>NW_026577893.1:1313986-1642483 GCF_029407905.1 Bubalus kerabau | reverse complement strand
GGGGATGTCGGTGTCCCTTCGTGTTGTGCCTTCATCCACAGGGTTGCCTTCGAAGAGATGTCCGGGCGTCAGGTTCTTATCTAGAGTGGACCGGGAATTCGGGATCTTTCAACATGTGGCACCAACCATGAGGCTACTTTTTGAATTTCCTCATGAGACCGGCCTCATCCGGAGGTTCGAGGGGAACGTCGGGAACCCCTTGCAGACAAAGCATGGAAGTCGACCCTCCTGTCGCGATCAGGAGGGGTGAAGGGGCTCACAGGAAGTGGTGCCATGAACTTTGGTGTTTCCCTCGAGTGAGACCGGTATGTCAGGGAACTTTGGGGGTCGCATCAAGGGTGCCAAGTACCGTTTTGTACTTCAGGATGGAACGTGGGACTTCTCTTGATACGCTGTAGCGGCCAAGGGCCTCATCTTGCGATGACGGGGGAGCCACGTGGTTTTTCTCGAGTTGCGGCGGGATTCTCGACTTACGACGGGGATTTCAGGCTTCCTCTTGTGTTGGGCCAGGGAAGTCCAATCATCCATTCGAGTTGCGAGGGAGAGCTGGGGGTTGCGCTCGAGTCACTGCAGGGCAAAGGAGACCTCATCTAGGCTTGTGTCCAGGACCTAATGTTCCTCTCCAAGGGCCACAGGGATCTCAGGTTTGCATTCCAGACTCACCCAGGGAGTCAGGCCTCATGTCGAAGGGAAGCAAAGGACTCTGCTCTCCTTTCGAGTTGCGACAGGCACCTCTTGGAGCCCACTTTGTGGCCTAAAGGGAGTCAAGCCTCCTGTGAAGTTTGGAGAGAGGACTTGGGACTGCTCTCCAGGCCATGCAGGAAAAGATGGCCCTCATCTCGCGATGACGGAGGGGTCTTGTGGGTTTTCTCGAGCTGCGGCGCCAGTGTGGGGTTTCACACGAGGTACGACAGGGAGCTCAGGGAGCCTCTCCAGTGGCGCCAGGGAAGTCAGGTCTCCATGTGCGTGGCGAGGGGGAGCGCGTTATTGCTCTCGAGCCATGGTAGGGGAATCTGACCTCAAGACGCGTTGAAGAAGGACTCTCGAGGTCTTTCTTCGGTTGTGGCAGGAAACCCTTATTTCCCTCGACGTTTGCCGGTGGCCCCAAGGAGCTTCTCAGAATGCCTATGAGAAGCCAGGGATACTGTGGAGATGGGAGTGGCCTCTCGGGACTCCACTGGGTTTGTTTTAATGGAAGAGGGCCTCATCTCGGGTTGAGGCAGGAACCTCAGGTTTCCTCTCCATTTCTGACTCAGATCGAAGCGTGCCTGCAGAGTTGGGATTGGATACTCAGGCCTCGTCTTGTCTGAGGAAGGGAACTCCGCTTGCCTCTCTCGTTGTTTAAGGGGTGACAGGCCAGTTGTGGAGCTGTCTGTGGATCCTGTGGGATTTTCCGGACGATGAACAGGGTTGCCAGTGCCCCCTCGTGTAGTGCCTTCATCCACAGGGTTGCCTTAGAAGAGGTGTCCGGGCATCGGGTTCTTATCAAGAGCAAGACCGAGAAATCGGGGTCTTTTGGCACGTGGCACCAACACGAGGCTACGTCTCGAATTTCTTCGTGAGACTGGCCTCATCCTGAGGTGCGCCATGAAGGTCGTGAACCCCTTCTAGACAAAGCAGGGGAATCGACCTTCCTGCCGTGATCAGGAGGGGAGAAGGGGCTCAAATGAAGTGGTGCCAGGGACTTCGGTGTTCCCTTGGAGTGAGACCGGTATATTGGGGAACTTTTGGGGTCGCATCAAGGGTGCCAAGTAGCATTTCGAACTTTATGACGAAACATGGGACTTCTCTTGAGACTCTGTAGTGGGCAAAGGCCTCATATTGTGATGAATGGGGAACCACGTGGTTTTTAAGAGTTGCGGCGGGATTCTCGAGTTACAACGGGAAATTCAGACTTCCTCTTATGTTGGCCCAGTGAAGACCAATCTTCCATTCGAATTGCGAGGGAGAGATGGGTGTTGCTCTCGAGTCACTGTAGGGCAAAATAGACCTCATCTAGGCTTTTGTCCAGGACATAATGCTCCTCTCCAGGGGCAACAGGGATCTCGGGGTTGCATTCCAGACTCACCCGAGGTAAGGCCTCATCTCGAGGGGAAACAAAGTACTCTGCTCTCCTCTCAAGTAGCGACAGGTATCTCTTGGAGCCCATTGAGTGGCCTAAAGGGAGTAAAGCCTCCTGTGAAGTTTGGAGAAAGGACCAGGGATTGCTCTCCAGGTCAGGCAGGAAAAGAAGTCCCCAATCTCGCGATGACGGTGGCGTCTCGTGGGTTTTCCCGAGCTGTGGCACCAGTGTGGGGTTTCTCACGAGGTATGACGGGGAGATCAGGGAGCCTCTCATGTGGCGCCAGGGAAGTCAGGTGTCCATGCGCATGGCGAGGGGGAGCGTGTCATTGCTCTCGAGTCATGGTAGGGGAATCCGGCCTCAAGACGCGTTGAAGACGGACTCTTGAGGTCTTTCTCGGGTTGCGGCAGGATACCCTGTGTTCCCTCGACTTGTGCCGGTGACCTCAGGGAGTTGCTCAGGGTGCCTCTGAGAAGACACTGATACTGTGGTGTTGGGAGGGGCCTCTCGGGACTCCACTGCGTTTGGTGCAATGGAAGATTGCCGGGAGCCAGCGAGAGACATTCCACTCGTGACAAATGTCATGAGGAAAGAGTCTCGGCATACGCAAAGGCGGGATCAAGCCTCCGGGAGTTCCCCCGTATATTCTTCAGCATCTACCCCCAAAAACCAAAGTCTGCCTTCTTTATTGCTTTGTTCTCTCACCTCTGACATTACTGGGGATGTCCCCCACCACCATCTCACTCTCTCTGTCAAAGAGCTAACTTACAGCTCCAACTAATAATGTTCCTGGGCAATTAGGAGTGTTTAAATCCAAACCCCTCAGATGGTTTTCTAACTCGCCTGACAAGTTTACCCGGTCTCCTACAGCTATGCATACGATTGTGTACAGTCTCCCAGCCTCGAGACCCACGGGAAGTTTAAGATATTCAAATAGCTTAGAGCCTCTCAGAGAGTTAGAAACTGTCAGAATAAAACTAGTAAAAGATTTCATTGATGAACCAATGCTTTTTGCCAAGTTTCCACATCCCCTGAATTGTATCCTTGAATGTGTGCTAATTAATATAGTTGGTATGTAGAAAAAATAAGTAGTGGCCTTGATGTTGGTAACTTTAGACTCTTAAGGTAATAAATTCTTTTCTTTGTTGTAAACCCATTACACATCCTCCCTATAGGAATGCAATTTTATCTTCGAAAGATGGCGCCAAACCTTAAACAATTACTCTTAGAGAAAATAACTCTTATGGTTGATAAGTCTTTGTCAAGAGTCATAAAATGTTAATAGGTCTTCTTGCCAGAAGATGATGTAAATCATCCAAACCATTTTTATACGATAAATCTGCAGAAAAGAAACCCTGGTTTTTGATAAGGATTAAAGACTGCTGACTTTGCATCCCCTATTATCCTCTATGTGTAACTTAGGGTATTAAAACCTGTGTTGAAAATAAAGCTACGGGCCTTGCTCACCAACGCTTGTTCTCCCCATGTCATTATTCCCCTCAATTTTCAGATGAGTGTCCATCTGGAGCGCGGATATCCTCTGCGACCATTTATTTGCCTGGGCTTCGAAGACCCACTCGATAAGGTGTCTAAGGTGGGGCACCTTCCTCTATTCTAGAGGGCACTTGCAGCCTCCGTGGTCAGAGCTAACCTGGTGTCACGGGTTATATTGATTTTCCACGTAAACCAAGCTACTCAGCTGCTTTTCTCCACTGAATTTTCCTACTGAGCTATCCTCATTCTATTACTCTTTATATCTTTGATGAATAAATAAATATATAAATAGGTCGCCTACTCCATCTTCCCTTCGAATACCCTGGATCAGCTGGGGCTGGACCTCTGCAGGTGGCGCCCGAGACAGGCATTTCGAAGGTAAATCCCCAACCCCATTCCCCCAGTGTTCAGTTTTCGGGACAGATAGGATCCCACTTAGGGGGCTGCAGATCCCCCTGTAGAATAGACAGGGCGAGAGGAGTGGGAAGTGTTGAAGAGTTAGAGAGAAAAAACGGTTTCTAAAAAGGCTGACAAAAAAGGCCTAATCTTTAGATAGCTAAAAGCAAAATCTTTTACTATCCTTAAGTTTCTGACATGGGCAACACTGAATCAAATGAAAGACAGCTCTTTATAGGAGTAATTTTACAGTTATTAAGTAAAAGAAGAATCAAGGTTAAAACATCTTCCATTCAATCATTTTGTACATTTGTACAAGACCACTGCCCTTGGTTTCTACAACAAGGCACTGTTAACCTCGATATCTTGAAAAAACTAGGAAAACAGCTAAGAGCTTATTGTGCTCAGCAAGGTTTGGAAAAAATCCCTACTTACACCTTTCCTCTGTGGAATATGACTAGAGATGTTTTAGATCCAGCTCATGAATTTGAAAAGGTACCTGTTAAAGAGGAAAGTAAAGTTGGAAAAGTACCTGTTAAACAAAAAAGCAAATCTGAAAAGGTACCTGTTATAAAGAAAAGTGAAAATGAAGAGGCTATACCTAGCTATCGACAGCTAAATGAATGGCTAGCCGCTATGACTGCCAATGAGCATGTAAAAGATAGGGATGAAAAGAAAGATCAGCTCTCCCCTCAATTTGAAAAAGGTTTAGAGGAAACAGCAGCTCGATGCCATTCTGATGAGGATTGTTTTTTTTTTTTTTTTTTTTAAGCTAAAGATGCTCCTAAAAGTTTAAGAAAACATCCCTAATCAGACCATCCGCTCCTAGGAGGTTGAGGGAAACATCCCCGATCAGACAGTTTGTAAGATTTAGTTACCAAACAGTTAAAGGATCTCCGGAACAGAAGAGGAAAACTTCGGGACGCTCCCATCCCCCTATGCCTCCTCCTCCATGTCGGGGTAAAGGGCCACCGCTAGGAGTTTCCCGGAGAAGGATTTTCTCTAGTCCCAAGGATGAACTTGATCCTCACCTTGAGGCTTCTTTTCTAGTCCCCTCTGCAGTTTAGCCAGGGTAAAGAGGTTACAAAATAAATAAAAATATTCTCTAAAATTAAAAAAAAATTAAAAATGGATTTCTCTGCATCTAAGAATAGACAAATATTTATTGACTGTGGAATATGATTAGAAATGTCCTGGACCTCCGTCACGAGGCTGTTAAATAGCCTATGGGGGAGGCTATAGAGGTGGATGGTGGTGAGTCTCCATTTACTGCACAGATCATATTTTCTGCCATTGAAAAAAAAAAAAAAAGGAGGGAGAAAGTGGTCTACCTCCCGAGGAAGGAGAGGGCTTACAGGACGCTGCGGCCGAGAGCCCTGGCGAGCTCCCTCCCCCTATGTGCAAACCTTTAAAAAACTTATCCACCACTTTCTGATTTAAGGCGACTGCCACCGCCTTCGATTGTGCCTCCCAGGACCCAGGAGTTCCCCACTTTGCCCCCAAAGCCTCCCAAAGTGTTGCCTAAGACTGAGGAAGATAAAAAGTTTTTTAAACAAAGGAGCTTTTAGTACACAATATGCAGAGCGTGCTCCTTGGAGAAAACTCCCTCAGGGGGGTCTCACCCAGGCTAGGAGAAAAGCGAAAAGGCAAGGAGATTTAATAACAATATTAACCCCCGATGTGCCGCTTACTCCAATTCCAACCGGAGTGGCTGGCCCCCTATCTGAGGACATTGTAAGATTTGTCCTGGGGCGTAGCTTGCTTTCTTTTAAAACAAAAATTAAATAAAAAAAAAAGAAAGAAAAGAAATTTCGCTGGTGCATGGTGTAGTAGATTCTGATGATATTGAGAAATTAAAGTCTTGATCTCACTACCTATCAAAACTGTACAAATTAATAAAGGTCAAAGAGTAACACAGCTTTTACTTTTACCTTACTATCAGACAAGGAAAAACTTGACTTCTCAAGCTAAGAGCCACAAAACATTTGGATCTAGTGATCTAGCCTTTTGGGTGCAGGAAATTACAGTTCCAAGGCCTTTAAAAGATCTTTTAATTCAAGAGAATAAAACGCCAGGGCTATTAGACACAGGAACAGACGTCTCTTAACATTGCTGGGAAAGACTGGCCCAGCTCCTGGCCAACACATAATACTGAAAATGAGTTGGTGGGATTAGAGAAAGTGGTATGTGGGGTGGAGATGCTGTACAGGTGGTACATTTAACAATACTTTATATATTGTTATAAATACATAATATAAATGTATTTGCCTAATTACAGTTTGCCTAATTAGGTATGGGTATAAATAAAATATAATAAAGGTATACCTAATTCTATTTATAGATCTATACTTAATTAATTTGTATATAAATTAATATGTATACTATATACACACACATATATATATATACTGTATAATTAAATATATATGGCAGTAATATAATGTGTGTGTGGCTGATATTAATTGGTATGGATTGATGTGCTGTGATGATATATGTTCTATATACTGTATAATTATAAATGTGTGACATGTATTATTACAGTATATTGGTTTGTGTTGGTTGGTATTAGCTGTGTATGTGTTGTATTGCTGTAATATATATTAATTAATGTATTAATTATAAAGATTAATTCAAGTATATTGATTTATATATATTATATGTCAATAACTTTATACTTGTTGCCATATATAAATACATATATAAATGCATTTTGCATTTAGGTATATCTGTATACCTGTATACCAAAATGAGATAAGGAGGTTATACATTTATTACTTAAATTTATACAGAGACCTAAACTAAACATTAGACCTAAATTAACATATCCATAGGGAAACAGCTAGACAAATAGTGAAGTTATGTTCCAATTGTAATTAATCACTTAAACGTAAACACACAGGGGCAGACTACAATGATGAGACACTAGATGCCTGAATTACAGGCTACGACTCGGCCCCTGGTCAAGTAAAAAGGCCTCCTTACGGGAGAGTGAAAAAGGCCAGATGTGTTGCTAACTTGTGGGAGAGGGTATGCTTGTATATTTCTACAGAATGCAGATTCTCCGGTTTGGATCTCAGACAAATTCGTCATGTCACATTCCCCAAAGACCAGGTTCGCGGCGCACGCACTCGCTCGCTCCCCCTCCCCCAGCCAGCTCTCGCCTCCGTGCCACCAGCAGCGCCTCGCACCCACCTCTCTGCACCCCGTGACCTAGAGCAAAGAAGTCTGTGCAGCGAGTGAGGGCCAGAGAGGAAAGCGCGCCCGCGGAGTGCCGTCCAGACCAGCGTGGCCCCACCGGCGAGAGGGGACCGCCCTGAGCCCAAGCGGTGGCGGCTAGCCCTAAACCACGAACCCTGCCCCTCCGCCCACCATAGGCGCCTTGGCCCACAGCCTGCCGCTTGCGTTCTGCCTCCTGATGCTGGGGACACTGCTCCCCCGGGCTGACGCCTACAGCTGCTCCCTGGTTCATCTTGTTTAAACCCTCAATATAATGTTTGCTCCTTTGTAATGCTACAACATCCACCTTATCTTATGATGTAACCACTTATTGAATTATGGTCTTGCTGTATTACAACAACTACAGGATTTAATGCAAACACGACGGTTTGTGGGCTTAATTATCTTGGGAACAGAAGCTTTGATAAGTGCAATCACTTCTGTTACTGTGGCAGCAATATCATTGACTCAACAAGTACATACTGCTCAATATGTTGATTCTATGTCCAAAAATGTTTCTTTAACATTGGCAACACAGGAAGCTATAGAGAGAAAATTAGAAATGAGGGTAGACGCCCTAGAGGAAGCAGTAATACATATTGGGACTGAATTGCAGGCTTTAAAGGTGAAAATGGCATTGTCTTGTCATGCTGACTATCGGTGGATATGTGTAACACCCCTGAAAGTAAATGAGACAGATTTTGAATGGGAAAAGATTAAAAACCATATTTCAGGTATCTGGAACAGCTCTGACATTGGTTGAGACGTAGGGAAACTTCACTATCAAATAGCAACCATGGAGCACTCCCGATTAGATTTTACTGCTGCTGGAACAGCAAATGATTTCTTCCATACTTTCCCTAACTACATCTCAGGAAAGAATATTCTGTCTAATGTCTTTAGCTATGCTGCGGTGGCTGCTTTAATTCTGCTTCTCATAATCATTCTTCCTTGTATTGTCAGGATTCTTCGGCAGAGTATTCAGAGGCTCGCGACTGAGCTACATCTGGCTGTTTTAAGAAATAAAAAACGGGGAGATGCCGGGAGCCGGCGAGAGACATTCCACTCGTGACAAAGGTCATGAGGAAGGAGGCTGGGCATACACAAAGGCGGGATCGAGCCTCGGGAGTCCTCCCGGATATTCTTGAGCATCTACCCCCCAAAACCAGAGTCTGCCTACTTTATTGCTTTGTGCTCTCACCTCTGACTTTCCTGGGGGCTGTCCCCCACCACCATCTCACTCTCTCTGTCAAAGAGCTAACTTACAGCTCCAATTAATAAAGTTCCTGGGCAATTAGGAGTGTTTAAATCCAAACACGTCAGATGGCTCTCTAACTCGCCTGACAAGTTTACCCGGTCTCCTACAGCAATGCATACAATTGTTTACAGTCTCCGAGCCTCGAGAGGCACGGGAAGCTTAAGATATTCAAATAGCTTAGAGCCTCTCAGAGAGTTAGAAACTGTCAGAATAAAACTAGTAAAAGATTTCATTGATGAACCAATGCTTGTTGCCAAGTTTCCACATCCCCTGAATTGTATCCTTGAATGTGTGCTAATTAATATAGTTGGTATGCAGAAGAAATAAGTAGTGGCCTTGGTGTTACTAACTTTAGACCCTTAAGGTAATAAATTATTTCCTTTGTTTTAAGCCCATTACACATCTGCCCTATAGGAATGCAATTTTATCTTCGAAAGATGGGGCCAAACCTTAAAATAATTACTCTTAGAGAAAATAAGTCTTACGGTTGATAAGTCTTTGTCAAGAGTCATAAAATGTTAATAGGTCTTCTGGCTAGAAGATGATGTAAATCACCTAAACCATTTGTATACGATACATTTGCAGGACAGAAACTCTGGTTTTTGATAAGGATCAAAGGCTGCTGTCTTTGCATCCCCATTATCCTCTATGTGTAACTTAGGGTATAAAAACCCCTGTTGAAAATAAAGCTACGGGCCTTGATTGCCAACGCTTAGTCTCCTAAGTCATTCTTCCCCTCAATTTTCAGATGAGTGTCCATCTGGAGCGCGGATATCCTCTGCGACCATTTATTTGCCTGGGCTTCGAAGACCACTTGAGAAGGTGTCTAAGGTGGGGCACTTTTCGCTATTCGAGAGGGAGCCTGCGGCCTCCGTGGTCAGAGCTAACCTGGTGTCATGGGTTATACTGATTTTCCGCATAAACCAAGCTACTCACCTTCTTTTCTCCACTAAATTTTCCTACTGAGCTATCCTCATTCTATTACTCTTTATATCTTCGATAAATAAATCAATAGGTCGCCTACTCTGTCTCCCCTTCGAAAACCCTGGACCAGCCGAGGCTGGACCTTGTCAGAAGAGGGCCTCATCTCGATTTGAAGCAGGAACCTCAGGGTTGCTCTCCATTTCTGACTCTGAACACAGAGTCCCTACAGAGTTAGGACAGGAGAGTCAGGCCTCGTCTTGTGTGGAGGAATGGAACTCCACTGGACTCTCGAGTTGTTCACCGGATAACAGGCCACTTGTCGAGCTGTGTGTGGAACCTGCGGTTTTATCCGGACGATGCATGGGGGTGTCAGTTCCCCTTCGTTTTTTGCCTTCATACACAGGGTTGCCTTCAAAGAGGTATCCAGCCTTCAGATTCTTATCAAGAGCAGACCAGGAAATCAGTGTCTTTCGGCATGTGGCACCACCCAGAAGCCTACGTCTCAAATTTCTTCTTGAGACGGACCTCAACCTGAGGTGCACCAGGAAGGTCGGTAACCCTTTCAGACAAAGCAAGTGAATCGACCCTCTTGTCCCGATCAGGAGGGGAGAAGGGGCTCAGATGAAGTGGTGCCGGGAACCTCGATGTTCCCCTCGAGTAAAACTGGGATGTCGGGGAACTTTTGGAGTCACATCAAAGGTGCTAAGTACCGTTTCAAACTTCAAGACAGAACGTGAGACTTCTCTTGAGACGCTGTAGCTGGCAAGGGCCTCATCTTGTGGTGACGGGTTAACCACGTCGTTTTTCTCGAGTTGTGGCGGGATTCTCGAGTTAGGTCAGGAAATTCAGGCTTCCTCTTGTGTTGGCCCAGGGAAGTCCAGTCTTCCATTCGAGTTGCGAGGGAGAGCTAGGGATTGCACTTGAGTTACTGCAGGGCAAAAGAGACCTTATCTAGGCTTGTGTCCAGGACATAATGTTCGTCTCCAGGGGGGACAGGGATCTCGGGGTTGCTTTCCTGATGAACCCGGGGAGTCAGTCCTTGTCTCGAGGGGAAGCGAAGGACTGCGCTCTCCTCTCGAGTTGCGACGGGTATCTCTTGGAGCCGACTGAGTGGCCTAAAGGGAGTCAAGCCTCCTGTGGAGTTTGGAGAGAGGACTCGTGATTGCTCTCCAGGCCATGCAGGAAAAGAAGGCCATCATCTCGCGATGAAGGGGGCGTCTCGTGGGTTTTCTCGAGCTCCAGCGCCAGTGTGGGGTTTCTCATGAGGTACTACGGGGAGCTCAGGGAGCCTCTCATGTGGCGCTTGGGAAGTCAGGTCTCCATGCGCATTGCGAGGGGGAGCGCGTCATTGCTCTAGAGTCATGGAAGGTGTATCGGGCCTCAAGAACCGTTAAAGAAGGACTTTCAAGGTGTTTCTTGGGTCACGGCAGTAAACCCTGGGTTCCCTCGACTAGTGCCGGTGGCCTCAGGGAGCTTCTCAGTGTGCCTCTGAGAAGTCAAGGATACCCTGGAGTTGGGAGGGCCCTCTCGGGACTCCACTGGGTTTGGTGCAATAGAAGAGGGCCTCATCTCGAGTGGAGGCAGGAACCTCAGGGTTCGTCTCCATTTCTGACTCTGATCGCAGGGTCCCTGAAGAGTTGGGACAGGAGAGTCAGGCCTCGTCTTGTAAGGAGGAATGGAACTCCGCTTGCCTCTCGAGTTATTCACGGGGTGACAGGCAACTTGTCGAACTGTGTTTGGAATCTGCGGGTTTTTCCGGACGATGCACGAGGGTGTCAGTGCCCCTTCGTGTTGCGCCTTCTTCCACAGGGTTGCCTTTCAAGAGGTGTCCGGGCATCGGGTTCTTATCAAGAGTGGACCGGGGAATCGGGGTCTTTCAGCATGTGTTACCACCCATGAAGCTACGTCTCAAATATTCTCGTTAGACCGGCCTCATCCTGAGGTGTGCCGGGAAGGTTGGGAACCCCTTCCAGACAAAGCACAGGAGTCGACCCTCCAGTCGCAATCAGGAGGGGAGAAGTGGCTCAGATGAAGTCGTACCGGGAACCTCGGTGTTCCCCTCGAGAGAGACCAGGGTGTCGGGGAACTTTTGGAATCGCATCAAGGGTGCCAAGTTTTCACACTTGAAGTGTGAAAACACTTCAAGAAGAAACCTGGGACTTCTCTTTAGACGCTGTAGCGGGCAAGGGCCTCATCTTGCGATGACAGGGTAACCATGTGGTTTTTCTCGAGTTTCGGCGGGATTCTCGAGTTACGATGGGGAATTCAGGCTTCCTCTTGTGTTGGCCCAGGGAAGTCCAATCTTCCATTGGAGTTGCGAGAGAGAGCTAGGGATTGCTCTCGAGTCACTTCAGGGCAAAAGAGACCTCATCTAAGCTTGTGTCCAGGACCTAATGTTCCTCTCCAGGGGCGACAGAGATCTCGGGGTTGCATTTTAGACGCACCCGAGGAGTCAGACCTCATCTCGAGAGGAAGGAAAGGACTCTGCTCTGCTCTCGAGTCCCGACGAGTATTTCTTGGAGACCACTGAGTGGCCTAAAGGGAGTCAAGCCTCCTGTGGATTTTTTTTTTAATTTTATTTTATTTTTAAACTTTACATAATTGTATTAGTTTTTCCAAATATCAAAATGAATCCGCCTCAGGTATACATGTGCTCCCCATCCTGAACCCTCCTCCCTCCTCCCCCCCATAGCATCCCTCTGGGTCGTCCCAGTGCACTAGCCCCAAGCATCCAGTGTCATGCATCAAACCTGGACTGGCAACTCTTTTCATACATGATATTTTACATGTTTCAATGCCATTCTCCCAAATCTTCCCACCTTCTCCCTCTCCCACAGAGTCCATAAGACTCTTCTATACATCAGTGTCTCTTTTGCTGTCTCGTACTCAGGGTTATTGTTACCGTCTTTCAAAGTTCCATATATATGCGTTAGTATACTGTATTGGTGTTTTTCTTTCTGGCTTACTTCACTCTGTATAATAGGCTCCAGTTTCATCCACCTCATTAGAACTGATTGATTCTATTCTTTTTAATGGCGGAGTAATACTCCATTGTGTATATGTACCACAGCTTTCTTATCCATTCATCTGCTGATGGACATCTAGGTTGCTTCCATGTCCTGGCTATTAGAAACAGTGCTGCGATGAACATTGGGGTACACGTGTCTCTTTCCCTTCTGGTTTCCTCAGTGTGTATGCCCAGCAGTGGGATTGCTGGATCATAAGGCAGTTCTCTTTCCAGTTTTTTAAGGAATCTCCACACTCTTCTCTATAGTGGCTGTACTAGTTTGCATTCCCACCAACAGTGTAAGAGGGTTCCCTTTTCTCCACACCCTCTCCAGCATTTATTATTTGTAGACTTTTGGATTGCAGCCATTCTGACTGGCGTGAAATGGTACCTCATAGTGGTTTTGATTTGCATTTCTATGATAATGAGTGATTTTGAGCATCTTTTCATGTGTTTGTTAGCCATCTGTATGTCTTCTTTGGAGAAATGTCTATTTAGTTCTTTGGCCCATTTTTTGATTGGGTCATCTATTTTTCTGGAGTTGAGCTGTAGGTGTTGCTTGTATATTTTTGAGATTAGTTGTTTGTCAGTTGCTTCATTTCCTATTATTTTCTCCCATTCCGAAGGCTGTCTTTTCACCTTGCTAATAGTTTGCTTTGATGTGCAGAAGCTTTTAAGGTTAATTAGGTCCCATTTGTTTATTTTTGTTTTTATTTCCAATATTCTGGGAGGTGGGTCATAGAGGATCCTGCTGTGATGTATTTCAGAGAGTGTTTTGCCTATGTTCTCCTCTAGGAGTTTTATAGTTTCTGGTCTTACATTTAGATCTTTAATCCATTTTGAGTTTATTTTTGTGTATTGTGTTAGAAAGTGTTCTAGTTTCATTCTTTTACAAGTGGTTGACCAGATTTCCCAGCACCACTTGTTAAAGAGATTGTCTTTAATCCATTGTATATTTTTGCCTCCTTTGTCAAAGATAAGGTGTCCATATGTGTGTGGATTTATCTCTGGGCTTTCTATTTTGTTCCACTAATCTATATTTCTGTCTTTGTGCCAGTACCATACTGTCTTGATAACTGTGGCTTTGTAGCGGAGCCTAAAATCAGGTAGGTTGATTCCTCCAGTTCCATTCTTCTTTCTCAAGATGGCTTTGGCTATTCGAGGTTTTTTGTATTTCCATACAAATTGTGAAATTATTTGTTCTAGCTCTGTGAAGAATACCGTTGGTAGCTTGATAGGGATTGCATTGAATCTATAAATTGCCTTGGGTAGTATACTCATTTTCACTATATTGATTCTTCCAATCCATGAACATGGTATATTTCTCCACCTATTAGTGTCCTCTTTGATTTCTTTCACCAGTGTTTTATAGTTTTCTATATATAGGTCTTTAGTTTCTTTAGGTAGGTATATTCCTAAGTATTTTATTCTTTCCGTTGCAATGGTGAATGAAATTGTTTCCTTAATTTCTCTTTCTGTTTTCTCATTATTAGTGTATAGGAATTCAAGGGATTTCTGTGTGTTGATTTTATATCCTGCAACTTTACTATAGTCATTGACTAGTTCTAGTAATTTTCTGGTGGAGTCTTTAGGGTTTTCTATGTAGAGGATCGTGTCATCTGCAAACAGTGAGAGTTTTACTTCTTCTTTTCCAATTTGGATTCCTTTTGTTTCTTTTTCTGCTCTGATTGCTGTGGCCAAAACTTCCAAAGCTATGTTGAATAGTAATGGTGAAAGTGGGCACCCTTGTCTAGTTCCTGACTTTAGAGGAAATGCTTTCAAATTTTCACCATTGAGGATAATGTTTGCTGTGGGTTTGTCATATATAGCTTTGATTATGTTGAGGTATGTTCCTTCTATTCCTGCTTTCTGGAGAGTTTTTATCATAAATGGATGTTGAATTTTGTCAAAGGCTTTCTCTGCATCTATTGAGAAAATCATACGGTTTTTATTTTTCAATTTGTTAAGGTGGTGTATTACATTGATTGATTTGCGGATATTGAAGAATCCTTGCATCCCTGGGATAAAGCCCACTTGGTCATGGTGTATGATCTTTTTAATGTGTTGTTGGATTCTGATTGCTAGAATTTTGTTAAGGATTTTTGCATCTATGTCATCAGTGATATTGGCCTGTAGTTTTCTTTTTTTGTGGGATCTTTGTCAGGTTTTGGTATTAGGCTGATGGTGGCCTCATAGAATGAGTTTGGAAGTTTACCTTCCTCTGCAATTTTCTGGAAGAGTTTGAGCAGGATAGGTGTTAGCTCTTCTCTAAATTTTTCGTAGAATTCAGCTGTGAAGCCGTCTGGACCTGGGCTTTTGTTGGCTGGAAGATTTTTGGTTACAGTTTCCATTTCCGTGCTTGTGATGGGTCTGTTAAGATATTCTATTTCTTCCCTGGTCCAGTTTTGGAAAGTTGTACTTTTCTAAGAATTTGTCCATTTCTTCCACGTTGTCCATTTTATTGGCATATAATTGTTGATAGTAGTCTCTTATGATCCTTTGTATTTCTGTGTTTTCTGTTGTGATCTCTCCATTTTCATTTCTAATTTTATTGATTTGATTTTTCTCCCTTTGTTTCTTGATGAGTCTGGCTAATGGTTTGTCAATTTTATTTATGGTTTCAAAGAACCAGCTTTTGGTTTTGTTGATTTTTGCTATGGTCTCTTTTGTTTCTTTTGCATTTATTTCTGCTCTAATTTTTAAGATTTCTTTCCTTCTACTAACCCTGGGGTTCTTCATTTCTTCCTTTTCTAGTTGCTTTAGGTGTAGAGTTAGTTTATTTATTTGACTTTTTTCTTGTTTCTTGAGGTGTGCCTGTATTGCTATGAACTTTCCCCTTAGGACTGCTTTTACCGTGTCCCACAAGTTTTGGGTTGTTGTGTTTTCATTTTCATCCGTTTCTATGCAAATTTTGATTTCTTTTTTGATTTCTTCTGTGATTTGTTGGTTATTCAGCAGCGTGTTGTTCAGCCTCCATATGTTGGATTTTTTAATAGTTTTTCTCCTGTAATTGAGATCTAATCTTACTGCATTGTGGTCAGAAAAGATGCTTGGAATGATTTCTATTTTTTTGAATTTACCAATGCTAGCTTTATGGCCCAGGGTGTGATCTATCCTGGAGAAGGTTCCATGTGCACTTTAGAAAAAGGTGAAATTCATTGTTTTGGGATGAAATGTCCTATAGATATCAATTAGGTCTAACTGGTCTATTGTATCATTTAAAGTTTGTGTTTCCTTGTTAAATTTCTGTTTAGTTGATCTATCCATAGGTGTGAGTGGGGTACTAAAATCTCCAACTATTATTGTGTTAGTGTTAATTTCTCCTTTCATACTTGTTAGCATTTGTCTTACATACTGTGGTGCTCCCACGTTGGGTGCATATATATTTATAATTGTTATATCTTCTTCTTGGATTGATCCTTTGATCATTATGTAGTGACCTTCTTTGTCTCTTTTCACAGCCTTTGTTTTAAAGTCTATTTTATCTGATATGAGTATCGCTACTCCTGCTTTCTTTTGGTCCCTATTTGCATGGAAAATCTTTTTCCAGCCCTTCACTTTCAGTCTGTATGTATCCCCTGTTTTGAGGTGGGTCTCTTGTAGACAACATATGTAGGGGTCTTGTTTTTGTATCCATTCAGCCAGTCTTTGTCTTTTGGTTGGAGCATTCAACCCATTTACGTTTAAGGTAATTACTGATAAGTATGATCCCATTGCCATTTACTTTATTGTTTGGGGTTTGAATTTATACACCGTTTTTGTGTTTCCTGTTTAGTATTTGTTGGAGAGCTGGTTTGGTGGTGCAGAATTCTCTCAGCTTTTGCTTGTCTGAAAAGCTTTTGATTTCTCATTCATACTTGAATGAGATCCTTGCTGGGTACAATAATCTGGGCTGTAGGTTATTTTCTTTCATCATTTTAAGTATGTCTTGCCATTCCCTCCTTGCTTGAAGAGTTTCTATTGAAAGATCAGCTGTTATCCTTATGGCAATTCCCTTGTGTGTTATTTGTTGTTTTTCCCTTGCTGCTTTTCATATTTGTTCTTTGTGTTTGATTTTTGTTAATGTGATTAATATGTGTCTTGGGGGGTTTCGCCTTGGCTTTATCCTGTGTGGGACTCTCTGGGTTTCTTGGACTTGAGTGAGTATTTCCTTCCCCATTTTAGGGAAGTTTTCAACTATTATCTCCTCAAGTATTTTCTCACGGTCTTTCTTTTTGTCTTCTTCTTCTGGGACCCCTATGATTCGAATGTTGTAGCGTTTAATATTGTCCTGGAGGTCTCTGAGATTGTGCTCATTTCTTTTAATTCGTTTTTCATGTATCCTCTCTGATTCATTTATTTCTACCATTCTATCTTCGAATTCACTAATCCTATCTTCTGCCTCTGTTATTCTACTATTTGTTGCCTCCAGAGTGTTTTTAATTTCATTTATTGCATTATTCATTATATATTGACTCTTTTTTTATTTCTTCTAGGTCCTTGTTAAACCTTTCTTGCATCTTCTCAATCCTTGTCTCCAGGCTATTTATCTGTGATTCCATTTTAATTTCAAGATTTTAGATCCATTTCACTATCCTTACTCGGAATTCTTTATCAGGTAGATTCCCTATCTCTTCCTCTTTTGTTTGGTTTGGTGGGCATTTATCCTGTTCCTTTATCTGCTGGGTATTCCTCTGTCTCATCTTGTTTAAATTGCTGAGTTTGGGGTGTCCTTTCTGTATTCTGGCAGTTTGTGGAGTTCTTTACTGTGGCATTTCCTCGCTGTGTGTGGGTTTGTACAGGTGTCTTGTCAAGGTTTCCTGGTTAGGGAAGCTTGTGTCCGTGTTCTGGTGGGTGGAGCTGTATTTCTTCTCTCTGGAGTGCAATGAAGTGTCCAGTAATGAGTTATGAGATGTTTGTGGTTTTGGGGTGACTTTGGGCAGCCTGTATCTTGAAGCTCAGGGCTGCGTTCCTTTGTTGCTGGAGAATTGGCTTGGTATGTCTTGCCCTGGAACTTGTTGGCCCTTGTGTGGTGCTTGATTTCAGTGTCGGTATGGAGGCATTTGATGAGCTCCTGTCAATTAATGTTCCTTGGAGTCAGGAGTTCCCTGGAGTCAGGGTTTGGACTTAAGCCTCCTGCTTCCAGTTATCTGTCTTACTTTTACAGTAGTTTCAAAACTTCTCCTTCTATACAGCACCATTGATAAAACATCTACGTTAAAGAAGAAAAGTTTCTCTACTGTGAGGGCCACTCAGAAAGGTTCACAGCGTTACATGGAGAAGAGAAGAGGGAGGAGGGAGTTAGAGGTGACCCAAATGAGATCAGGTGGAATCAATAGTGGAGAGAGTGGGCTGGCCAGTAGTCACTTCCTTATGTGCACTCCACAACTGGACCGCTCAGAGATGTTCACAGAGTTATACAGAGATGAGAAGAAGGAGGAAGGAGACAGAGGTGGCCAGAAGGATAAAAGGGGGGAATGAAAAGGAGGGAGACAGATCCAGCCAGTAATCAGTTCCCTAAGTGTTCTCCACCGTCTGGAATACACAGAAATTCACAGAGTTGGGTAGAGTAGAGAGGGGTTAGGGAGGAGACACAGGCGACCTGGTGGAGAAAAAGGAGAGTCCAAAGGGAGAGAGAGCAGTCAAGCCAGTAATCTCGCTCCCTAGTGAAAAATGGGTACTGAAGATTGGGTTCTTAAAGGTACAAAATTGGTAACAAATACATAAAAGCAAAAATTAAAAATCTAGAGTAGAGTTTGGAATTTCAAAAATACGATGTTAAAGAAAAGAAGAAGGAAAAGAAAGAGAGAAAAAACGAACAAAGAAAAACAAACAAGGTCGCAAAAATTATCAAGAAAATACGGGTACAAAATTGATAACTAATACCAAAAAGCAAAAATTAAAAATCTAGGGTAGAGTTTGGAATTTCAAAAATACAATGTTAAAAAAAAGGAAGAAGAAAACTAAAGAGAAAACAAACAAACAAAAACAAGCAATGTCGCAAAAATTATAAAGAAACTACAGGTACAAAATTGATATCAAATATCAAAAAGCATAAATTAAAAATCTAGAGTACAGTTTGAAATTTCAAAAATACAATGTTAAAGAAAAGAAGAAAAAAAAACAAAACAAAAAAACAAGGTCAAAAAATTATTTTATATATATATATATGAAGTTTGCTGAAGAAGAAAAAAATAGGGTCTTTTTTTTTGCAAAGTAATAGGTTATAAAAGTGAAAATTAAATGAACAATAGAGAACTTAAAATTAAAAAAATTAAAAAAAAGTAAGAATGATCATAAAAATATATCTAGGACTTTCTCTGGTTTTGTTGTGAGTATCGTGGGTTCGGTTCATTTTTGGCTAGTTCCTTGGTCCGACTTATATTTCTCAAGATCTATAGGCGCCTTCCTATGTAGTCCTAGTAACCACAGGGTTTTAATCTATTGCCTGTAGCTTCCAAGGCATTTCCCTCTGTTATAGCTTCTTTTGTTTGCTGGTCTCTTCAGTGTCTGGTTTACGCCCTGACACAAAGGGGACGGTGGAGGACACTTTTTTTTTTTTAGGCTCACTTGTTCAGTTGCGCTGTGGGGAGGGAGGGAGGGAGTGATGCTGCAAACAAATAACACTGGCGTGTGCTCGCAGTGCCTCAGCCACACTGGGTCTGCCCCCGCTCATGGCACGTGTAGCCTCCCTGCCCACACTGCTCGGGCTCTAGGTTGTTCCACCGGGAACAATCCGAGGCTGGCCCTGGGCTGCATGGACCTCCCAGGTCCAAGCCGCTCAGGTTCAGGCACTCGGGTAGTCCTCAGAGGCACAGACTCGGTTGGGCCTGCATTTTGTGCTCTTCCCAGGTCCGAGCAGCTCAGGTGATGAGGTGTTTGGCGAGCGCCAATGTTGTGACTTATCGCCTCCCCGCCACTCGGTTATCTGGGTGTAAAACAGGCGCACCTTCTCAGGCAGATGTTGACCGTCCAGATCCCCAAGAAGTTTTAGTTAGCAAAGAAGCCTGCTTACAGTTTTATAGATAATGTCTCTCTGGGGCTGCGATTGCCCCCTTCCGGCTCTGGCTGCCTGTCACCGGACGGGGAAGGTCTGCAGCCGGCTATCTCTGTTCAGTCCTTTGTTCCGTGCGCGGGCCTGGCGGTGTCTTAGGTTAGGGCTGGCTTTTTGCGTGGTAGATATCCCAGAGTCTGGTTTGCTAGCCCAAGTTATTTCGTTCAGATAGCGCTCAGGGTATTCAGGCCAGATTTTTACTCTAAGCGATGCAGCCCGCGCTGCGCCTCCCTGCCCAGCCCCTGCTTGCTAATGGTGTGAGCAGGCGTCTGCACTGCTTCGCGGCTGGGGGAGTTACCGTAGGGCTTGCAATCTGCGAGTTTTAATTGTTGATTTATTTTTATCCCCCTTATGTTGCCCTTTGTGCTTCCAAAGCTTGGCAAAGATTTGGCAGTGAAAAGCTTTCCTGGTGTTTGGAAACTTTTCTCTTTTTAAGACTATCTTCCCGGGACGGAAATCCCTCCCTCCCTCTTTTGTCTCTTTTTTTGTCTTTTATACTTTTTCCTACCTACTTTCCAAGAGTTGGGTTCTTTTCTGGGTGCCTGATGTCCTCTGGCAGCATTCATAAGTTGTATTGTGGAATTTACTCGACGTTTAAATGCTCTTTTGATGAAATTGTTTGGGGGGGAAAGAGTTCTCCCCGTCCTACTCCTCAGCAATCTTGGCTCCTCTCTTGTGGAGTTTGGAGAGAGCACGCGGGATTGCTCTCCAGGCCATGCAGGAAAAGAAGGCCCTCATCTCGCGATGTCGGGGGAGTCTCGTGGTTTTTCTGGAGCTTTGGTGCCAGTGTGGGGTTTCTCACAAGGTACGACCGGGAGCTCAGGGAGCCTCTCGTGTGGTGTCAGGGAAGTCAAGTCTCCATACGAGTGGCGAGGGGGCACACGTCATTGCTCTCGAGTCATGGTAGTGGAATCAGGGCTCAACGCAATGAAAAAGGACGCTTGAGGTCTTTCTCGGGTTGCGGCAGGAAACCCTGGGTTCCCTCGACTTGTGCCTGTGACCTCAGGTAGCTTCTCAGGGTGCCTCTGAGAAGTCAGGGATACTATGGAGCTGGGAGAGGCCTCTCGGGACTCCACTGGGTTTGCTGCAATGGAAGAGGGCCTAATCTCGAGATCAGGAAGGAACCTCAGGGTTCCTCTCCATTTCTGACTCAGACTGCAGGGTCCCTGCAGAGTTGGGACAGGAGAGTCAGGCCTCGTCTTGTGTGGAGGAATGGAACTCCGCTTGCCTCTCGAGTTGTTCAAGGAGTGACAGGCCACTTGTCGAGCTGTGTGTGGAACCTGCGGTTTTTTCCAGACAATGCACGGGGGTGTCAGTGCCCCTTCGTGATGTGCTTTCATCCACAGGGTTGCCTTCGAAGTGGTGTGCGGGCATCGGGTTCTTATCAAGAGCGGACCAGGAAATCGGGGTCTTTTGGAATGCGGCACCACACACGAGGCTACGTCTCACGTCTCGAATTTCCTCGTGAGACGGGCCTCATGCTGAGGTGCCCCTGGAAGGTCAGGAAAGCCTTCCAGACAAAGCAGGTTAATCGACCCTACTGTCGCGATCAGGTGGGGAGAAGGGGCTCAGATGAAGTGGTGCCGGGAACCTCGGTGTTCCCCTTGAGTGAGACCGGTATGTCAGGGAACTTTTGGGGTCTCACGAAGCTTGCCAAATACTGTTTCAAACTTCAAGATGAAACGTGGGACTTCTCTTGAGACGCTGTGGCGGGCAAGGGCCTCATCTTGTGATGAAGGGGAAACCACGTGGTTTTTTTCGAGTTGCGATGGGATTGTTGACTTACGACGGGGAATTCAGGCTTCCTCTTCTGTTGGCCCAGGGAAGTCCATTCTTCCATTCGAGTTGCCAGGGAGAGCTGGGTGGGAATTGCTCTCGAGTCATGGCAGGTCAAAATAGACCTCATCTAGGCTTGTGTCCAGGGCCTAATGTTCCTCTCCAGGGGCGATAGGGATCACGGGGACGCATTCCAGACTCACCCAGTGAGTCAGGCCTCGGCTCGAGGGGAAGCAAAGGATTCTGATATCCTCCTGGGTCGCGATAGGTATCTCTTGGAGCCCACTGAGTGGCCTCCAGGGAGTCAAGCCTCCTGTGGAGTTGGAGAGAGGACTCGGGATTGCTCTCCAGGCCATACAGGAAAGAAGGCCCTCAGCTCGCAATGATGGGGGCGTCTTGTGGGTTTTCTCGAGTTGGAGCGCAAGTATGAGTTTTCTCACGAGGTACGACGGGGAGCTCAGGGAGCCTCTCGTGTGGCGCCAGGAAAGTCAGGTGTCTATGCGTGTGATGAGGAGGAGCCCATAAATGCTCTCGAGTCATGGTAGGGAAATCGGGACTCAAGACGCATTGAAGAAGGAGTCTCGAGGTCTTTCTCAGGTTGCGGCAGGAAACCCTGGGTTCCCTCGACTTGTACCGGTGACCTCAGGGAGCTTCTCAGCATGCCTCTGAGAAGTCAGGCATACTGTGGACTTGGGAGGCGCTCTCGGAACTCCACTGGGTTTGGTGCAATGGCAAAGGTTCTCATCTCGAGTTGAGGCAGGAACCTAAGGGTTCCTCTCCATTTAAAACTCCGACCACAGGGTCCCTGAAGAGTTGGGACAGGAGAGTCAGGCCTCGTCTTGTGTGGAGGAATGGAACTCCACTTGCCTCTCGAGTTGTTCACAGGATAACAGACCATTTGTCGAGCTGTGAGTGGAACCTTCGGTTTTTTCCATAAGATGCATGAGGGGGTCAGTGCCCCTTCGTGTTGTGCCTTCATCCACAGGGTTGCCTTCAAAGAGGTGTCCGGACATCGGGTTCTTATCAATAGCAGAGCAGGAAATCGGGGTCTTTCAGAACGTGGCACCATCCATGAGGCTACGTCTCGAATTTCTTCGTTAGACTGGTGTCATCCTGAGGTGCGCCATGAAGATCGGGAACCCCTTCCAGACAAAGCAGGGGAATCGACCATCTTGTCGCGATCAGGAGGAGTTAAAGGGCTCAGTTGAAGTCATGCCGGGAACCTCGGTGTTCCCCTCGAGTGGGACCGGTGTGTCGGGAAACTTTTGGGGTCACTTCAAGGGTGCCAAGTACCGTTTTGCACTTCAATACGGACTTGGGGCTTCTCTTGACACGCTGTAGACGGCAAGGGCCTCATCTTGGGATGACGGGGGAATCACGTGGTTTTTCTCAAGGTGCGGCGGGATTCTCGAGTTACGACGGGGAATTCAGGCTTCCTCTTGTGTTGGCCCAGGGAAGTCCAATCTTCCATTCGAGTTTCGAGGGAGAGCTGGGGTTTGCTCTTGAGTCACTGCAGGGCAAAAGAGACCTCATCTAGGCTTGTGTCCAGGACCTAATATTCCTCTCCAGGGCCGACAGCGATCTCGGGGTTGCCTTCCAGACGCATCCTGGGAGTCAGAGCTCGACTCGAGGGGAAGCAAAGGACCCCGCTCTCCTCTCGAGTCACCACAGGTGTCTCTTGGAGCCCACTGAGTGGCCTAAAGGGAGTCAAGCCCCCTGTGGAGTTTGGAGAGAGGACTCAGGATTGCTCTCCAGGCCATGCAGGAAAAGAAGACCCTCATCTCGCGATGACAGGGGCGTCTTGTTGGTTTTCTCGAGCTGCGGTGCCAGTGTGCGGTTTCTGACGAGGTGGGACGGAAAGCTCAGGGAGCCTTTCGTGTGGCACCAGGGAATTCAGGTCTCCATGCGCATGGCAAGGGGGAGCGCGTCATTGCTCTCGAGATATGATACAGGAATCGGGCCTCAAGACACGTTAAAGCAGGACTCTCAAGGTCTTTCTCGGGTTGCGGCAGGAAACCCTGGGTTCCGTCGACTTATGCCCGTGACCTCAGGGAGCTTTTCAGGGTGCCTCTGAGAAGTCAGGGATACTGTGCAGTTGGGAGGGGCCGCTCCGAACTCCACTGGGTTTGGTGCAGTAGAAGAGGGCCTTATCTCGAGTTGAGGCAGGAACCTCATGGTTCCTCTCCATTTCTGAATCGGATCTCAGTGTCCATGCAGAGTTGGGACAGGAGAGTCAGGCCTCGTCTTGTGTGGAGGAATTTAACTCCTCTTGCCTCTCGAGTTGTTCACGGGGTGACAGGCCACTTGTTGATCTGTATGTGGAACTTGCGGGCTTTTCCAACGATGCAGGAGGGTGTCAGACCCCTTCGTTTTGTGCCTTCGTCCACAGGATTGCCTTCGAAGAGGTGTCCTAGCATTGGGTTCTTATCAAGAGCAGACAGGGAAATCGGGGTCTTTCGGCGTGTGGCACCAACCACAAGGCTACGTCTCGAATTTCCTCGTGAGACCGGCCTCATCCTGAGGTGCGCCGGGAAGGTCCGGAACCCCTTCCAGACAAAGCAGGGTAATCGACCCTCCCGTCGCGATCAGGAGGGGATAAGGGGCTCTGAACAAGCGGTGCACCGAACCTTGGTGTTCCCCTCGAGTGAGACCAGGGTGTCGGGGAACTTTTGTGCTAACATCAAGGTTGCCAATTATCGTTTTAAACTTCAAGATGGAACGTAGGGCTTCTCCTGAGACGCTGTAGCTGGCAAGGGCCTCATCTTGCGATGACAGGGGAACCACGTGGTTTTCCTCGAGTTGCAGCGGGATTTTCGAATTACGATGGGGAATTCAGGTTTCCTCTTGTGTTGTCCCAGGGAAGTCCATTCTTCCATTCGAGGTGCGAGGGAGAGCAGGGGTTTGCTCTCGAGTCACTTCAGGGCAAATGAGACCTCATCTATGCTTGTGTCTAGGACCTAATGTTCCTCTCCAGGGGCGACAGGGATCTCGGGGTTGCATTCCAGACTCACCTGAGGAGTCAGGCCTGGTATATAGGGGAAGCAAAGAATTCCGCTCTCCTCTCGAGTCCCAACGGGTATCTCTTGGAGCCCACAGAGTGGCCTAAAGGGAGTCAGGCCTCCTGTGGAGTTTGAAGAGAGGCCTCGAGATTGCTCTCCAGGCCATGCAGGAAAAGAAGGCCTTCATCTCGCGATGACGGAGGCGTCTCGTGGGTTTTCTGGAGCTGGGGAGCCAGTGTGGGATTTCTCACGAGGTATGACGGGGAGCTCAGGGAGCCTCTCGTGTGGCGCCAGGGAAGTCAAGTCTCCATGCGAGTGGTGAGGGGGAACACGTCATTGCTCTCGAGTCATGGTAGGGGAATCGGGATTCAAGATGCGTTGAAGGAGGATTTTCGAGGTCTTTCTCGGGTTGCGTCAGGAAACCCTGTGTTCTCTCGACTTGTGCCAGTGACCTCAGGGAGCTTCTAAGGGTGCCTCTGAGAAGTCGCGATACTGTGGATTTGGGAGGGGACTCTCGGGCCTCCACTGTTTTTGGTGTAATGGAAGAGGGCCTCATCTCGAGTGGAGTCAGGAACCTCAGGGTTCCTCTCCATTTCGGACTCCGATCGCAGGGTCCCTTCAGAGTTGGGACCGGAGAGTCAGGCCTCGTCTTGAGTGGAGGAATGGAACTCTGCTTGCCTCTCGAGTTGTTCATGGGATGACAGGCCTCTTGTCGAGCTGTGTGTGGAACCTGCGGCTTTTACCGAATGATGCACGGGAGTGTCAGTGACCCTTCGTTTTGTGCTTTCGTCCACAGGGTTGCCTTCGAAGAGGTGTCCGGGCATCGGGTTCTTCTCAAGAGTGGGCCGGGAAATCGGGGTATTTCGGCATGTGACACCACCCACGACGCTATGTCTCAAATTTACTCGTGAGACCGGCCTCATCCTTAGGTGCGCCGGGAATGTGAGGAACCCCTTCCAAACAAAGCAGGGGAATAGACCCTCCTGTCTCGAACAGGAGGGGAGAAGGTGCTCAGATGAAGTGGTGCGGGAACCTCGGTGTTCCTGTCGAGTGAGACCGGCGTGTCCGGGAACATTTGGTGTCGCATCAAGGGTGCAAAGTACCGTTTCGCACTTCAAGACGGAACGTGGTTCTTTTCTTGAGACGCCATAGCAGCAAGGGCCTCATCTTGGGATGACGTTGGAAACATGTGGTTTTTCTCGAGTTGCGGCGGGATTCTCGAGTTACGAAGGGGATTTCTGGCTTCCTCTTGTGTTGGCCCAAGGAAGCCCAATCTTCCATTCGAGTTGCGAGGGAGAGCTGGGGGTTGCGCTCGAGTCACTGCAGGGCAAAAGAAACCTCATCCAGGCTTGTGTCTAGGACCTAATGTTCCTCTCAAGGGATGACTGGGATCTTGGGGTTGCATTCTAGACTCACCCAGGAGTCAGGCGTCCTCTCGAGGGGAAACAAAGGACTTCTCTCTCTTCTCGAGTCGCGACGGGTATTTCTTGGAGCCCACTGAGTGGACTAAAGGGAGTCAAGCCTCCTCTAGAGTTTGGAGAGAGGACTCGGGATTGCACTCCAGGACATGCAGGAAAAGAAGGCCCTCATCTCACGATGACGGGGGGGGGTCTCGGTGGTTTTACCGAGCTGCAGCGCCTGTGTTGGTTTCTCAGGAGGTACGACGCGGAGCTCAGGGAGCCTCTTGTGTGGCGCCAGGGAAGTTAGGTCTCGATGCGTGTGGCGAGGGGGAGCGCGTCATTGCTCTCGAGTCATGGTAGGGGAATCAGGCCTCTAGACGCGTTGAAGGACTCTCAAGATCTCTCTCGGGTCTTGGCAAGAATACCTGGGTTCCCTTGACTTGTGCCGGTGACCTCAGGGAGATTCTCCGGGTGCCTCTGAGAAGTCAGGGATACTGTGGAGTTGGGAAAGACCTCTCGGGACTCCACTGGGTTTGGTGAAATGGAAGGGGGCCTCATCTCGAGGGGAGACAGGAACCTCAGGGTTCCTCTCCATTTCTGATTCCGATCGCAGCCCCCTTCATAGTTGGGAGAGGTGAGTCAGGCCTTGTCTTGTGTGCAGGAATGGACCTCCGCTTGCCTCTCGAGTTGTTCACTGGGTGACAGGCACTTGTTGAGTGTATGAGTAACCTGCGGTCTTTTCCGGACGATGCACGGGGGTGTCAGTGCCCCTTCGTGTTGTGCCTTCATCCACACTATCTTCGAATAGGTGTCTGGGCATCGCGTTCTTATCAAGAGCGGATCGGGAAATCGTGGTCTTTCGGCATGTGGCACCACCATCGAGGCTACGTCTCGAATTTCCTCGTGAGACAGCCTCATCTGAGGTGCGTGGAGAAGGTCGGGAACCCCTTGCAGACAAAGCAGGGGAATTGACCCTCCTTTCGCGATCAGGAGGGGAGAAGGGGCTCAGATGAAGTGGTGCCAGGAACCTCGGTGTTCCCCTCTAGTGCGACCCGTATGTCGGGGAACTTTTGGGGTAGCATTAAGGGTGCCAAATATCATTTCGCACTTGAAGACAGAACGTGGGACTACTCTTGAGACGCTGGAGCGGGCAAGGGCTTCATCTTGCAATGACGGGGGAACCACGTGGTTTTTCTCAAGTTGAGGCGGAATTCTCGAATTACTACTGGGAATTCAGGCTTCCTCTTGTGTTGGCCCAGGGAGGTCCAATCTTCCATTCGGGTTGTGAGGGAAAGCTGGGGAGTGCTCTCGAGTTACTGCAGGGCAAAAGCGACCTCATCTAGCCTTGTGTTCAGGACCCAATGATCCTCTCCAAGGGCGACAGGGATCTCGGGTTTGCATTACAGACTCACCCGGGGAGTTAGGCCTCGTCTCGAGGGGAAGCAAAGGACTCGGCTATCCTCTCGAGTTGCGACGCGTATCTCTTGGAGCCCACTGAGTGGTCTAAAGGGAGTCAACCCTCCTCTTCAGTTTGGAGAGAGGACTCGGGATTGCTCTCCAGGCCATGCAGGAAAAGAAGGCCCACATCTCGAGATGACGGGGGCGTCTCGTGGGTTTTCTCGAGCTGCGGCTCCAGTGTGGGGTTTCTCACGAGGTACGACGGGGAGTTCAGGTAGCCTCTCGTGTGGCAACAGGGAAGTCAGGTCTCCATGGGCGGGGCAAGGAGGAGCGCGTCATTGTTCTCAAGTCAGGGTAGGGGAATCGGGCCTCATGACGGGTTGAAAAAGAACTCTCGATGTCTTTCTAGGGTTGCGGCAGGAAACCCTGGGTTCCCTTGACTTGTGCCGGTGACCTCAGGGAGCGTCTCAGGGTGCCTCTGAGAAGTCAGGGATACTGTGGATTTGGGAGAGGCCTCTCGGGACTCCTCTGGGTTTGGTGCAATGGAAGTGGGCCTCATCTCGAGTTGAGGCAGGAACCTCAGGGTTCTGCTCCTGACTTCCTGGAGGCCGGATCTGACTCAGATCGCAGGGTCCCTGTTGAGTTTGCTCAGGAGTGTCAGGTCTCGTGTTCTGCGGAGGAATGGAACTCCGCTTACATCTCAAGTTGTTCAAGGATAACACCACTTTTCGTGATGTGTGTGGAACCTGCGGGTTTTTTGGAGATGCACGGGGGCGTCAGTGCTCCTTCCTGTTGTGCCTTCATCCACAGGGTTGCCTTCGAAGAGGTGTCCGGGCATCGGGTTCTCCTCAAGTGCGGACCGGGAAATTGGGGTCTTTCAGCATGTTGCACCACCCACTAGGCTACGTCTCGAATTTTCTCGTGAGACCGGCCTCATCCTGAGGCGCACAGGAAAGTCCGGGAACCCTTTCCAAACAAAGCAGGGGAATCGACCCTCCTTTCGGGATCAGGAGGAGAGAAAGGGCTCAGATGAAGTAGTGCCGGGAACCTCGGTGCTCTCCTTGAGTGAAAGTTGGGTAACTTTTCTGGTTGCATCAAGGGTGCCAAGTACCGTTTCGCACTTCAAGACGGAACCTGGGACTTCTCTTGAGATGCTGTAGTGGGCAAGGGCCTCATCTAGCGCTGACGGGGGACCCACGTGTTTTTTCTCGAGTTGCGGCAGGATTCTTGAGTTACGATGGGGAATACAGGTTTCCTCTTGTGTTGGCCCAGGGAAGTCCAATCTTCCATTCGAGTTGCAAGTGAGAGCTGGAGATTGCTCTCGAGTCACTGCGGGGCAAAATTGAGCTCATCTAGGTTTGTGTCCAGGACCGAGTTTTTCTCTCCAGGGGCGACAGGGATCTCGGGGTTGCATTCCAGACTCACCCGGGGAGTCAGGCCTCGTCTCGAAGGGAATGAATGGACTCCGCTCTCCTCTCGAGTCGCGACGGGTATCCCTTGGAGCCCAAGCGTGGCCTAAATGGAGTTAAGCCTCCTGTGGAGTTTGGAGAGAGGACTCGGGATTGCTCTCTAGGCCATGCAGGAAAAGAAGGCCCTCATCTCGCGATGACGGGGGCGTCTCGTGGGTTTTCTCAAGGTGCAGTGCCTGGTTGGGGTTTCTCACGAGATAGGACGGGGAGCTCAGGGAGACTCCTGTGGTGCCACGGAAGTCAGGTCTCCATGGACGTGGCGTGGGGGAGCGCCTCATTGCTCTCGAGTCATGGTAGGGGAATCAAGCCTCAAGACGCTTCGAAGAAGAACTCTCGAGGTCTTTCTCGGGGTGTGGCAGGAAACCCTGGGTTCCCTCGACTTGTGCCCATGACCTCAGGGAGCTTAGCGGGGTTCCTCTTAGAAGTCAGGGATACTGTGGAGTTGAGAGGGGCTTCTCGGGACATCACAGGGACTGGTGCAATTGAAGAGGACCTAATCTCGGATTGAGGCAGTAACGTCAGGGTTCCTCTCCATTTCTGACTCGGATAGCAGGGTCCCTGCAGAGTTGGGACAGGAGAGTCAGACCTCGTCTTGTGTGGAGTAATGGAACTCCGCTTGCCTCTCGAGTTGTTCACGGGATGACAGGCCACCTGTCGAGTTGTATGTGGAACCTGCGCTTTTGGGGGACGATGCACAGGGGTGTCAGTGCCCCTTCGTGTTGTGCCTTCATCCACAGGGTTACCTTCGAAGAGGTGACCGGGCATCGGGATCTTATCAATAGCGGACCAGGAAATCGGGGTCTTTCGGCATGTGGCACAACCCACGAGGCTACGTCTCGACTTCCCTCGTGAGACTGGCCTCATCCTGAGGTTTGCCGGGAAGTCTGGGAACCCCTTCCAGACAAAGCAGGGGAATCGACCCTCCTGTCGCCATCAGGAGGGGAGAAGAGGCTCAGCTGAAGCGGTGCTGAGAACCTCCATGTTCTCCTCGAGTGAGACCGGGGTGTCAGGGAAATTTGGGGGTCGCATCAAAGGTGCCAAGGACCGTTTCACACTTCAAGACGGAACATGGGACTTCCCTGGAGACGCTATAGCTGACAGGGGCCTCATATTTCGATGACGGAGGAGCCACGTTGTTTTTCTCCAGTTGCCGCGGGATTCTCGAATTACAATGGGGAATACAGGCTTCCTCTTGTGTTGGCCCAGGGAAGTCCAATCATCCATTCGAGTTGCGAGGGAGAGCTGGGGATTGCACTTGAGTCAATGCAGGACAAAAAAGACCTCATTTAGGCTTGTGTCCAGGACCGAGTTTTCCTCTACAGGGGCTACACGGATCTCGGGATCCCATTCCAGACTCACCCAAGTAGTCAGGCCTCGGCTCGAGGGGAAGCAACGGACTCTGCTCTCCTCTAGAGTAGCGACGTGTATCTCTTGGAGGCTACTGAGTGGCCTAAAGGGAGTCAGGCCTCCAGTGGAGTTTGGAGAGTGGACTCGGGATTGCTCTCTAGGTCATGTAGGAAAAGAAGGCCCTCATCTTACGATGATGGGGGCGTCTCGTGAGTTTTCTCGAGCGGCGGTGCCAGTGTGGGGTTTTCATGAGGTAGGACGGGGAGCGCAGGGAGCCTCTCGTGTGGCGCCAGGGAAGTTAGGTTTCAATGGGCGTGGCGAGGGGAATGCGTCATTGCTCTCCAGTCATGGTAGGGTATCGGGCCTCAAGACGCAGTAAAGAAGGACTCTCAAGGTCTTTCTCAGAATGCAGCAGGAAACCCTGGGTTCACTCGACTTGTGCCAGTGACCGCAGAGAGCTTCTGAGGGTGCCTCTGAGAATCAGGGATACTGTGGAGTTTTAGGGGCCTCTCGGGACTCCACTGGGTATGGCGCAATGGAAGAGGGCCTCATTTCGAGTTGATGCAGGAACGTCAGGTTTCATCTACATTTCTGACTCCGATCGCACGGTCCCTGCAGAGTTGGGAAAGGAGAGTCAGGCCTTCTCTTGTGTGGAGGAACGGAACTCCGCATGCCTCTCTAGTTCTTCAAGGGATGACAGGACACTTGTCGATCTGTGTTTGGAATCTGCGTGATTTTCCGTACTATGCATGGGGATGTCAGTACCCCTTCGTGTTGTGCATTCATCCACAGGTTTGCTTTCGAAGAGGTGTCCTGGCATCGGGTTCTTATTAAGAGCGGACCGGGAAATCGGGGTCTTTCCGCATGTGGCACCACCCACCAGGCTACGTCTCGAATTTCCTAGTGAGACCGGCCTCATCCTGAGGTGCGCCGGGAAGGTCGGAACCCCTTGCAGACAAAGCAGGGGAATCGACCCTCCTGTCTCGATCAGGAGGGGAGAAGGGGCACAGATGAGGTGATGCCGGGAACCTCGGTGTTCCCCTCCAGTGAGACCAGTGTGTTGGGGAACTCTTGGGGTCGCATCAAAGGTGCCAAGTACCGGATCGCACTTCAAGATGGAACGTAAGACTTCTTTTGAGACGCTGTAGCGGCAATGGCCGCATCTTGCGATGAAGAGGGAACGACGTGGTTTTTCTCGAGTTGTGGCGGGATTCTTGAGTTACAACGGGAAATTCAGGCTTCCTCTTCTGTTGGCCCAGGGAAGTCCAGTCTTCCATTCGAGTTGCGAGGGAGAGTTGGGGATTGCTCTCGAGTCACTGCAGGAAAAAAGAGACCTCATCTAGGCTTGTGTCCAGGACCTAATGTTTCTCTCCAGGGGCGACAGGGATCTCAGGTTCACATATCAGACACACCCGAGGAGTCAGGCCTCGCCTCGAGGGGAAGGAAAAGACTCCGCTCTCCTCTCGAGTCGCGACCGGTATGTCTTGGAGTCCACTGAGTGACCAAAAGGGAGTCAAGCCTACTGTGGAGTTTGGAGAGAGGACTCGGGATTGCTCTCCAGGCCATGCTAGAAAAGAAGGCCGTCATGTCGCGAAAATGGGGGCGTCTCGTGGGTTTTCTTATCTGTGGCGCCAGTGTTTGGTTTCTCACGAGGTATGACGGGGAGCTCAGGGAGCCTCTCGTGTGGCGCCAGGGAAGTCAGGGCTTCATGAGTGTAGCAGAGGGAGCGCGTCATTGCCCTCGAGTCATGGTAGGGGAATCACGCCTCAAAATGCGTTGAAGAAGGACTCTTGAGTTCTTTCTATGGTGGCGGCAGTAAACCCTGGGCTCACTCGAATTGTGCTGGTGACTTCAGGGAGCTTCTCAGGGTGCCTCTGAGAAGTCAGGGATACTGTGGAGCTGGGACGCGTCTCTCGGGACTCCACTGGGTTTCGTGCAATGGAAGAGGTCCTAATCTCGAGTGAAGGCAGGAACCTCAGCGTTCCTCTCGTGACTTCACTGGCGCTGGTCTGATTCGGATCGCAAAGTCCCTGCAGAGTTGGGACAGGAGAGTCAGGCATCGTCTTGTGTAGAGGAATGAAACCCCACTTGCCTCTCGAGTTCTTCAGGGGTGACAAGACACTTGTTTAGCTGTATGTGGAACCTGCGGGTTTTTCCGGACGATGCACGAGGGTGTCAGTGCCCCTTTGTGTTGTGCCTTCATCCACAGGGTTGCCTTCGAAGAGGTGTCCAGGAATCGGGTTCTTATCAAGAGCGTACCGGGAAATCATAGTCTTTAGGCATGTGGTACCACCGCAAGCTACGTCTCGAATTTCCTCGTGAGACTGGCCTCATCCTGAAGTGCCCCGTGAAGGTCAGGAACCCCTTACAAACAAAGCAGGGGAAGTGACCCTCCTATCACGAACAGGAGGGGAGAAGGGGCTCAGATAAACTGGTGCCGGGAACCTCGGTGTTCACCTCAAGTGAGACCGATATTTTGGGGAACTTTTGGGGTCACATCAAGGGTGTCAAGTATCGTTTTGCACTTCAAGACGGAACGTGGGACTTTTCTTGAGAAGCTGTAGCGGGCAAGGGCCTCATCTTGTGATGACGAGGGAACCAAGTGCTTTTTCTCGAGTTGCGGCGGGATTCTCGAGTTACGAAGGGGAATTCAGGCTTCCTCTTGTGTTGGCCCAGGGAAGTCCAATCTTCCATTGGAGTTGTCAGGGAGAGCGGGAGATTGCTCTCGAGTTACAGAAGGGCAAAAGAGACCTCATCTAGGCTTGTTTCCAGGACCTAATGTTCCTCTCCAGGGGAGACAGGGATCTCGGGGTTGCATTCCAGACCCACCTGGTGAGTCAGGCCTTGTCTCGAGGGGAAGCAAAGGACTCAATTCTCCTCTCGAGTCGCGACGGGTATCTCTTGGAGCCCACTAAGTGGCCTAAAGGGAGTCAAGCCTCCTGTGGAGTTTGGAAAGAGGATTCGGGATTCCTCTCCAGGACATGCAGGAAAAGAAGGCCCTCATCTCGTGATGACAGGGGCGTATGGTGAGTTTTCTCAAGCTGCGGCGTCAGTGTGGGGTTTCTCACGAGGTACGACAGGGAGCTCAGGGAGCCTCTCTTATGGCGCCAGGGAAGTCAGGTCTCCATGTGCGTGGCGAGGGGGTGCGTGTCATTTCTAGAGAGCCATGGAAGCAGATTCGGTCTTCAAGACACGTTGAAGTAGGACTCTCGAGGTCTTTTTCCCATTGTGGCAGGAAACCCTGGGTTCCCTCGACATGTGCCGGTGACCTCATGGAGCTTCTCCGGGTGCCTCTGAGAAGTCAGGGGTACTGTGGAGTTGGGAGGGGCCTCTCTGGACTCCACTGGGTTTGGTGCAATGGATGAGAGCCTCATCTCGAGTGGAGGCAGGAACCTCATGTTTCCTCTCCTGGGTTTCCTGTCGCTGGTACTGACTCGGATCGCAGTTTCCCTGCAGAGTTGGTACAGAAAATCAGGTCTCGTCTTGTGTGGAGGAATGGAACTCCACTTGCCTGTCGAGTTGTTCACGGGGTGACAGACCACTTGTTGAACTGTGTTTGTAACCTGCAGGTTTTTCTGGACGATGCACGGGGGTGTCAGTGCCCCTTCGTGTTGTGCTTTCATCCACAGGTTTTCCTTCGTAAAGGTGTCAGGGCATCACGTTCTTATCAAGAGCAGACCGGGAAATCGGGGTCTTTCGGCTTGTGGCACCACCCACGAGGCTATGTCTCGAATTTCCTCGTGAGACCTGCCTCATCCTTAGGCGCGCTGGAAAGGTCGGGAACCCCTTCCAGACATAGCAGGGGAATCGACACTCCTGTCGCGATCACGAGGGGAGAAGGAGCTCAAATGAAGTGGTTCCGGGAACCTCGGTGTTCCTTTCGAGTGAGACCGGTATGTCGGGGAATTTTGAGATTGCATCAAGGGTGCCAAGTACCGTTTCGCACTTCAAGACAGAAAGTGGGACTTCTCTTGAGTCGCTGTAGCGGGCAAGGGCCTCATCTAGCGCTGATGGGGGAACCACGTGTATTTTCTCGAGTTTCGGCGGGATTCTCGAGTTACGATGTCGAATTCAGGCTTCCAATTGTATTGGCCCAGGGAAGTCCAATCTTCAATTTGATTTGCGAGGGAGAGCTGGCGATTGCTCTCTAGTTACTGCAGTGCAAAATAGACCTCATCTAGGCTTGTGTCCAGGACCGAGTTTTCCTCCCAAGGTGTGACAGGAACTCGGGGTTGCATTCCAGACTCACACGGGGAGTCAGGCCTCGTCTCGAGGGGAAGCAAAGGACTCTGCTCTCCCTTCAGGTCCTGACAGGTATCTCTTGGAGCCAACTGAGAGGCCTAAAGAGAGTCAAGCCTCCTGTGGAGTCTGGAGAGAGGACTCTGTTTTGCTCTCCATGCCAGGCAGGAAACAAGTCCCTCATCTCGTGATGACGGAGGCGTATCGTGGGTTTTCTCGAGCTGCGGTGCCTGAATGGGGTTTCCGAAGAGGTACGACGGGGAGCTCAGGGAGACTCTCTTCAGGAGTCAGGGAAGTCAGGTCTCCATGCGCATGGCGATGTGGAGCGGGTCTTTACTCTCGAGTCATGGTAGGGGAATCGGGCCTCAAGACGCGCCGAAGGACTCTCAAGGACTTTCTCGGGTCGCAGCAGGAAACCCTGGGTTCCCTGGACTTGAGCCGGTGACCTCAGGTAGATTCTCAAGGTGCTTCTGAGAATTCAGGGATACTGTGTAGTTGGGAGGGGCCTCTCGCGACTCATCTGGGTTTGGTGCAATGGAAGAGGGCCTCACCTGGAGGGGAGAGAGGAACCTCAGGATTCCTCTCCGTTTCGGACTCCGACCGCAGGGTCCCTGCAGAGTTGGGACAGGAGAGTCAGGCCTCGTCTTGTCTGAGGAAGGGAACTCCGCTGGCCTCTCGAGTTGCTCAGGGGGTCTCAGGCCCCTCGTCGAGCTGTGTGTGGAACCCGCGGGTCTTTGCGGACGATGCACGGGGGTGGCAGTGCCCCTTCGTGTTGTGCCTTCACCCACAGGGTTGCCTTCGAAGAGGGGTCCGGGCCTCGGGTCCTTCTCAAGAGCGGACCGGGGAATCGGGGGCGTTCGGCATGTGGCCCCACCCACGTGGCTCCTCTCGAATTTCTTCGTGAGACCGGCCTCATCCTGAGGTGCGCCGGGAAGGCCGGGAACCCCTTCCAGACCACGCAGGGGAATCGCCTCTCCTGTCGCGATCAGGAGGGGAGAAGGGGCTCAGAGGAAGCGGTGCCGGGACACTCGGTGTTCCCCTCGGGGGAAACCGGCGTGTCGGAGGACTTTTGGGGGTCGCAGGAAGGCTGTCAGGGACCGTTTCGCCCTTCAGGGTGGAACAGGGGACTTCCCTTGAGACGCCGTGGCGGGCAAGGGCCTCATCTTGCCAAGAGGTGGGAACCACGTGGTTTTTCTCGAGTTGCGGCGGCATTCTCGAGTTACGACGGGGATCTCAGCCTTCCCCTTGGGTTGGCCCTGGGAAGCCCAATCTTATCCTCGGGTTGTGAGGGAAAGCTGGGGGTTGCACTCGAGTCACTGCAGGGCCGAAGAGACCTCACCTAGGCGTGTGTCCGGGACCTAATATTCCTCTCCAGGGAAGGCAGGGATCTCGGGGTTGCATTCCAGGCTCCCCCGGGGAGTCAGGCCTCGTCTCGAGGGGAAGCCAAGGACTCCGCTCTCCTCTCGAGTCGCGACGCGGGTCTCTTGGAGCACCCTGAGCGGCCTCAAGGGAGTCCAGCCTCCTCTTCCGTTTGGAGAGAGGACCCGGGATTGCTCTCCAGGCCATGCAGGAAAAGAAGGCCCTCAGCTCGCGAGCACGGGGCGTCTCAGGGGTTTCCTCGAGCTGCGGCGCCCGTGGGGGTTTTCTCCCGAGGCACGACGAGGATCTCAGGGAGCCTCTCGTGCGGCGCCAGGGAAGTCAGGTCTCCATGCGCGTGGCGAGGGGGAGCGCGTCCTGGCTCTCGAGTCACGGGAGGGGACTAGGGCCTCGAGACGCGTTGAAGAAGGACTCTCGAGGTCTTCCTTGGGGGGCGGCGGGAAACCCTCGTGTCCCTCGCCTTCTGCCGGGGACCTTAGGGAACTTCCCAGGGTGCCTCTGAGAGGCGAGGGATCCTGTGGAGGTGGCGGGGCCCCTCGGGACTCCGCTGGGTCTGGCGCAACGGAAGAGGGCCACACCTCGAGGGGAGGCAGGAACCTCAGGCTTCCTCTCCGTTTCGGACTCCGACCGCAGGGTCCCTGCAGAGTTGGGACAGGAGAGTCAGGCCTCGTCTTGTCTGAGGAAGGGAACCCCGCTGGCCTCTCGAGTTGCTCAGGGGGTCTCAGGCCCTTCGTCGAGGTGTGTGTGGAACCCGCGGGTCTTTGCGGACGATGCAAGGGGGTGGCATTGCCCCTTCGTGTTGTGCCTTCACCCACAGGGTTGCCTTCGAAGAGAGGTCCTGGCCTCGGGTCCTTCTCAAGAGCGGACCGGGGAATCGGGGGCGTTCGGCCTGTGTCCCCACCCACGTGGCTCGTCTCGAATTTCCTCGTGAGACGGGCCTCATCCTGAGGTGCGCAGGGAAGGCCGGGAACGCCTTCCAGACCACGCAGGGGAATCGCCTCTCCTGTCGCGATCAGGAGGGGAGAAAGGGCTCAGAGGAAGCGGCGCCGGGACCCTCGGTGTTCCCCTCGGGGGAACCCGGCGTGTCGGGGGACTTTTGGGGGTCGCAGGAAGGCTGTCAAGGACCGTCTCGCCCTTCAGGGCGGAACAGGGGACTTCCCTTGATACGCCGTCGCGGGCAAGGGCCTCATCTTGCCAAGCGGTGGGAACCACGTGGTTTTACTCGAGTTGCGGCGGCATTCTCGAGTTACGACGGGGATCTCAGCCTTCCCCTTGGGTTGGCCCTGGGAAGCTCAATCTTCCCCTCGGGTTGCGAGGGAAAGCTGGGGGTTGCGCTCGATTCACTGCAGGGCCTAAGAGACCTCACCTAACCGTGTGTCCGGGACCTAATTTTCCTCTCCAGGGAAGGCAGGGATCTCGGGGTTGCATTCCAGGCTCCCCCGGGGAGTCAGGCCTCGTCTCGAGGGGAAGCCAAGGACTCCGCTCTCCTCTCGAGTCGCGACGCGGGTCTCTTGGAGCCCCCTGAGCGGCCTCAAGGGAGTCCAGCCTCCTCTTCCGTTGGGAGAGAGGACCCGGGATTGCTCTCCAGGCCATGCAGGAAAAGAAGGCCCTCAGCTCGCGAGGACGGGGGCGTCTCAGGGGTTTCCTCGAGCTGCGGCGCCCGTGGTTGTTTTCTCCCGAGGCACGACGAGGATTTCAGGGAGCCTCTCGTGCGGCGCCAGGGAAGTCAGGTCTCCATGCGCGTGGCGAGGGGGAGCGCGTCCTGACTCTCGAGTCACGGGAGGGGACTAGGGCCTCGAGACGCGTTGAAGAAGGACTCTCGAGGTCTTCCTCGGGGGGCGGCGGGAAACCCTCGTGTCCCTCGCCTTCTGCCGGGGACCTTAGGGAACTTCCCAGGGTGCCTCTGAGAGGCGAGTGATCCTGTGGAGGTGGCGGGGCCCCTCGGGACTCCGCTGGGTCTGGCGCAAAGGAAGAGGGTCTCACCTCGAGGGGAGGCAGGAACCTCAGGCTTCCTCTCCGTTTCGGACTCCGCCCGCAGGGTCCCTGCAGAGTTGGGACAGGAGAGTCAGGCCTCGTCTTGTCTGAGGAAGGGAACCCCGCTGGCCTCTCGAGTTGCTCAGGGGGTCTCAGGCCCCTCGTCGAGCTGTGTGTGGAACCCGCGGGTCTTTGCGGACGATGCACGGGGGTGGCATTGCCCCTTCGTGTTGTGCCTTCACCCACAGGGTTGCCTTCGAAGAGGGGTCCGGGCCTCGGGTCCTTCTCAAGGGCGGACCGGGGAATCGGGGGCGTTCGGCATGTGGCCCCACCCACGTGGCTCGTCTCGAATTTCCTCTTGGGACCGGCCTCCGCCTGAGGTGCGCCGGGAAGGCCGGGAACCCCTTCCAGACCACGCAGGGGAATCGCCTCTCCTGTCGCGATCAGGAGGGGAGAAGGGGCTCAGAGAAAGCGGTGCCGGGACCCTCGGTGTTCCCCTCGAGGGAACCCGGCGTGTCGAGGGTCTTTTGGGGGTCGCAGGAAGGCTGTCAGGGACCGTTTCGCCCTTCAGGGCGGAACAGGGGACTTCCCTTGAGACGCTGTGGCGGGCAAGGGCCTCATCTTGCCAAGAGGTGGGAACCACGTGGTTTTTCTCGAGTTGCGGCGGGATTCTCGAGTTACGACGGGGATCTCAGCCTTCCCCTTGGGTTGGCCCTGGGAAGCCCAATCTTCCCCTCGGTTTGCGAGGGAAAGCTGGGGGTTGCGCTCGAGTCACTGCAGGGCCGAAGAGACCTCACCGAGGCGTGTGTCCGGGACCTAATATACCTCTCCAGGGAAGGCAGGGATCTCGGGGTTGCATTCCAGGCTCCCCCGGGGAGTCAGGCCTCGTCTCGAGGGGAAGCCAAGGACTCCGCTCTCCTCTCGAGTCGCGTCGCGGGTCTCTTGGAGCCCCCTGAGCGGCCTCAAGGGAGTCCAGCCTCCTCTTCCGTTTGGAGAGAGGACCCGGGATTGCTCTCCAGGCCATGCAGGAAAAGAAGGCCCTCAGCTCGCGAGGACGGGGGCGTCTCAGGGGTTTCCTCGAGCTGCGGCGCCCGTGGGGGTTTTCTCCCGAGGCACGACGAGGATCTCAGGGAGCCTCTCGTGTGGCGCCAGGGAAGTCAGGTCTCCATGCGCGTGGCGAGGGGGAGCGCGTCCTGGCTCTCGAGTCACGGGAGGGGACTAGGGCCTCGAGACGCGTTGAAGAAGGACTCTCGAGGTCTTTCTTGGGGGGCGGCGGGAAACCCTCGTGTCCCTCGCCTTCTGCCGGGGACCTTAGGGAACTTCCCAGGGTGCCTCTGAGAGGCGAGGGATCCTGTGGAGGTGGCGGGGCCCCTCGGGACTCCGCTGGGTCTGGCGCAACGGAAGAGGGCCTCACCTCGAGGGGAGGCAGGAACCTCAGGCTTCCTCTCCGTTTCGGACTCCGACCGCAGGGTCCCTGCAGAGTTGGGACAGGAGAGTCAGGCTTCGTCTTGTCTGAGGAAGGGAACCCCGCTGGCCTCTCGAGTTGCTCAGGGGGTCTCAGGCCCCTCGTCGAGCTGTGTGTGGAACCCGCGGGTCTTTGCGGACGATGCACGGGGGTGGCAGTGCCCCTTCGTCTTGTGCCTTCACCCACAGGGTGGCCTTCGAAGAGGGGTCCGGGCCTCGGGTCCTTCTCAAGGGCGGACCGGGGAATCGGGGGCGTTCGGCATGTGGCCCCACCCACGTGGCTCGTCTCGAATTTCCTCGTGAGACCGGCCTCCTCCTGAGGTGCGCCGGGAAGGCCGGGAACCCCTTCCAGACCACGCAGGGGAATCGCCTCTCCTTTCGCGATCAGGAGGGGAGAAGGGGCTCAGAGGAAGCGGTGCCGGGACCCTCGGTGTTCCCCTCGAGGGAACCCGGCGTGTCGGGGGACTTTTGGGGGTCGCAGGAAGGCTGTCAGGGACCGTTTCGCCCTTCAGGGCGGAACAGGGGACTTCCCTTGAGACGCCGTGGCGGGCAAGGGCCTCATCTTGCCAAGAGGTGGGAACCACGTGGTTTTTCTCGAGTTATGGCGGGATTCTCGGGTTACGACGGGGATCTCAGCCTTCCCCTTGGGTTGGCCTTGGGAAGCCCAATCTTCCCCTCGGGTTGCGAGGGAAAGCTGGGGGTTGCGCTCGAGTCACTGCAGGGCCGAAGAGACTTCAACTAGGCGTGTGTCCGGGACCTACTATTCCTCTCCAGGGAAGGCAGGGATCTCGGGGTTGCATTCCAGGCTCCCCCGGGGAGTCAGGCCTCGTCTCGAGGGGAAGTCAAGGTCTCCGCTCTCCTCTCGAGTCGCGACGCGGGTCTCTTGGAGCCCCCTGAGCGGCCTCAAGGGAGTCCAGCCTCCTCTTCCGTTTGGAGAGAGGACCCAGGATTGCTCTCCAGGCCATGCAGGAAAAGAAGGCCCTCAGCTCGCGAGGATGGGGGCGTCTCAAGGGTTTCCTCGAGCTGCGGCGCCCGTGGGGGTTTTCTCCCGAGGCACGACGAGGATCTCAGGGAGCCTCTCGTGCGGCGCCAGGGAAGTCAGGTCTCCATGCGCGTGGCGAGGGGGAGCGCGTCCTGGCTCTCGAGTCACGGGAGGGGACTAGGGCCTCGAGACGCGTTGAAGAAGGACTCTCGAGGTCTTTGTCGGGGGGCGGCGGGAAACCCTCGTGTCCCTCGCCTTCTGCCGGGGACCTTAGGGAACTTCCCAGGGTGCCTCTGAGAGGCGAGGGATCCTGTGGAGGTGGCGGGGCCCCTCGGGACTCCGCTGGGTCTGGCGCAATGGAAGAGGGCCTCACCTCGAGGGGAGGCAGGAACCTCAGGCTTCCTCTGCGTTTCGGACTCCGACCGCAGGGTCCCTGCAGAGTTGGGACAGGAGAGTCAGGCCTCGTCTTGTCTGAGGAAGGGAACCCCGCTGGCCTCTCGAGTTGCTCAGGGGGTCTCAGGCCCCTCGTCGAGCTGTGTGAGGAACCCGCGGGTCTTTGCGGACGATGCAGAGGAGTGGCAGTGCCCCTTCGTGTTGTGCCTTAACCCACAGGGTGGCCTTCGCAGAGGGGTCCGGGCCTCGGGTCCTTCTCAAGGGCGGACCGGGGAACGGGGGCGTTCGGCATGTGGCCCCACCCACGTGGCTCGTCTCGAATTTCCTCGTGAGACCGGCCTCATCCTGAGGTGCACCGGGAAGGCCGGGAACCCCTTCCAGACCACGCAGGGGAATCGCCTCTCCTGTCGCGATCAGGAGGGGAGAAGGGGCTCAGAGGAAGCGGTGCCGGGACCCTCGGTGTTCCCCTCGAAGGAACCCGGCGTGTCGGGGGACTTTTGGGGGTCGCAGGAAGGCTGTCAGGGACCGTTTCTCCCTTCAGGGCGGAACAGGGGTCTTCCCTTGAGACGCCATGGCGGGCAAGGGCCTCATCTTGCCAAGAGGTGGGAACCACGTGGTTTTTCTCGAGTTGCGGCGGGATTCTCGAGTTACGACGGGGATCTCAGCCTTCCCCTTGGATTGGCCCTGGGAAGCCCAATCTTCCCCTCGGGTTGCGAGGGAAAGCTGGGGGTTGCGCTCGAGTCACTGCAGGGCCGAAGAGACCTCACCTAGGCGTGTGTCCGGGACCTAATATTCCTCTCCAGGGAAGGCAGGGATCTCGGGATTGCATTCCAGGCTCCCCCGGGGAGTCAGGCCTCGTCTCGAGGGGAAGCCAAGGACTCCGCTGTCCTCTCGAGTCGCGACGCGGGTCTCTTGAAGCCCCCTGAGCGGCCTCAAGGGAGTGCAGCCTCCTCTTCCGTTTGGAGAGAGGACCCGGGATTGCTCTGCAGGCCATGCAGGAAAAGAAGGCCCTCAGCTCGTGAGGACGGGGGCGTCTCAGGGGTTTCCTCGAGCTGCGGCGCCCGTGGGGGTTTTCTCCCGAGGCACGACGAGGATCTCAGGGAGCCTCTCGTGGGGCGCCAGGGAAGTCAGGTCTCCATGCGCGTGGCGAGGGGGAGCGCGTCCTGGCTCTCGAGTCACGGGAGGGGACTAGGGCCTCGAGACGCGTTGAAGAAGGACTCTCGAGGTCTTCCTCGGGGGGCGGCGGGAAACCCTCGTGTCCCTCGCCTTCTGCCGGGGACCTTAGGGAACTTCCCAGGGTGCCTCTGAGAGGCGAGGGATCCTGTGGAGGTGGTGGGGCCCCTCGGGACTCCGCTGGGTCTGGCGCAACGGAAGAGGGCCTCACCTCGAGGGGAGGCAGGAACCTCAGGCTTCCTCTCCGTTTCGGACTCCGACCGCAGGGTCCCTGCAGAGTTGGGACAGGAGAGTCAGGCCTCGTCTTGTCTGAGGAAGGGAACCCCGATGGCCTCTCGAGTTGCTCAGGGGGTCTCAGGGCCCTCGTCGAGCTGTGTGTGGAACCCGCGGGTCTTTGCGGACGATGCACGGGGGTGGCAGTGCCACTTCGTGTTGTGCCTTCTCCCACAGGGTGGCCTTCGAAGAGGGGTCCGGGCCTCGGGTCCTTCTAAAGAGCGGACCGGGGAATCGGGGGCGTTCGGCATGTGGCCCCACCCACGTGTCTCGTCTCGAATTTCCTCGTGAGACGGGCCTCATCCTGAGGTGCGCAGGGAAGGCCGGGAACCCCTTCCAGACCACGCAGGGGAATCGCCTCTACTGTCGCGATCAGGAGGGGAGAAGGGGCTCAGAGGAAGTGGTGCCAGGACCCTCGGTGTTCCCCTCGGGGGAACCCGGCGTGTCGGGGGACTTTTGGGGGTCGCAGGAAGGCTGTCAGGGACCGTCTCGCCCTTCAGGGCGGAACAGGGGACTTCCCTAGAGACGCCGTCGCGGGCAAGGGCCTCATCTTGCCAAGCGGTAGGAACCACGTGGTTTTCCTCGAGTTGGGGCGGCATTCTCGAGTTACGACGGGGATCTCAGCCTTCCCCTTGGATTCGCCCTGGGAAGCCCAATCTTCCCCTCGGGTTGCGAGGGAAAGCTGGGGGTGGCGCTCGAGTCACTGCAGGGCCGAAGAGACCTCACCTAAGCGTGTGTCCGGGACCTAATTTTCCTCTCCAGGGAAGGCAGGGATCTCGGGGTTGCATTCCAGGCTCCCCCGGGGAGTCAGGCCTCGTCTCGAGGGGAAGCCAAGGACTCCGCTCTCCTCTCGTGTCGCGACGCGGGGCTCTTGGAGCCCCCTGAGCGGCCTCAAGGGAGTCCAGCCTCCTCTTCCGTTTGGAGAGAGGACCCGGGATTGCTCTCCAGGCCATGCAGGAAAAAAAGGCCCTCAGCTCGCGAGGACGGGGGCGTCTCAGGGCTTTCCTCGAGCTGCGGCGCCCGTGGGGGTTTTCTCCCGAGGCACGACGAGGATCTCAGGGAGCCTCTCGTGCGGCGCCAGGGAAGTCAGGTCTCCATGCGCGTGGCGAGGGGGAGCGCGTCCTGGCTCTCGAGTCACGGGAGGGGACTAGGGCCTCGAGACGCGTTGAAGAAGGACTCTCGAGGTCTTCCTCGGGGGGCGGCGGGAAACCCTCGTGTCCCTCGCCTTCTGCCGGGGACCTTAGGGAACTTCCCAGGGTGCCTCTGAGAGGCGAGGGATCCTGTGGAGGTGGCGGGGCCCCTCGGGACTCCGCTGGGTCTGGCGCAACGGAAGAGGGCCTCACCTCGAGGGGAGGCAGGAACCTCAGGCTTCCTCTCCGTTTCGGACTCCGCCCGCAGGGTCCCTGCAGAGTTGGGACAGGAGAGTCAGGCCTCGTCTTGTATGAGGAAGGGAACCCCGCTGGCCTCTCGAGTTGCTCAGGGGGTCTCAGGCCCCTCGTCGAGCTGTGTGTGGAACCCGCGGGTCTTTGCGGACGATGCACGGGGGTGGCAGTGCCCCTTCGTGTTGTGCCTTCACCCACAGGGTTGCCTTCGAAGAGGGGTCCGGGCCTCGGGTCCTTCTCAAGGGCGGACCGGGGAATCGGGGGCGTTCGGCATGTGGCCCCACCCACGTGGCTGGTCTCGAATTTCCTCGTGAGACGGGCCTCATCGTGAGGTGTGCCGGGAAGGCCGGGAACCCCTTCCAGACCACGCAGGGGAATAGCCCCTCCTGTCGCGATCAGGAGGGGAGAAGGGGCTCAGAGGAAGCGGTGTCGGGACCCTCGGTGTTCCCCACTGGGGAACCGGGCTTGTGGGGGACTTTTGGGGGTCGCAGGAAGGATGTCAGGGACCGTCTCGCCTTTCAGGGCGGAACAGGGGACTTCCCTTGAGAAGCCGTCGCGGGCAAGGGCCTCATCTTGCCAAGCGGTGGGAACCACGTGGTTTTTCTCGAGTTGCGGCGGCATTCTCGAGTTACGACGGGGATCTCAGCCTTCCCCTTGGTTGGCCCTGGGAAGCCCAATCTTCCCCTCGGGTTGCGAGGGAAAGCTGGGGGTTGCGCTCCAGTCATTGCAGGGCCTAAGAGACCTCACTTAAGCGTGTGTCCGGGACCTAATTTTCCTCTCCAGGGAAGGCAGGGATCTCGGGGTTGCATTCCAGGCTCCCCCGGGGAGTTAGGCCTCGTCTCGAGGGGAAGCCAAGGACTCCGCTCTCCTCTCGAGTCGCGACGCGGGTCTCTTGGAGCCCCCTGAGCGGCCTCAAGGGAGTCCAGCCTCCTCTTCCGTTTGGAGAGAGGACCCGGGATTGCTCTCCAGGCCATGCAGGAAAAGAAGGCCCTGAGCTCGCGAGGACGGGGGCGTCTCAGGGGTTTCCTCGAGCTGCGGCGCCCGTGGGGGTTTTCTCCCGAGGCACGACGAGGATCTCAGGGAGCCTCTTGTGCGGCGCCAGGGAAGTCAGGTCTCCATGCGCGTGGCGAGGGGGAGCGCGTCCTGGCTCTCAAGTAAAGGGAGGGGACTAGGGCCTCGAGACGCGTCGAAGAAGGACTCTCGGGGGGCGGCGGGAAACCCTCGTGTCCCTCGCCTTCTGCCGGGGACCTTAGGGAACTTCCCAGGGTGCCTCTGAGAGGCGAGGGATCCTGTGGAGGTGGAGGGGCCCCTCGGGACTCCGCTGGGTCTGGCGCAACGGAAGAGGGCCTCACCTCGAGGGGAGGCAGGAACCTCAGGCTTCCTCCCCGTTTCGGACTCCGACCGCAGGGTCCCTGCAGAGTTGGGACAGGAGAGTCAGGCCTCGTCTTGTCTGAGGAAGGGAACCCCGCTGGCCTCTCGAGCTGCTCAGGGGGTCTCAGGCCCCTCGTCGAGCTGTGTGTGGAACCCGCGGGTCTTTGCGGACGATGCACGGGGGTGGCAGTGCCCCTTCGTGTTGTGCCTTCACCCACAGGGTTGCCTTCGAAGAGGGGTCCGGGCCTCGGGTCCTTCTCAAGGGCGGACCGGGGAATCGGGGGCGTTCGGCATGTGGCCCCACCCACGTGGCTCGTCTCGAATTTCCTCGTGAGACCGGCCTCCTCCTGAGGTGCCCCTGAAAGGCCGGGAACCCCTTCCAGACCACGCAGGGGAATCGCCTCTCCTGTCGCGATCAGGAGGGGAGAAGGGGCTCAGATGAAGCGGTGCCGGGACCCTCGGTGTTCCCCTCGAGGGAACCCGGCGTGTCGGGGGACTTTTGAGGGTTGCAGGAAGGCTGTCAGGGACCGTTTCGCACTTGAGGGCTGAACAGGGGACTTCCCTTGAGACGCCGTCGCGGGCAAGGGCCTCATCTTGCCAAGACGTGGGTACCACGTTGTTTTTCTTGAGTTGCGGCGGGATTCTCGAGTTACGACGGGGATCTCAGCCTTCCTCTTGGGTTGGCCCTGGGAAGCCCAATCTTCCCCTCGAGTTGCGAGGGAAAGCTGGGGGTTGCGCTCGGGTCACTGCAGGGCCGAAGAGACCTCACCTAGGCGTGTGTCCGGGACCTAATATTCCTCTCCAGGGAAGGCAGGGATCTCGGGGTTGCATTCCAGGCTCCCCCGGGGAGTCAGGCCTTGTCTCGAGGGGAAGCCAAGGACACCGCTCTCCTCTCGAGTCGCGGCGCGGGTCTCTTGGAGCCCCCTGAGCGGCCTCAAGGGAGTGCAGCCTCCTCTTCCGTTTGGAGAGAGGACCCGGTATTGCTCTCCAGGCCATGCAGGAAAAGAAGGCCCTCAGCTCGCAGGGACGGGGGCGTCTCAGGGGTTTCCTCGAGCTGCGGCGCCCGTGGGGGTTTTCTCCCGAGGCACGACGAGGATCTCAGGGAGCCTCCCGTGCGGCGCCAGGGAAGTCAGGTCTCCATGCGCGTGGCGAGGGGGAGCGCGTCATGGCTCTCGAGTCACAGGAGGGTACTATGGCCTCGAGACGCGTTGAAGAAGGACTCTCGAGGTCTTTGTCGGGGGGCGGCGGGAAACCCTCGTTTCCCTCGCCTTCTGTCGGGGACCTTAGGGAACTTCCCAGGGTGCCTCTGAGAGGCGAGGGATCCTGTGGAGGTGGCGGGGCCCCTCCGCACTCCGCTGGGTGTGGCGCAACGGAAGAGGGTCTCACCTCGAGGGGAGGCAGGAACCTCAGGCTTCCTCTCCGTTTCGGACTCCGACCGCAGGGTCCCTGCAGAGTTGGGACAGGAGAGTCAGGCCTCGTCGTGTCTGAGGACAGGAACCCCGCTTGCCTCTCGAGTTGCTCAGGGGGCTTCAGGCCCCTCGTGGAGCTCTGTGTGGAACCCAAGAGTCTTTGTGGACGATGCACGGGGGTGGCAGTGCCCCTTCGTGTTGTGCCTTCATCCACAGGGTTGCCTTCGAAGAGGAGTCGGGCCACGGGTCCTTATCAAGAGCGGGCCGGGCAATCGGGGGCGTTCGGCATGTGGCACTACCCATGTGGCTCGTCTCGAATTTCCTCGTGAGACCGGTCTCCTCCTGCGGTGCGCCTGGAAGGCCGGGAAACCCTTCCAGACCACGCAGGGGAATCGACTCTCCTGTGGCGATCAGGAGGGGAGAAGGGGCTCAGATGAAGCAGTGCCGGGACCCTCGCTGTTCCCCTCGAGGGAACCCGGCGTGTCAGGGACTTTTTGGGAGTCGCATGAAGGCTGGCAGGGACCGTCTCGCCCTTCAGGGCGGAACAGGGGACTTCCCTAGAGACGCCGTCGCGGGCAAGGGCCTCATCTTGCCAAGCGGTGGGAACCACGTGGTTTTTCTCGAGTTGCGGCTGGATTCTCGAGTTTCGACGGGGATCTCAGGCTTCCTCTTGGGTTGGCCCTGGGAAGCCCAATCTTCCCCTCGAATTTCGAGGGAAAGCTGGGGGTTGCGCTCGAGTCACTGCAGGGCCGAAGAGACCTCACCTAGGCGTGTGTCCGGGACCTAATATTCCTCTCCAGGGAAGGCAGTGATCTCAGGGTTGCATTCCAGGCTCCCCTAGGGAGTCAGGCCTTTTCTCGAGGGGAAGCCAAAGACTCCGCTCTCCTCTCGAGTCATGACGCGGATCTCTTGGAGCCCCCTGAGCGGCCTCAAGGGAGTCCAGCCTCCTCTTCAGTTTGGAGAGTGGAGTCTTGATTGGTCTCCAGACCATGCAGGAAAATAAGGCCCTCATCTCGCGATGACCGGGGTGTCTCATGTGTTTCCTCGAGCTGCCGCACCACTGTGGATTTCCTCACGAGGTACGATGAGGATCTCAGAGAGCCTCTCGTGCAGTGCCAGGTTAGTCAGGTCTCCATACGCGTGGCGAAGGGGAGCGTGTCATGGCGCTCGAGTCATTGTAGGGGAATCGCGACTCAAGACATTTTGAAGCACTCTCGAGGTCTTTCTCGAGTCGCGGCAGAAAACCCAGGGTTCCCTCGACTTGTGCCTGTGACCTCAGGGAGCTTCTCATTGTGCCTCTGACAACTCAGGGATACTGTGGAGTTGGTATGGGCCTCTCAGGACTCCACTGGGTGTGGTGCAATGGAAGAGGGCCTCATCTCGAGTGGACGCAGGAACCTCAGGCTTCCTCTCCGTTTCTGACTCGGATCCCATGGTCCCTGCAGAGTAGGGACAAGAGAGTCACACCTAGTCTTCTGTTGAGGAATGGACCTTCGTTTGCCTTTCGAGTTGTTTACAGGGTGACACGCCACTTTTCGAAATGTCTGTGGGACCTGCGGGTTTTTCTGGACGATGCACGCGGGTGTCAGTGCCCCTTCGTGTTGTGCCTTCATCCACAGGTTTTCCTTCAAAGAGGTGTGCTGGCATCGGGTTCTTTTCAAGAGTGGACCGTGAAATTGGGGTCTTTCGGCATGTGGCACCACCCACGAGGCTACGTCTCGAACTTCCTGATGAGACCGGCCTCATCCTGAGGTGCGCCCGGAAGGTCGGGAACCCCTTGCAGACAGAGAAGGGGAGTCGACCCTCCTGTCGCAATCAGGAGAGGAGAAGGGGCTCAGATGAAGTGGTGCCGGGAACCTCGGTGTTCCCCTTGAGTGAGTCTGGTATGTCGCGGAACTTTTGGGGTCGCATCAAGGGTGCCAAGTACCGTTTCGCACTTCAGGATGGAACGCGGGACTTCTCTTGAGATGCTGTAGCGGACAAAGGGCCTCATCTTGCGATGACGAGGGAAGCACGTGGTTTTTCTCGAGTTGCGGTGGGATTCTTGAGTTACGACGGGGAATTCAGGCTTCCTCTTGTGTTGGCCCAGGAAGTCCAATTTTCCATTCGAGTTGCCAGGGAGAGCTGGGGGTTGGGCTCCTTTCACTGAAGGGCAAACTAGACCTCATCTAGGCTTGTATCCAGGACTTAATGTTCCTCTCCATAGGCGACAGGGATTTGGGGTTGCATTCCATACTCACCCGGGGAGTCAGGCCTCATCTCGAGGGGAAGCAAAGGACTCCACTCTCTTCTCGAGTCGCGACAGGTATCTCTTGGAGCCCACTGAGTGGTCTTTGCTCTGTAGGAGAGCTCTAGTGTACATAAGCCTGTACATAAGTGAACACAGACACTCTGTGTGCATGTTGCTGCGTACCCAAAATAGGGCCACAAGGAGCCTCATGCTCTCCATGCGGCTCGGAAGCTGTGCAGCCACGCAGCAGCTGAAGAATCCAACCAATTGCTCTTTTCTTACCTCTGACAGAGCTCGCATTGCCGTAGCCCTTGGCAGTTTGGAAACACTGGACTCTAACCCCTCTCAAAGTAGGCCTGGGTTCTAGTTCGAATAGAAAGTCAATAGCGGAGCTGAGGACAGGAACGCGGCAGTCATTTATCACACGCTCCTGCAGCCTGCTACTACAGGGACACTAACGCTAGAAGCTAGGAATGTCTTTGCAAGGTGCGCAAAGGACAAGGGAGAACCTCGACCCTGACTCTAGTATTTCAGCCCCCTGAGCAGATCTGAGGTTCTCCCGCTGTAGAAGCTAACCCATTCCTTTCAAATACAGGCTTTGGCTGCTTGCTCTTCCACGAAGCAGGCTTCCTTAACTTGCAAACTGCGAATTCTGCTTAACAGCCTGGAGGAAAAATCGCTTCTTGGAAGATTTTTTTCAGAGGCTGTATCCCCGGAGCTGGGGCCAAGCTAGGGGACCCATACTGACAAGGGAAGGCAAAACCACATCCAATGTCTTTGCTCTGGAGGACAGCTTTGGTGAGCCTAAGGCTTTCAGGAATATTTCTGGCTCCAAGAGAGTCAAATTCTGTGTGTGAAGCTGCACAGCCAAAATAGGGGAACAGAGAGCCTGATTCTCTCTGTGTAGCTTTGAAGCTGTCATTCAAACAACAGCTTGAGAATCCATACAATGCTCTCCCTTACTGCTAAGAGAATTCTCATTGCTGTCGTCCTTGACAGTTTGTAGAAATCCGCACCCTAACCCTTCTCCAAGTAGGACTGGGTCCTAGCTCGGAACAACAGGCAACGGCGGAGCTGAGGCCAGTAAGGCACAAGTGAGGTCTCACACACTCTTGCAGCCTGATCGTCCAGGAGCAGTAAGGCCTCTTTTTCGCTGCAGGAGGCTCGCTTGCCTTGCCTCCTGTGAACTGCATTTCCCAGCCTGGGCGCAAAGCTGTTCCTGGAGATTTTTTCTCAGGGGCTGTTTCCCTGGAGCTGGGTCGGACCTCGGGGGCCCAACTCACAGGGGAAGACAAAGCCACATGGACAGGTCTATGCTCTGTAGGAGAGCTCTAGTGAACCTCATCTCTCAGGAACATTCTTGGCTTCTACAGAGACACCTCTGTGCATGAAGCTACACACCCAACATAGTGGCAAAGGGAGTCTGATTCTCTCCGTGGGTGCTGATGCTTTGTGGCAAAGCACCTGCTAAGAATCCATCCGCATAGGCTTCCCTCACCTTGACAGAGGTCTCATTGCTGTAGTCCTTGGCAGTTTGGAAAGAAGCAGACCCTTACCCTTCACCAAGTAGGCCCTTGTCCTTGTTTGAATGGAAAGGCAGTAGCTGAGCTGAGGCCAGTAAGGCGCCAGTCAAGTCTGACATATTCCCGATGCCTGCTCCTTCATGGAAAATAACGTTAGAATCTGGGAATGTCTTTGCAAGGCTGGCAAAGGGCAGTCAGGAACCTCGACCCTGCCTCTGGAATTTCTATCTTCTCAGCACATCTGGCGGTCTCGGTCAGGAGAAACTAACCCATTCCTTGCAAATATAGGCTTCCAAACACAGGCCGGTTGGCTGTCTCTTCTTGCCGAAGGAAGCTTGCTTATCCCACCTCCTGCGAACTCCACTTCCCAGCCTGGGGGATAAGAGGTTCTTGGAGATCTTTTCTCAGAGGCTGTTTCCACGGAGCAGGGGCCGATCCCGGAGACCCACACGCACAGGGGAAGGGAAAACCGCATGGATAAGTCTTTGCTCTCTAGGAGTGCTCTAGTGAACCTCAGTCTATGCGGAATGTTCTTGGCTCCAACGGGGACATCTCTGTGTGGGAAGCTGCATAGCCAACATAGAGACACAGAGACCTGATTCTCTCTGTGCAGCTTTGACGCTGTCGTTCAAACAACAAATTGAGAATCCACACAATGCTCTCCCTTACCACTGAGAGAGTTATCATTGCTGTAGCCCTTCACAGTTTCTGGAAATCGGCACACAAACACTTCTCCAAGTAGGCCTGGGTTCAAGTTCAGATGAACATGCAATAGCAGAGCTGAGGCCAGTAAGGCACCAGTCAGGTGTCACACACTCTGGCAGCCTGCTCCTCCAGGGACAGTAAGGCCTCTATTTCCCTTCAGGAGGCTCGCTTGCCTTACTTCCTGTGAACAGCGTTTCCCAGCCTGGGCGCAAAGCAGTTCCTGGAGATCTTTTCTCAGGGGCTGTTTCCCCGGAGTTGGGGCGGACCTCGGGGACCCAACTCACAGGGGAAGGCAAAACCAAATGGACAGGTCTATGCTCTGTAGGAGATCTCTAGTGAACTGCCGGGGTCCAGCCCCAGCTGATCCAGGGTATTCGAAGCAGAGACGGCGTAGGCGAGGGTCAGGGAACAACTGCTTAATTAAACGTTAATTAAGGATATAAAGAGTAATAAAATGAGGATAGCTCAGTAGGAAAATTCAGTGGAGAAAAGAGGCTGAGTAGCTTGGTTTACGCGGGGGACCAATAAAACTTCAAGACAAGAAGCTTGCACCACTTACGTAGGCCGCAGGCGTCCTTCCGTTCTCCCGAAGGAGAGGAGACACTGAGGCCTCCCCGGTCGGATCTTAGAAGCCCAGGCAAAATTAGTAAGCTTGGTGGGTTCCGCGCTCCAGATGGAGACTCAACCAGAGTGAGAGAGAGAGAGAGACATGGGGAGACCAGTATTTCGAGAAACTGATCCCAATTCTTTATTTTCCATGGTCTGCTTTTATACACTGAGATGTTATGCAAAAGTCACGGGGGATCAGCAGTCCTGACTTTTATCAAAGTCAGGTGCTTCATACAAAAGTATACAGAGGTCTTAGGGGTGTTACATCATCTTCTGGCCGGGGGGCCTGCTGACAATTTACGACCCTCTCCTTGTGACAGCGGTCAGTCAACCAGGACACTTATTTCTCCAGGGGTGATTATTCTTAAAACAGACGCCACCCAAATAAAGTTACATTCCTATAGGGTGAGGGTGTAGTGGGTTTTAGTTAAGGAAAGAATTTACTTAGCCTAAGGTCTAACGTGATTTATATCAAAGGTTAATACTTATTTCTTCTATATATTCATTAATGTGTATAAGGGCAGGGGATGTGGAGACTTAGCAGTAAACATCAGCTCAACAAATGAAAAACCCTTCACCAATATGATTTCTAATCAGCCCATTATACTTATACTAATAATTTTCTAACTTTTCTAAGGAACCTGTTTTTAGAAGGTTTAAAGCATCTCGTGCCTCTCATGGTTGGGAGGCTGTGAGCAATCACATGTGGCCGGACAAGCCTGTCAGGCAGGCTAGAGAACCTTCAGAGGAGTTTGTAGGTTAAAACACTCTTGTCACACCCAGGGGTTTTTATCAACTGGAGCTCTAGGTTAACTCCTTCTCCGAAAGAGGTGGTGGGGGACAGCCCCCCGTAAAGTCAGAGGTGTAGGTGAGAGCACAAAGTAGTAAGGTAGGCAGGCTCTGGTTATGGGGGTAGATGCTCGAGGATTTCCAGGGGGACTCCTGAGGCTTGATCCCACCTTTGCATATGTCGAGCCTCCTTCCTCATGACCTTTGCCATGGGCGGAGTGTCTCACTCTGGCCCCCAACAGTGAACCTCCTCTCTCAGGAACATTCTTGGCTCCTATCGAGACACCTCTGTGTGTGTAGCTACACACGCAACGTAGGGGCAAAGGGAGCCAGATTCTTTCCGTGGGGTGCTGATGCTTTGTGGCAAAGCACCTGCTTGAGAATCCATCAGCTTACGCTTCCCTCGCCTTGACAGAGGTCTCATTGCTGTAGCCCTTGGCAGTTTGGAAAGAAGAGGACCCTTACCTTTCATAAAGTGGGCCCTTGTCCTAGTTTGAAAGGAAAGGCAAGAGCTGAGCTGAGGCCAATAAGGCGCCAGTCAAGTCTGACATATTCCCGAAGCCTGCTCCTTCATGGAAAATAACGCTGGAATCTAGGAATGTCTCTGCAAGGCTGGCAAAGGGCAGTCAGGAGCCTGCACCCTGCCTCTGGAATTACCGATTTCTGAGCAGATCTGGAGGTCTCCTTTAGGAGAATCTAACTCATTCCTTCCATATTGAGACTTCCAAAAACAGGCCGGTCGGCTGCCTCTTCGTGCCCGAAGGAGGCTTGATTTTCCTGCCTCCTATGAACCCAGCTTCCCAGGCTCTGGGAAAAGCGGATCTTGAAGATCTTTTCTCAGGGGTTGTTTCCACGGAGCTGGGGCTAAGCCTGGAGACCCAAACTAACAGGGGAAGAAAAACCACATGGACAAGTCTTTGCTCTCTAGGAGAGCCCTAGTGAACTTCACTCTGTCACGAACATTCTTGATTCATATGGAGACACCCCTGTGTGCGAAGGTGCGTACCCAACATGGGGGCACAGAGAGCCTGATTCTCTCTGTGCAGCTTTGAAGCTGTCGTTCCAACAACAGCTTGAAAATCCATACAATGCTCTTCCTTACCCGTGACACAGTTCTCATTGCTATACCCCTTGGCAGTATTTAGAAATCCATACCCAAACCCTTCTCCTAGTAGGCCTGGGTCCTAGTTCGGAGGAACATGCAATGGCGGAGCTGAGGCCAGTAAGGCACCAGTCAGGTCTCACACACTCTGGCAGCCTGATCGTCCAGGGACACTAAGGCCTGTTGTGCCTTGCAGGAGGCTCGCTTGTGTTACCTCCTGTGAACTGCGTTTGCCAGCCTGAGGGAATAGCGGTCCCTGGAGATCTTTTCTCAGGGCCTCCTTCCCCTGAGCTGGGGCGGACCTCAGGGACCCAACTCACAGGGCAAGGCAAAACCATATGGACAGGTCTATGCTCTGTAGCAGACTTCTAGTGAACCTCATCTCTCAGGAACATTCTTGGCTCCTATAGAGACACTTCTGTGTGTGAAGCTGCGTACCTAACATAGGGGCACAGAGAGCCTGATTTTCTCAGTTCATTTTGACCCTGTCGTTCAGAAAACAGCTTGAGAATCCATAAAATGCTCTCCCTTACCGCTGAGAGAATTCTCACTGCTGTAGCCCTTGGCACTTTGTAGAAATCCGCACCCAAATGCTTCTCCAAATAGGCCTGGGTCCTAGTTCGGAGGAACAGGCAATGGTGGAACTGAGGCCAGCAAGGCAACAGTCAGGTTTCACACACTCTGGCAGCCTGCTCCTCCAGGGACAGTAAGGACTATTTTTCTCTGCAGGAGATTCGCTTGCCTTACTTCCTGTGAACAGCGTTTCCCAGCCTCAGTGAAGCGGTTCCTGGAGATCTTTTCTCAGGGACAGTTTCCCCGGAGGTGTGGCGGACCTCGGGGACCCAACTCACAGGGGAAGGAAAAACCACATGGACAGGTCTATGCTCTGTAGGAGAGGTTTAGTGAACCTAATCTCTCAGGAACATTCTTGGCTCCTATAGGGACAACTCTGTGTGTGAAGCTACACTCCCAACATTGGGGAACAGTGATCTTGGTTCTCTCCGTGGGGTGCTGATGCTTTGTAGTAAAGCACCTGCTTGAGAATCCGTCCTCTTAGGCTTCCCTCGCCTTGACAGAGGTCTCATTGCTGTAGCCCTTGGCAGTTTGCAAAGAAGAAGACCCTTACCCTTCATAAAGTAGGCCCTTGTCCTAGTTTGAATGGAAAGGCAATAGCTGAGCTGAGGCCAATAAGGAGCCAGTCCCCTCTGACACATTCGCGAAGCCTGCTCCTTCATGGAATATAACTCTAGAATCTTGGAATGTCTTTGAAAGGCTGGCAAAGGGCAGTCAGGAACCAGCACCCTGCCTCTGGAATTACCGACTTCTGAGCAGATCTGGAAGTCTCCTTTAGGAGAAGCTAACCCATTCCTTCCAAATAGAGGCTTCAAAACACAGGCAGGTTGGCTGCCTTTCGTGCCCGAAGGAGGCTTGCTTTCCTCTCCTCCTATGAACTCCAGTTCCCAGCCTCTGGGAAAAGCGTATCTTGAAGATATTTTCTCAGGGGTTGTTTCCACGGAGCTGGGGCCGAGCCCGGGGCCCAAAGGCACAGGGGAAGGCAAGACCACATGGACAGGTCTATGCTCTGTAGCAGACCTCTAGTGAACCTCATCTCTCAGGAGCATTCTTGGCTCCTATAGAGACACCTCTGTGTGTGAAGCTGCGTACCTAACATAGGGGCACGGAGAGCCTGATTCTCTCTGTTCATTTTGACGCTGACTTTCAGAAAACAGCTTGAGAATCCATAAAATGCTCTCCCTTACCACCGAGAGAATTCTCACTGCTGTAGCCCTTGGCACTTTGTACAAATCTGCACCCAAACGCTTTTCCAAGTAGGCCTGGGTGCTAGCTCGGATGAACAGGCAATGGCGGAGCTGAGGCCAGTAAGGCAACAGTCAGGTTTCACACATTCTGGCAGCCTGCTACTCCAGGGACTGTAAGGCCTCTTTTACTCTGCAGGAGATTCGCTTGCCTTACTTCCTGTGAACAGCATTTCCCAGCCTCGGCGAAGCGGTTCCTGGAGATCTTTTCTCAGGGACAGTTTCCCCGGAGGTGTGGCGGACCTCGAGGACCCAACTCACAGGGGAAGGCAAAACCACATTGACAGGTCTATGCTCTGTAGGAGAGGTTTAGTGAACCTAATCTCTCAGGAACATTCTTGGCTCCTGTAGAGACAACTCTGTGTGTGAAGCTACACTCCCAACATTGGTGCACAGGGAGCTTGATTCTCTCCGTGGGGTGCTGATGCTTTGTGGCAAAGCACCTGCTTGAGAATCCATCCTCTTAGGCTTCCCTCACCTTGACAGAGGTCTCATTGCTGTAGCCCTTGGCAGTTTGCAAAGAAGAAGACCCTTACCCTTCATAAAGTAGGGCCTTGTCCTAGTTTGAATGGAAAGGCAATAGCTGAGCTGAGGTCAATAAGGAGCCAGTCCCGTCTGACACATTCCCGAAGCCTGCTCCTTCATGGAAAATAACTCTAGAATCTAGGAATATCTTTGCAAGGCTAGCAAAGGGCAGTCAGGAACCAGTACCCTGCCTCTGGAATTACCGACTTCTGAGCAGATCTGGAGGTCTCCTTTAGGAGAAGCTAACCCATTCGTTCCAAATAGAGGCTTCAAAACAGAGGCAGGTGGGCTGCCTTTTTGTTCCCGATGGAGGCGTGCTTTTCTCTCCTCCTACGAACCCCGGTTCCCAGACACTGGGAAAAGTGGATCTTGAAGATATTTTCTCAGGGGTTGTTTCCACGGAGCTGGGGCCGAGCCTGGAGACCCAAAGGCACAGGGGAAGGCAAGACCACATGGACAAGCCTTTGCTCTTTAGTATAGCTCTAATGAACCTCACTCTGTCAGGATCTTTCTTGATTCCTACGGAGACACACCTGTGTGTGAAGCTGCGGCTACAGAGAGCCTGATTCCCTCCGTTTACCGCTGAGTCTGCATTGCCAAGCAACAGATTGGGAACGCAGCCTGGGGCGCTTCCCTTCCCTAGGACAGAGCTCTCCTTGCGGTAGGCCTTGGTAGTTTGCATACAATGGGGCCCTAAGCCCTCTGCAACTTGGCCTGGCTCCTAGGTCCAAAGGGCAGGCCAGAGCGGAGCTGAGGCTGTCAGGCTCCAGACACATCTCCCATACTCCTACATCCTGCTCCTACCCGGGCGTGAACGCTAGAAGCTGGGAAGGTACCTGGACCGTGCAGGGGCGGGGCGAACGCGGGCGGCGTGGGGCGGGGGTCGGCTTCTGGCGGGGGTGGGGGCGGGCTTCCCAGTTGTGCTCTCGGAGGTGGACACTGAGGCTGAAAACGCGCTGGGAGCGCACCCGGGACTGGGTAAACCCGGGCTGCGGGGGTCGAGATTCAGATGGCTTTGGGTGGGGGTCGGTCCCAGTTGTGCTCCCGGGGGTCGCCACTGCGGCTGGGAACGCGCGGGGAGCGCGGCAGGGGCGGGGCTAACCCTGGCGGAGCGGGGCGGGGTCGGCTCACGGGGGGATGGGGAGGGGTTCCCAGTTGCGCTCTCGGGGGTTGCAACTGCGGCTGGGAACGCCCATTTCGTCCGCTCCTGGGTCCCCAAGGATCGCCATCCCATGGGTGCAGTGGAGGGCTGCGGACCACAGGTAAGGGAACTGGGACTGCGTGGAGCAGGGAACCAAGTATTCCGCCGTCTGTTGGCACATTCTCGGAGCTCCCCAACCTGGCGGTCGCAGAAAGGCCTTGCCTTTGGGGTCAAGGCCTTTACCGCTCCACCCCTCTGCTGAAAAATCTGAGTCTGCGCGGTTTTTCCAAGCAGCCTGGTGTCCGCTGGAAGTCCAAGGGACAGAACACTGAACTCTGGCCATCTGGCCCAGCCCTGCTTCTGGCACTTTGTAAGCCAGCGGGCCCTTGAGCACCTGCTGGGATGGGAAAGGGAAGGGTCCATGGATTGCACCCTAGAAACTTAGTAGGGTGCATGGATTTCAAACCCTGGTGGCCGCCCAGGCAGCAAAGAAGGGGGGAGGGCACCTTGCTGCCCTATCATGGCAGAATCTGTGGTTGTCCAGCTGCGTGGGCCTTTTCATGAGGACCCTGTGCAATAAAAGTTTGGTGTTTTGGAACTGAATAATTAGAACGTGTAAAAGCTTTAAATTATGTGGTGGTGTAATTAAAAAACAAAACAAAACAAAACCAAGCTCCAAGTGTTTTGCAAATGGAGGTTTAAATATTGAAGGACTGTATTCCTTGCACTGTGGCATTCTATCAAGAAGTGTGCAGGATTTTTTTTTTTTTTAAGAAAAGTGTTCGAAGTGAGGGAAACAGGAAACCCAGAGGTGCCCCTGTATTTTGGGGAAAGCCTTAGGAGGTCACTTGGAAATGCTGCTGGCTGTGCGGGAGGGGGGCAGATGGGCTGTGCAGGCTTGTCCTTTGCATGGATGTTCTTGTGTGTGGAAACCCAGCTCGGAGCCATCTCCTGATGTGTAAGAATTTCGCAGACAAACCTTGAGCTAAGCAATGCATTTTTTCCTAAGAAAATGTTTGTCTTAAGCGATGTAAATATCCTATGTATTTCCGCTAGACTCTGGCTTCAGGTCGGTTCCCCCAAAAGGCTCAGAAGCGATTTGAACAAAACAGCATGTTTTCCTCCTAGCTTGTTCTCCTTATCTATGTTAAGGAAATGATATATTTGCCTGGAATACTGCCTTTCTTCAAGATTCATGTCAATCAAGTTTTGGCCCGGGATGACTCACCTGCTGCCAATATTATCTCAATGCATGTCGTGGGGGAGAGGCCTGGTGCCATTCCCTGAAACAGTTCCTTTCTTTCCTTAGCTGACTGCTAGTGCCTGTAGAATATCTGGCTAAAGACCAGCAGGGGGTACTCTTACTACCCCCCCCACCCCGCCTCGAGTCTAAGTCAGCAGCTTTCTCTATCTCTTTAATACTTTAATAACACTTGATGACACAAAAGCTCTGAGCGATCAAATCATATCAAATCTTCATTTCAGATTGAAGATGCATTCCATGGTATTGCCATCTTAAGTCTTTCCATCGTTATGGAATATCTGTCCATGTATTCAGGATAGTTTTCAGCCAGGGTGTATAATTTCCAGTGTGCCAGTCTTGTCATCCTCGTTACATCCATGGCAAAGTGTTTTATTCATGTTGATATTATTGAAAGGGAATTTTTTAAAATTCCTTTTCAGATTATTATATGCTAATGTATACAGATAAAACTGTGTAATCATTCATTTTTATCAGTTTGGACAGCTTGATAGTTGTCTTTAATTTCTTTACTTTCTGACACTTTAAGATTATCCTGGGACACATATGTAATGCCTCACCCCTAAATTCAGACATGTGTTCAAAGAACTTCTGTCCTTTTATTTATTTATTTATTCTTTAACATTGAAATCGTTTTGACTATGCTGGGTGTTTGTTGCTAGATGGAAGTAGCTAGGACCTCTGGACTGCAGTCTCTCATCTCTTGCTGACCTCTTGTTGACCTCTGCAGATTCCTGGTAGGTGGGAGCTTGTTAGTTCCTTGTTCCTTATCAGAACCTCCTGTGGTAAGTGTTTTTCTCTTCTCTGTTGCCTGGTAAGGGTGGGTGGTCATGGGCATCCCAAAGTTGGCTAGAAGTCAATTATTTAGGCAGGCTTGTGCATAGATATGGGAGAAGGCAATGGCACCCCACTCCTGGAAAATCCCAAGGACGGAGGAGCCTGGTAGACTGCAGTCCATGGGGTGGCTAAGAGTCGGACACCACTGAGTGACTTCATTTTCACTTTTCACTTTCATGCATAGGAGGAGGAAATGGCAACCCACTCCAGTGTTCTTGCCTAGAGAACCCCAGGGACTGCGGGGCCTGGTGAGCTGCCATCTATGGGGTGGCACAGGGTCGGCCTCAACTGAACCACTTAGCAGCTGCAGCAGCAGCAGCAGCAGTGCATAGATATCAAAGGGGATGAGAACAGTCAGGTAGGATCACATATGTCATCGTGAAACAATACTTCTCCTCTTAGCCAAAGCTAACGAAAGATTTCTGTTCTAGGTCAACCTAGAAGAGATCACTTAAGAGGTAAAGAAACTTAAACTCCATTAGCAAAGGCAGTTCAACATCTCAAGAAAACTTGTGCTAGGCACAAAACTCTTTTCTGGGGGCCTACTTTCCCTACAACCTCCTTATCCCATTCTGTACCCATTCCTTTGCTTCTCCCGTCCTGAAAATGCCACCTCTAAGACAGAACTACTTCGTTTTCCTTCTTAAAGTGTGATTGCATTCCATACATTCTTGTAATAACAAGTCATACATTTCCCTTCAGCAACCAAGAACTCACTCTTATATTGGCATTTGATAGATTGGTGAGCATACCTATCAGTGATAATAGCGCCCACCCTGCTTCCTGCAAGAACAGAACAAAACAAAACAAAACAAAACAAAAAAATTGCTTTCTTACATTTAATATGTTCAGATGGTGCCAGTCACTATTCATGCAGAGTCAAAAATCTCTTTTGTTTCTGTGTAAAAGGGAGGTCCTTTCAAGTCGTGAATGTTAAAGAAGTTTCATTTATTTGGAAGTGACCTAGCTATTCAATACACTGTCGTCACTTAGTTTAGCACCAGGATAGAAACTCAGGTAACCAAAACACCTGGAGGAACGATTGTAAGTTCAGTTCAGTTCAGTTGCTCAGTCGAGTTTGACTCTTTGGGACCCCCTGGCCTGCAGGACGCCAGGCTTCCGTGTCCATCACCAACTCCAGGGGCTTGCTCAAACTCATGTCCATCGAGTCAGTGATGCCATCCAACCATCTTATCCTCTGTCATCCCCTTCTCCTCTGCCTTCAATCAAGACTATGAGAGGCAGATATTTTAGAGTATAATTATTGTTAAGAGTTTATCTAAAAGCTCATATCACATTTACATTTTTTACATTGGTTGTTGCTGTTTCCAGGTACTATCTTGCTGACAAGCTTGTGACACATATAACAATAGAGCAATTTTTACCTCAAAAGAAACCTAGGCACTATGAACATGTTGTGCTTAATGTTGTTGACTCTTAGACATGTCTATAGTGGAGGAGCAAAACCAAAAATACTAGATATTTAATATTGACTAGTTCCCAGTTCACGGGACTCTGACATTCATTTAGGTCAATGTTTTCTTGTATTTCCAGCAGTTTGATTTGGAAGGGCTGCCTTGTCTTGAGACCATTGAAATCAGAACACAGAACTTGAGCAATATTATCAAAAAACACAAGGCTCACACTGACACATACCTTAATCCAGACAGACAGACAAGACATCTTCCAGTTTTCCGCCTGAAATTTAAAATATTTCTTTGAGCCGTTTTCCTGGGAAGTGGGGGGGGGGGGAGTGGGGGTGGCAGCGAGGCAGGCTTGGGTAACAAGCTAATTGTTGGTCATTGCATATGCAAAGAACCAGCTTTCCGGGTTCCAAGGAAAAAAGTTTCCTTGGTACCCAATTTTGTTTGGATCTATAGACTCTCATGGCCCTCCTAGGTCAGGACATCTTTCCTTTCTGTAGTCCTCGTTTTATCCCTAAATCATAGACAGCTTGGATTGTCTCTGTGGGGTGGATGTATTGTCCTCGTGTTTGACCTGGTGGCAGTAGCGAGGTCCGAGAGCCTCTCCTGGAACCGGGCGTGGGGACGGGGCTCACCGGGAGCCCCTGGTGGAAGTGGGCAACGCGCCGGGAGCGCGCCAGGGGCGGGGCGATCCCGGGCGGCGCGGGTCGGGGTTCTGGTAGGGAGGGGGTGAGGGGCGGTAACAGTTGTGCTCTCGGGTGTCCCCACTGCAGCTGGAAACGCGCTGGGAGTGCGGCAGGGGCGGGGTGAACCCGGGTGGCGCGGGGCGGGGTTCGGCTCCTGGCGGGGGTGGGGGAGGGCTTCCCAGTTGTGCTCTCGGTGGTGGCCACTGAGGCTGGAAACGCGCCGGGAGCGCACCCGGGGCGGGGTAAACCTGGGCTGCGCGGGTCGAGATTTAGATGGCTGTGGGTGGGGGTTCGGTCCCAGTTGTGCTCTCCGGGGTCGCCACTGCGGCTAGGAACGCCCATTTCCTACGCTCCTGTGTCCCCAAGGATCCACATCTAGTGGGTGCAGCGGAGGGCTGCGGGCCACAGGTCAGGGAACTGGGACTGCTTGGAGCAGAGAACCACGTATTCCGCCCTCTGTTGGCACATTCTCCGAGCTCCCCAACCTGGCAGTTGCAGAAAGGCCTCGCCCTTGGTGTCAAGGCCTTTACCGCTCCACCCCTTTGCTGAAAAATCTCAGTCTGCACGGTTTTCCCAAGCAGCCTAGTGTCCCCTGGAAGTCCAAGGGACAGAACCCTGAACTCTGGCCGGCTGGCCCAGCCCTGCTTCTGGCACTTTGTAGGCCAGCGGGCCCTGGAGCACCTGCTAGGATGAGAAAGGGAAGGGTCCGCGAATTGCACCCTAGAAAGTTAGTAGGGTGCATGGATTTCAAACCCTGGTGGCCGCCCAGGCAGCAAAGAAGTGGGGAGGGCACCTTGCTGCCCTTTCATGGCAGAATCTGTGGCTGTCCTGACGCGTGGGCCTTTTCATGGGGACCTTGTGCAATAAAAGTTTGGTGTTTTGGTACTGAATAATTAGAAATTGTAAAAAGTTTAAATTATGTGGTGGTGTAATTAAAAAACAAAACAAAACAAAACCAAGCCCCAAGTGTTTGGCACAGGGAGGTTTAAGTATTGAAGGCCTGTTTTCCTTGCACTGTGGCATTCTATCAAGAAGTGTGCAGGATTTTTTTTTTTTTTTAAGAAAAGTGTTCGAAGTGAGGGAAACAGGAAACCCAGAGGTGCCCCTGTATTTTGGGGAAGGCCTTAGGAGGTCACTTGGAAATGCTGCTGGCTGTGGAGGAGGGGGGCAGATGGGCTGTGCAGGCTTGTCCTTTGCATTCATGTTCTTGTGTGTAGAAACCCAGCTCGGAGCCATCTCCTGATGTGTAAGAATTTCGCAGACAAACCTTGAGCTAAGCAATGCATTTGTTCCTGAGGAAATGTTTGTCTTAAGCGATGTAAATATCCTATGTATATCTGCTGGACTCTGGATTCAGGTCGGTTCCCCCAATAGCCTCAGAAGCGACTTGAACAAAACAGTATGTTTTCCTCGTACCTTGTTCTCCTAATCTATGTTAAGGAAATGATATATTTGCCTGGAATACTGCCTTTCTTCAAGATTCATGTCAATCAGTTTTTGGCCCAGGATGACTCATCTGCTGCCAATGTGACCTCAAGGCATGTCGTGGGGGAGGGGCCTGGTGCCATTCCCTGAGACAGTGCCTTTCTTTCCTTAGCTGACTGCTAGTGCCTGTAGAATATCTGGCTAGAGACCAGCAGGGCGTACACCCCGCCTCAAATCTAAGTCAGCAGCTTTCTCTATCTCATTTATACTTTAATAACAATTGATGACACAAAAGCTCTGAGCGATCAAATCATATCAAATCTTCATTTCAGATTGAAGATGCATTCCATGGTATTGCCATCTTAAGTCTTTCCATTGTTATGGAATACCTGTCCATGTATTCAGGATAGTTTTCAGCCAGGGTGTATAAGTTCCAGTGTGCCAGTCTTGTCATCCTCGTTACATCCATGGCAAAGTGTTGTATTCATGTTGACATTATTGAAAGGGAATTTTTTTTAATTCCTTTTCAGATTATTATCTGGTAATATATACAGAAAAAACTGTGTAATCTTTCGTTTTTATCAGTTCAGACAGCTTGATAGTTATCTTTAATTTCTTTCCTTTCTCATACTTTAAGATTTTCCGGGCACCGTACATGTACTGCCTCACCCCTAATCTCAGTCATGTGTTCAAAGAACTTCTGTCCTTTATTTGTTTACTTATTTTTTGCAACATTGAATTCGTTTTGACTATGCTGGGTCTCTGCTGCAAGATGGAAGTTGCTAGGACCTCTGGACTGCAGTCTTCTATCTCTTACTGACCTCTTGTTGACCTCTGCAGAATCCTGGTTGGCGGGAGCTTGTTAGTTCCTTGTTCCTTACCAGGACCTCCTGTGGTAAGTGTTTTTCTCTTCTCTGTTGCCTGGTAAGGGTGGATGGTCATTGGCATCCCAAAGCTAGCTAGAAGTCAATTATTTAGGCAGGCTTGTGCATAGATAAGGGAGAAGGCAATGGCACCCCACTCCAGTACTCTTGCGTGGAAAATCCCATGGATGGAGGAGCCTGGTAGGCTGCAGTCCATGGGGTCGCTAAGAGTCGGACACCACTGAGCGACTTCACGTTCACTTTTCACTTTCATGCATGGGAGGAGGAAATGGCAACCCACTCCAGTGTTCTTGCCTAGAGAACCCCAGGGACTGCGGGGCCTCGTGGGCTGCCGTCTATGGGGTCGCACAGAGTCGGACACGACTGAAACGACTTAGCAGCAGCAGCGGCGGCAGCAGCAGCAGAAGCAGTGCATCGATATCAATAGGGCTGCAAACAGTCAGGAAGGATCACATATGTCACCGTGAAACACTACTTCTCCACTTAGCCAAAGCTAACGAAAGATTTCTGTTCTAGGTCAACCTAGAAGAGATCACTTAAGAGGTAAAGAAACTTAAACTCCATTAGCAAAGGCAGTTCGACATCTCAAGAAAACTTGTGCTAGGCACAGAACTCTTTTCTGGGGGTCCACTTTCCCTACAACCTCCTTATCCCATTCTGTACCCATTCCTTTGCTTCTCCCATCCTGAAACAGCCACCTGTAAGACAGAACTACTTCGTTTTCCTTCCTCAAGTGCCATTGCATTCCACATACTTTCTTGTAATAACAAGTCATACATTTCCCTTCAGCAACCAAGAACTGACTTTTATATTGGCATTGGCTATAGCCCGCCCCCCTCCCCCCACCCCCAAGAACAGAACAAAACAAAACAAAACCTTTCTTACATTTAACATGTCAGGATGGTGCCAGACACTATTCATGGAGAGTCAAAAATCTCTTTTGTTTCTGTGTAAAAGGGAGGTCCTTTCAAGTCGTGAATGTTTCAGAACTTTGATTTATTTGGAAATGACCTAGCTATTCAATACACTGTCGTCACAAGGATAGAAACTCGGGTAACCAAAACACCTGGAGAAACGTTTGTTAGTTCAGTTCAGTTCAGTTGCTCAGTCGTGTCTGACTCTTTGGGACCCCGTGGCCTGAAGGACGCCACGCTTCCGTGTCCGTCACCAGCTCCAGGGGCTTGCTCAAACTCATGTCCATCGAGTCAGTGATGCCATCCAACCATCGTATCCTCTGTCATCCCCTTCTCCTCTGCCTTCAATCAAGACTATGAGAGGCAGATATTTTAGAGTATAATTATTGTAAAGAGTTTGTCTAAAAGCTCATATCACATTTACATTTTTTACTTTTGTTGTTGTCGTTTCCAGGTAGTTTCTTGCTGACAAGCTTGTGACACATATAACAATAGAGCAATTTTTACCTCAAAAGAAACCTAGGCACTATGAACATGTTGTGCTTAATGTTGTTGACTCTTAGACATGTCTATAATGGAGGAGCAAAACCAAAAATACTAGATATTTAATATTGACTAGTTCCCAGTTCACGGGACTCTGACACTCATTTAGGTCAATGTTTTCTTGTATTTCCAGCAGTTTGATTTGGAAGGGCTGTCTTGTCTTGAGACCACTGAAATCAGAACACAGAACTTGAGCAATATTATCAAAAAACACAAGGCTCACACTGACACATACCTTAATCCAAACAGACAGACAAGACATCTTCCAGGTTTCCGCCTGAGATTTAAAATATTTCTTTGAGCCAGTCTTCTGGGGAGTGGGGGGATGGGGGTGGCAGTAAGGCAGGCTTGGGTAACAAGCTAATTGTTGGTCATTGCATATGCAAAGAACCAGCTTTCCGGGTTCCAAGGAAAAAAGTTTCCTTGGTAACCAACTTTGTCTGGTTCTATAGAATATCATGGCCCTCCTAGGTCAGGTCATCTTGCCTTTCTGTAGTCCTCGTTTTATCCCTAAATCATAGACAGCTTGGATTGTCTCTGTGGGGTGTATGTATTGTCCTCATGTTTGACCTGGTGGCAGCAGCGAGGTCCGAGAGCCTCTCCTGGAACCGGGCGTGGGGATGGGGCTCACCGAGAGCCGCTGGTGAAGGTGGGCAGCGCCCCTGGAGCGTGGCAGGGGCGGGGCGAACCCGGGCGGCACAGGGCGGGTGTCGGCTCCTGGCGGGGGTAGGGGAGGGCTTCCCAGTTGTGCTCTCGGAGATGGCCACTGCGGCTGGAAATGCGCCGGGAGCGCAGCCAGGGTGGGGTAAACCTGGGCTGCACAGGTCGAGATTCCGCTCGCTGTGGGTGGGGGGTCGGTCCCTGTTGTGCTCCCGGGGGTCGCCAATGTGGCTGGGAACCCGCCGGGAGCCCGGCAGGGCCGGGGCGAAACCTGGCGGCGCGGGGCGGGGTGGGGTTCCGTTCGCAGTGGGGGTCGGCTCCTGGCGGGGGTGGGGGAGGGCTTTCCAGATGTGCTGTTGGGGGTCGCCATTGCGGCTGGGAATGCCCATTTCGTGAACTCCTGGATCCCCAAGGATCGGCATCCATTGGCCACAGCGGAGGGGTGCGGAACACAGGTAAGGGAACGGGGACTGCGTGGAGCAGGGAACCATGTATTCCGCCCTGTGTTGTCACAGTCTCAGAGCTCCCCAACCTGGCAGTCGCAGGAAGGCCTCGTCTTTGGGGTCAAGGCCTTTACCGCTCCACCCCTCTGCTGAAAAACCTCAGAGTCTGCGCGGTTTTCCCAAGCAGCCTAGTGTCCGCTGGAAGTCCAAGGGACAGAACCCTGAATTCTAGCCGGCTGGCCCAGCCCTGCTTCTGGCACTTTGTAGGCCAGCGGGCCCTGGAGCACCTGCTAGGATGGGAAAGGGAAGGGTACGCGAATTGCACCCTGGTGGCCGCCGAGGCAGCAAAGAAGGGGGGAGGGCACCTTACTGCCCTTTAATGGCAGACAGAATCTGTGGCTGTCCTGCTGCGTGGGCCTTTTCATGGGGACATTGTGCAATAAAAGTTTACCGGTGACCTTAGGGAACTTCCCAGTGTGCTTCTGACAGATCAGGGATGCTGAGGAGTTGGTGGGGCCTCTCAGGACTCTGCTGGGTTTGGCGCAATGGAAGAGGGCCTCATCTCCAGGGAAGGCAGGAACCTCAGTCTTCCTCTCCGTTTCGGACTCCGACCGCAGGGTCCCTGCAGAGTTGGGACAGGAGAGTCAGGAATCGTCTTGTCTGAGGAAGGGAACTCCGCTTGCCTCTCGAGGTGCTCAGGGGGTATCAGGCCCCTTGTTCAGCTGTGTGTGGAACCTGCGGGTATTTCCGGAAATGCACGATGGTGACAGTGCCCCTTCGTGTTGTGCCTTCACCCACTGGGTTGCCTTCGAAGAGGTGTCTGGGCCTCGGGTTCTTTTCAAGAGCGGACAAGGAAATCGGGGTCTTTCGGCATGTGGGACCATCCACGGGGCTAGTCTCAAATTTCCTAGTGAGGACGGCTTCATCCTGACGTGTGCCGGGAAGGCCGGGGACCCTTCCAGACAACGCAGGGGGATCGACTCTCCTGTCGCCATCAGGAGGGGAGAAGGGGCTCAGATGAAGTGGGGCCAGAACCCTCGGTGTTACCCTCGAGGGAAACCGGCGTGTGGGGGACTTTTGGGGTTGCATGAAAGGAGTCAGGTACCGTTTCGCACTTCAGGACAGAACCTGGGACTTCCCTTGAGACGCCGTAGCGGGCAAGGGCCTCATCTTGCGAAGACGTTGGAACCATGTGGATTTTCTCGAGTTGCGGCGGGATTCTAGAGTTACGACGGGGATTTCAGGCTTCCTCTTGTGTTGGCCCCAGGAAGCCTAATCTTCCATTCGAGTTGCGAGGGAAAGCTTGGGGTTGCACTCGAGTCACTGCAGGGCCAAAGAGACCTCATCTAGGCCTGTGTCCGGGACTTAACGTTCCTCTCAAGGGAAGACAGGGATCTCAGGGTGGCGTTCCAGACTCCCCCAGGGAATCAGGCCTAGCCTCGAGGGCAAGCAAAGGATTCCGCTCTCCTCTCAAGTCGCGACGCAGATCTCTTGGAGCCCACTGAGTGGCCTCAAGGGAGTCAGGCCTTCTCTTCAGTTTGGAGAGAGGACTCGGGATTGCGCTCTGGGTCAGGCAGGAAAAGAAGGCCCTCACCTCGCGAGGATGGGGGCTTCTCAGGGGTTTCCTCGAGCTGCGGCGCCCGTGGGGGTTTTCTCACGAGGCAAGACGAGGATCTCAGGGAGCCTCTCATGCGGTGCCAGGGAAGTCAGGTCTTTGTGCGCGTGGCGAGGGGGAGCGCGTCATGGCTCTCGAGTCATGGGAGAGGACTAGGGCCTCCAGACGCGTTGAAGAAGGACACTCGAGGTCTTTCTGGGGTTGCGGCGGGAAAGCCTCATTTCCCTCGACTTCTGCCGGGGACCTGAGGGAACTTCCCATGGTGCCTCTGATAGGTGAGGGATGCTGTGGAGTTGGCAGGGCCTCTCGGGACTCCGCTGGGCTTGGCGCAATGGAAGAGGGCCTCATCTAGAGGGGAGACAGGAAACTTAGGCTTCCTCTCCTTTCGGACTCCAACCACAGGGTCCCTGCAGAGTTGGGACAGGAGAGTCAGGCCTCGTCTTGTCTGAGGAAGGGAACTCCGCTTGCCTCTCGAATTGCTCAGGGTGTCTCACGCACCTCGTCGAGCTGTGTGTGGAAACCGTGGGTTTTTCCGGACGACTCACGGGGGTGTCAGTGCCCTTTCGAGTGGTACCTTCACCCACAGGGTTGCCTTCGAAGAGGGGTCCGGGCCTCGGGTCCTTCTCAAGAGCGGACCGGGGAATCAGGGGCGTTCGGCATGTGGCACCACCCACGTGGCTCGTCTCGAATTTCCCCGTGAGACCGGCCTCATCCTGAGGTGCGCTGGGAAGGCCGGGAACCCCTTCTGGACCACGCAGGGGAATCGACTCTCCTGTCGCGATCAGGAGGGTAGAAGGAGATCAGACGAAGCTGTGCCGGGACTGTCGGTGTTCCCCTCGAGGGAACCCGGCGTGTCGGGGAACTTTTGGGTGTCGCACGAAGGGTGTCAGGTACCGTTTCGCACTTCAGGGCGGAACATGGGACTTCCCTTGAGACGCCGTAGTGGGCAAGGGCCTCATCTTGCGAAGACGTTGGAACCACGTGTTTTTTCTCGATTTGCGGCGGGATTCTCGAGTGACGACGGGGATTACAGGCTTCCTCCTCTGTTGGCCCTGGGAAGCCCAGTCTTCCATTCGAGTGGCGAGGGAAAGCTGGGGGCTGCGCTCGAGTCACTGCAGGGCCAAAGAGACCTCATCTAGGCGTGTGTCCAGGACCTAATGTTCCTCTCCAGGGAAGGCAGGGATCTCGGGGTTGCATTCCAGGATCCCCCGGGGTGTCAGGCCTCGTCTCGAGGGGAAGCAAAGGACTCCGCTGTCCTCCCGAGTCGCGACGTGGATCTCTTGGAGCCCCCTAGTGGCCTCAATGAAGTCAAGCCTCCTCTTCAATTTCGAGAGAGGGCTCGGGATTGTTCTCCAGGCCATGCAGGAAAAGAAGGCCCTTCACCTCGTGAGGACGGGGGCGTCTCAGGGGTTTCCTCGAGCTGCTGCGCCCTTGGGGGTTTTCTCGCGAGGCACGACGAGGATCTCAGGGAGCCTCTCGTGCGGCGCCAGGGAAGTCAGGTCTCCCTGCGCGTGGCGAGGGGGAGCGTGTCATGGCTCTCGAGTCACGGGAGGGGACTAGGGCCTCGAGACGCGTTGAATAGGGACTCTCGAGGTCTTTCTCGGGTTGTGGCGGGAAAAGTCGTTTCCCTCGCCTTCAGCCGGGGACCTTAGGGGACTTCCCAGGGTGTCTCTGAGAGTTGATGGATACTGTGGAGTTGGTGGGGCCTCTCGGGACTCCGCTGGGTTTGTCGCAATGGAAGAGGGCCTCATCTCGAGGGGAGGCAGGAACCTCAGTCTTCCTCTCTGTTTCGGACTCCGACATCAGGGTCCCTGCAGAGTTGGGACAGGAGAGTCAGGCTACGTCTTTTCTGAGGAATGGAACTCCGCTTGCCTCTCGAGTTGTTCATGGGGTTTCAGGCCCCTTGTCAAACTGTGTTTGGAATCTGCAGGTTTTTCCAGATGATGCACGGTGGTGTCACTGACCCTTCGATTTGTGCCTTCATCCACAGGGTTGCCTTCGAAGAGGTGTCCGGGCATCGGGTTCTTATGAAGAGCGGACTGGGAAATCGGGGTCGTTCAGCATTTGGCAGCACCCACGTGGGTTGTCTCGAATTTCCTCATGAAACCGGCCTCATCCTGAGGTGTGCCGCGAAGGTCATGAAACTCTTCCAGACAAAGCAGAGGAATCGACCCTCCTGTGGCGATCAGGAGGGGAGAAGTGGCTCAGATGAAGTGCTGCTGGGAACCTCGGTGTTTCCCTCAAGTGAGACAGGTATGTCGGGTAACTTTTGGGGTCGCATAAAGCGTTCCAAGTACCGTTTCGCTCTTCAAAATGGAACGTTGGACTTCTCTTGGGGTGCTCCAGCGGGCAAGGGCCTCATCTTGGAATGACTGCGGAACCACTTGATTTTTCTCGAGTTGCGGTGGGATATTTGAGTTACCACAGTGAATTCATGCTTCCTCTTGTGTTGGCCCACAAAAGTCTTATCTTCCATTCGAGATTCGAGGAAGAGCTGGAGGTGCGCTCTAGTCACTGAAGGCAAAAGAGACCCCACCAAGGCTTGTGTGCAGGACCTAATGTTCATGTCAAGACTCGACAGAAATCTCGGGGTTGCATTCCAGACTCAGCTTGGAGTCAGGCCTCGTCTCGAGGGGAAGCAAAGGACTCTGCTCTCCTCTCGAGTCGGACGGGTATGTCTTGGAGCCCACTGAGTGGCTTAAAGGGAGTCAAACCTCCTCTGGTGTTTGGAGGGAGGACACGGGATTGCTCTCCAGGCAATGCAGGAAATGAAGGCCCTCATCTCCCGATGACTGGGGCGTCTTGTAGGTTTTCTCGAGCTGTGGCGCTAGTGTGGGGTTTCTCACGAAGTAAGACTGGGAGCTCAGTGAGCCTCTCACGTGGTGCCAGGGCAGTCAGGTCTCTATGCACGTGGTGAGAGGGAGCCCGTCATTGTTCTCGAGTCATGGTAGGGGAATTGGGCCTGAAGACGTGTTAAAGAAGGACTCTCAAGGTCTTTCTTGGGTTGCAGCCGGAAACCCTGGGTTCCATCAACTTGTGCCAGTGACCTCAGGAAGCTTCTCAGCGTGCCTCTGAGAAGTCAGGGTCACTGTGGAGTTGGGAGGGGCCTCTCGGAACTCCACTGGGTTTGCTGCAATGGAAGAGGGCCTCATGACAAGTTGAGACAGGAACCTCAGGGTTCCTCTCCTGGCTTCAAATGCGCCCGATCTGACTCGGATCGCAGAGTCCCTGCAGAGTTGGGACAGGAGAGTCATGCCTCGTCTTGTGTGGAGGAATGGATCTCCGCTTGACTCTCGCGTTGTTCATGGGGTGACAGGCCACTTGTCGATTTGTATGTGGAACTTGCGGTTTTTTCTGGACAATGCACCGGGGTGTCACTGCCCCTTCGTGTTGTGCCTTGTTCCACAGGATTGCCTTCGAGTTGGGTTCTGCCATCGGGTTCTTATCAAGAGCGGACCAGGGAATTGGGGTCTTTTGTCATGCTGCACCACCCACGAGGCTATGTCTCAAATTTCCTCGTGAGACTGGCCTCATCTTGATGTGCGCCAGGAAGGTCGGGAACGCCTTCCAGACAAAGCAGGGGTATCGAACCTCCTGTCGCGATCAAGAGGGGAGAAGAGTCTCAGATGAAGTGGTGCCGGGAACCTCGGTGTTCTCCTCAAGTGAGACTGGTATGTTGGGGAAATTTTGGGGTCGCATCAAGGGTTCCAAGTAACTTTTCGCTCTTCAATAAGGAACATGGGACTTCTCTTGAGACACTGTAGCGGGCAAGGGCCTCATCTTTTGATGACGGGGGAACCACGTGGTTTTTCTTGAGTTGCGGCGGGATTCTCGAGTTACGACGGGGAATTCAGGCTTCCTCTTCAACTGGCCCAGGGAAGTCCAGTTTTCATTCGAATTGCGAGTTAGAACTGGGGATTGCTCTCGAGACACTGCAGGGCCAAATAGACCTCATCTAGGCTTGTGTCCAGGACCTAATGTTCCTCTGCTGGGGCGACAGCGATCTCGGCATTGCATTCTCGACTCACCCTGGGAATCAGGCCTTGTCTCGAGGGGAAGCCAAGGACACCACTCTCCTGTCGAGTTGCGACGGGTATATCTTGGAGCTCACTGTGTGGCCTAAAATGAGTCAAGTCTCCTGTGGAGTTTGGAGAGAGGACTCAGGATTGCTCTCCAGGCCATACAGCAAAAGAAGGCCCTCATCTCGTGAGGACTGGGGCGTCTCGTGGGTATTCTCGAGCTGCGGCTCCAGTGTGGTGTTGCTCACGAGGTATAATGGGGAGCTCAGGGAGCCTCTCCTGTGGCGCCAGGGAAGTCAGGTTTCTATGCGCATGGCTAGGGGGAGCGCGTCATTGCTCTCGAGTCATGGTAGGGGAATTGCACCTCAAGACGCGTTGAAGAAGGACTCTCGAGGTCTTTTACGGGTTGGGGCAGGAAACCCTTGGTTCCCTCGACTTGTGCCGATGATCTCAGGAAGGTCTAAGGGTGCCTCTGAGAAGTCAGGGATACTGTGCAGTTGGGAGGGGTCTCTCGGGACTCCACTGGGTTCGGTGCAATGGAAGAGGGCCTCATCTCGAGTGGAGGCAGGAAACTCATGTTTCCTCTCCTGACTTTCCCTGGGCCAGATCTGACTCGGATCGCAGTTTCGCTGCAGAGTTCGAACAGGAGAGTCAGGCCTCGTCTTGTGTGGAGGAATGGAACTCTGCTTGCCTATCCAGTTGTTCACGGGGTGACAGGTCACTTCTCGAGCAGTGTGTGGTACCTGCGGGTTTCTCCGGATGACACCCAGGGGTGTCAGTGCCCCTTCGTGTTGTGCCTTCATCAAAAGGGTTATCTTCAAAGAGGTGTCCGGGCATTGGGATCTTATCAAGAGCGAACTGGGAAATCGGGGTCTTTCGGCATGTGTCACCATCCACGAGGCTATGTCTCGAATATCCTCGTGAGACCGGCCTCATCCTGAGATGCACCGGGAAAGGTGGGAACCCCTTCAAGACAAAACAGGGGAATCGACCCTCCTGTCATGATCAGGATGGGAGAAGGGGCCCAGATGTAGTGGTGCCGGGAACCTCGGTTTTCTCCTCGAGTCAGACCGGTGTGTTGAGGAACTTTTGAGGTCGCATCAAGGGTGCCAATACCGTTTCGCACTTCAAGACGGAACGTGGGACTTCTCTTGAGACAATGTAGGGGGCAAGGGCCTCATCTTGCGATGACGGGGGAACCACGTAGCGTTTCTCGAGTTGTGGTGGGATTCTCGAGTTTCGACGGGGAATACAGTCTTCCTCATGTGTTGGCCCAGGGAAGTCCTATCTTCCATTTGAGTTTCAAGGGAGAGCTGGGGATTGCCGTCGAGTCACTGCAGGGCAAAATAGACCTCATCTAGACTTGTGTCCAGGACTTAATGTTCATCCCTAGGGGCGACAGGGATCTCGGGCTTGCATACCAGATTCACCCGGGGAATCAGGCCTCGTCTCGAGGGGAAGCAAAGAACTCCGCTGTCCTTTTGAGTCGCGATGGGTATCTCTTGGAGCCCACTGTGTGCCCTAAAGGGAGTCAAGCCTCCTGTGCTGTTTGGATAGAGGACTCGGGATTCCTCTCCAGGCCATGCAGGAAAAGAAGGCCCTCATCTCGCGATGACGGCGGCGTCTCGTGGGTTTTCTAGACTGCCGCGCTAGTGCCGGGTTTCTGACGAGGTACGAGAGGGAGCTCAGGGAGCCTCTCGTGTGGCGCCAGGGAAGTCAGGTCCCCATGAGATGGCTAGGGGGAGTTCGTCATTGCTCTCGAGTCATGGTTGGGTAATCGGGCCTCAAGACGGGTTGAAGAAGGACTCTCGAGGTCTTTCTCGGGTCACTGCATAAAACCCAGGGTTCCCTTGACTTGTGCCTGCGACCTCAGGGAGCTTCTCAGAGTGCCTCTGAGAAGTCAGGGATACTGTGCAGTTTGGAGGGGCCTCTCGAGACTCCTCTGCATTTGGTGGAATGTAAGAGGGACTCATCTCGAGTTGAAGCAGGAACCTCAGTGTTCCTCTCCATTTCTGACTCAGATCGCAAGGTCCCTGCATGTTGGTACAGGAGAGTCAGGCCTCATCTTTTCTGGAGGATGGGACTCCTCTTGCCTCTCGAGTTGTTCTCGAGGTGACAGGCCACTTGTCGAGCTGTGTATGTAACCTGCCCGTTTTTCCGGATGATGCACAGGTGTGTTAGTGCCCCTTCGTGTTGTACCTTCATACTCAAGGCTGCCTTCCAAGAGGTGTCCGAGCATCGGATTCTTATCAAGAGCGGACCGGGAAATTGGAGTCTTTCAGCAAGTGGCACCACCCACAAAGCTACGTATCGAATTTCCCCATGAGACCGGCCTCATCCTGAGTTGTGCAGGGAAGGTCGGGTCCCCTTGCAGACAAAGCAGGCGAATCGACCCACCGGTCACGATCAGGAGGGGAGAAGGGGCTTAAATGAAGTGGTGCCGGGAACTTCGGTGTTCCCCTTGAGTGAGACTGGCGTGTTGGGGGACTTTTGGGGTCGCATCAAGGGTGCCAAGTACCGTTTCCCATTTTAAGACGGAACCTGGGACATCTTTTGAAACGCTGTAGCGGGCAAGGGCCTCATCTTGCGATGACGGGAGAACCACGTGGTTTTGCTCGAGTTGCGGCGGGATTCTCGAGTTATGACCGGGAATTTAGGCTTCCTCTTGTTGGCCTTGAAATCCAATCTTCCATTCGGGTTGCGAGGGGGAGCTGGGGATTGCGTTAGAGTCACTGCAGGGCAAAAGAGACCTAATCTAGGCTTGTGTCCAGGATCTAATGTTGCTCTCCAGGGGCGACAGGGATCTCGGGTTTGCATTCCAGACTCATCCGGGGAGTCAGTTCTCACCTCGAGGGTAATCAAAGAATTCCACTCTCGTCTCGAGTCACGATGGGTATCTCTTGGAGCCCACTGTGTGTACTAAAGGGAGTCAAGCCTCCTGTGGAGTTTGGAGAGAGGACTCGGGATTGGACTCCAGGCCATGCAGGAAAAGAAGGCCCTCATCTCGAGATGACGGTGGCGTCTCGTGGGTTTTCTCGAGCTGTGGCGCCAGTGTGGGGTGTCTCATGAAGTACCACGGGGATCTCAGGGAGCCTCTTGTGTGGCGCCAGGAAAATCCAGTATTCCATTCGAGTTGCGAGTTAGAACTGGGGATTGCTCTCCAGTCACTGCAGGGCAAAATAGACATCATCTACGCTTGTGTCCAGGACCTAGTGTTCCACTACTGGGCCGACAGGGATCTCAGGGTTGCATTCTCGACTCTCCCGGAGAGTCAGGCCTCGTCTTGAGGGGAAAAAAAGGACTCCACTCTCCTGTCGAGTCGCGACGGGTATCTCTTGGAGCCCACTGCGTGGCGTAAAGGGAGTGAAGCCTCCTATGGAGTTTGGAGAGATGACTCGGGATTGTTTTCCTGGCCATGCAGGAAAAAAGGCCCTCATCTCGCAATGACGGGGGCGTCTCGTGGGTTTTCTCCAGCTGTGGCGCCAGTATCAGATTTCTCACGAGGTACGACGGGGAGCTCAGAGAGCCTCTGGTGTGGTGCTAGGGACGTCAGGTCTCCGTGCGTGTGGTGAAGAGGAGTGCGTGATTGCTCTCGAGTCATAGTAGGCGAATCGGGCCTCAAGACGCATTGAAGAAGGACTCTTGAGGTCTTTCTCGGGTTGCGGCAGGGAACCCTGGGTTCCCTCGACTTGTGTCGGTGACCTCAGGCAACTTCTCAGGGTGCCTCTGAGAAGTCAGGGACACTGTGGATTTGGAAGGGGCCTTTCGTTACTCAACTGGGTTTGGTGCAATCGAAGAGGGCCTCATCTCGAATGGAGGCCGGAACCTCAGGGGTCCTCTCCATTTCTGACTCGGGTCGCAGGCTACCTGCCGAGTATGGACAAGAGAGTCACGCCTCGTCTTCTGTGGAGGAATGGATCTCCGCTTGCCTTTCGAGTTGTTCACGGAGTGACAGGCCACTTGTTGAGCTGTGTGTGGAACCTGCGGGTTTTTCCGGACGATGCACGGGGGTGTCAGTGCCCCTTCGTGTTGTGCCTTCATCCAAAGGGTTGCCTTCAAAGAGGTGTCCGGGCATCGGGTTCTTTTCAAGAGCGTACCGGAAAATTGGGGTCTTTCAGCATGTGGTACCACCCACGAGGCTATGTCTCGAATTTCCTCGGGAGACCGGCCTCATCCTGAGGTGCGCCGGGAAGGTTGGGAACCCCTTGCAGACAAAGCAGGGGAATCGACCCACCGGTCGCGATCAGAAGGGGAGAAGGGGCTCAGATGAAGTGGTGCCGGGAACCTCGGTGGTCCCCTCGTGTAAGACCGGTATGTCACGGCACTTTTGAGGTCGCATCAAGGGTGCCAAGTACAGATTCGCACTTCAAGACGGAACGTGGGAATTCTCTGGAGATGCTGTAGCGGGCAAGGGCCTCATATTGCGATGACGAGGGAAACACGTGGTTTTTCTCGAGTTGAGGCGGGATTCTCGAGTTACGACGGGGAATTCAGGCTTCCTCTTGTGTTGGCCCAGGAAGTCCAATCTTCCATTCAACTTGTCAGAGAGAGCTGGGGGTTGCTCTCGAGTCACTTCAGGGCAAAGAGTCCTCATCTAGGCTTGGGTCCAGGACGTAATGTTCCTCTCCAGGGGCGACAGGGATATCGGGGTCGCATTCCAGTCTCACCCGGTGGGTTACGCCTCGTCTCGAGTGGAAGCAAAGGACTCCACTATCCTCTCGAGTCCCGACGCGTAACTCTTGGAGCCATATGAGTGGCCTAAAGGGATTCAAACGTCCTGTGTAGCTTGGACAGAAGGTTCACGCTTGATCTGCATACCATGCAGTTAAAGATGGCCCTCCTCTCGTGATGACGGGGGCATCTCATGGGTTTTCTCGAGCTGCAGCGCCAGTGTGTGGTTTCTCCGGATATATGATGGGGAGCTCAGGGAGCCTCTCGTGCAGCGCCAGAGAAGTCAGGCCTCCATGCGTGTGGCCAGGCAGATCGCGTCATTGCTCTCGAGTCATGGGAGGGACTAGGGCCTCAAGACGCATTTAAGAAGGACTCTCCAGGTTTTTCTTGGGTTGGGGCGGGAAACACTCGTTTCCCTCGACCTCTACCGGGGACCTTAGGGAACTTTCAAGGTGCCTCTGAGTGGTGAGGGATACTGAGGAGTTAGAGGGGCCTCTCGGGACTCCGCTAGGTTTGACGAAATGAAAGAGGGCCTCATCTCGATTGGAGACAGGAACCTCAGGCTTGCTCTAAATTTCTGACTCCGACCGCAGGGTCCCTGCAGAGTTGGGACAGGAGTGTCAGGCCTCATCTTGTCTGAGTAATGAAACTCTGCTTGCCTCTCGAGTCATTCAGAGGGTCTCAGGCCCCTTGTCGAGCTGTGTGTGGAACCTGCGGGTGTTTCCAGAAGATGCATGGGGGAGTCAGTGCCCCTTCGTTTTGTGCCTTCCCCCACAGGGTTGCCTTCAAAGAGGTGTCCGGGCATTGGGTTCATTTCAAGAGCGGACCGGGAAATCGGGGTTGTTTGGCATGTGGCACCACCCACGTGGCTCATCTCGAATTTCCTCGTGAGACCAGCATCATCCTGAGGTGCGCCGGGAAGGCCAGGAACACCTTCCACACAAAGCAGGGGAATCGACTCTCCTGTCGCTATCAGGCGGAGAGATGGGGCTCAGATGAAGTGGTGCCGGGACTCTCGGTGTTCCCCTCGAGGGAACCTGGCGTGTCGGGGAACTTTTGGGGGTCGCATGAAGGGTGTCACGTGCCGTTTCACACTTCAGGGCGGAACATGGGACTTCCTTGGAGACGCTGTAGCAGGCAACGGCCTCATCCTGTGAAGACGTTGGAACCACGTCTTTTTTCTCGAGTTGCGTCGGGATTCTCGAAAACGACGGGGATTTCAGGCTTCCTCTTGGGTTGGCCCTGGGAAGCCCAATCTTCAATTTGAGTTGCGATGGAAAGCTGGGGGTTCTGCTCGAGTCACTACAGGGCCAAAGAGACCTCATTGAGGCGTGTGTCCAGGACCTAATATTCTTCTCAATGGAAGACAGGGATCTCGGGTTTCCATTCCAGACTCCCCCGGGGAGTCAGGCCTCGCCTGGAGGGGAAGCAAATGACTCCGCTTTCCTCTCAAGTCGAGACACGGATCTCTTGGAGCCCACTGAGTGCACTCAAGGGTGTCGAGCCTCCTCTTCCGTTTGGAGAGAGGACTCGGGATTGCTCTCCAGGCCAGGCAGGAAAAGAAGGCCCTCATCTCGCGATGACAGGGGGTCTCATGTGTTTCCTCAGGCTGCGGCGCCGGTGGGGGTTTTCTCACGAGGCACGACGAGAACCTCAGGGAGCCTCTCGTGCGGCGCCAGGGAAGTCAGGTCTCCATGCGCATGACGAGGGGGAGCTGGTCATCACTCTCGAGTCATGGGAAGCGACTAGGGCCTCAAGACGCGTTGAAAAAGGACTCTCGAGGTCTTTCTCGGGTTGCGGCGGGAAACCCTCGTTTCCCTCGACTTCTGCAGGGGACCTTACGGAAATTCCCAGGGTGCCTCTGAGAGGTGAGGGATCCTGTGTAGTTGGCAGGGCCTCTCGGGACTCTGCTGGGTTCAGCGCAATGGAAGAGGGCCTCATCTCGAGGGGAGGCAGGCACCTCAGGCTTCCTCTCCGATTCTGACTCTGACTGCACGGTCCCTGCAGTGTTGGGACAGGAGAGTCATGCCTAGTCTTGTCTGAGGAATAGAATTCTGGTTGCCTCTCGAGTTGTTCCGGGAGTCTCAGGCCCCTTGTCGAGCTGTGTGTAGACCCTGCGGGTTTTTCCGGATGATGCACGGGGGTGTCAGTGCCCCTTCGTGTTGTGCCTTCATCCACAGGGTTGCCTTCGAAGAGGTGTCCGTGCATCGGGTTCTTATCAAGAGCGGACTGGAAGATCGGGGTCGTTTGGCACGTGGCACCTCACACGTGGCTAGTCTCGAATTTCCTCCTGAGACCGGCCTCATCCTGAGGTGCACCAGGAAGGCCGGGAACCCCTTCCAGAGAAAACAGGGGAATCGACTCTCCTGTCGCGATCAGGAGGGGAGAAGGGGCTCAGATGAAGTGGTGCCGGGACCCTCAGTGTTCCCCTTGAGGGAACCCAGCGTGTCGGGGAACTTTTGCGGTCGCATCAAGGTTGTCAAGTACCGTTTAGCACGTAAGGACGGAATATGGGACTTTCCTGGAGACGCCAGGAACTTTGGTTTTCCCCTGGAGTGAGACCTATATGTTGGGGAACTTTGGGGTCGCATCAAGGGTGCCAAGTAGCATTTCGAACTTTAAGATGGAACGTGGGACTTCTCTTGAGACTCTAGCTGGCAACGGCCTCATATTGCGATGAAGGGGGAACCACATGGTTTTTAAGATTTGAGGCTGAATTCTCGAATTAGGATGGGAAATTCAGACTTCCTCTTGTGTTGACCGTGGGAAGACCAATCTTCCATTCAAATTGTGAGGGAGAGATGGAGGTTGCTCTCGAGTCACTGTAGGGCAAAATAGACCTCATCTAGGCTTGTGTCTAGGACATAATGTTCCACTCCAGGGGCGACAGGGATCTCGGGGTTGCATTCCAAACTCACCCGGGGAGTCAGGCCTCGTCTCGAGGGAAGCAAAGGACTCCGCTCTCCTCTCGAGTCGCACCGGGTATTTCTTGGACCCAACTGAGTGGCCTAAAGGGAGTCAATCCTCCTGTGAAGTTTGGAGAGAGGACCAGGGATTGCTCTCCAGGTCAGGCAGGAAAAGAAGGCCCCCATCTCTCCTTGACGGGGGCATCTTGTGGTTTTTCTCGAACTGCGGCGCCACTGTGGGTTTTCTCACGAGGTACGATGGGGTACTCAGGGAGCCTCTTGTGTGGTACTAGGGAAGTCAGTTTTCCTGCTTGTGGCAAGGGGAGCGCGTCCTTGCTCTGGAGTCATGGTAGGGGAATCGGGCATCAAGAGACGTTGAAAAAGGACTCTCCAAGTCTTTCTCGGGTTACTTCAGGAAACTCTGGGTTCCCTCGACTTGTGCCAGTGACCTCAGGTAGCTTCTCAGGGAGCCTCTGAGAATTCAGGGATACTGTGGTGTTGGGAGGGGCCTCTCGGGACACCACTGAGTTTGGTTCAATGGAAGAGGGCCTCTTCTCTAGTTGAGGCAGGAATCTCAGGGTTCCTTTCCATTTCTGACTCCGATCGCAGGGTCCCTGAAGAGTTGGGACAGGAGAGTAAGGCCTCGTCTTGTGTGAAGGAATGCAACTTCACTTGCCTCTCGAGTTGTTCACGGGGTGAGAGTCCACATTTGGAGCTATGAGTGGAATCTGCGGGTTTTTCCAGACGATGCATGGGGATGTCAGTGTCCCTTCGTGTTGTGCCTTCATCCACAGGGTTGCCTTCGAAGAGATGTCCGGGCCTCAGGTTCTTATCTAGAGTGGACCGGGAATTCGGGATCTTTCAGCATGTGGCACCAACCATGAGGCTACTTTTCGAATTTCCTCATGAGACCAGCCTCATCCGGAGGTTCGCGGGGAACGTCGGGAACCCCTTGCAGACAAAGCATGGGAATCGACCCTTCTGTCGCGATCAGGAGGGGTGAAGGGGCTCACAGGAAGTGGTGCCGTGAACTTTGGTGTTTCCCTCGAGTGAGACTGGTATGTCAGGGAACTTTGGGGGTCGCATCAAGGGTGCCAAGTACCGTTTTGTACTTCAGGATGGAACGTGGGACTTCTCTTGATACGCTGTAGCGGCCAAGGGCCTCATCTTGCGATGACGGGGGAGCCACGTGGTTTTTCTCGAGTTGCGGTGGGATTCTCGAGTTACGACGGGGATTTCAGGCTTCCTCTTATGTTGGGCCAGGGAAGTCCAATCATCCATTCGAGTTGCGAGGGAGAGCTGGGGGTTGCGCTCGAGTCACTGCAGGGCAAAGGAGACCTCATCTAGGCTTGTGTCCAGGACCTAATGTTCCTCTCCAAGGGCCACTGGGATCTCAGGTTTGCATTCCAGACTCACCCAGGGAGTCAGGCCTCGTGTCGAAGGGAAGCAAAGGACTCCGCTCTCCTTTCGAGTCGCGACGGGCACCTCTTGGAGCCCACTTTGTGGCCTAAAGCGAGTCAAGCCTCCTGTGAAGTTTGGAGAGAGGACTTGGGACTGCTCTCCAGGCCATACAGGAAAAGATGGCCCTAATCTCGCGATGACGGAGGGGTCTTGTGGGTTTTCTCGAGCTGCGGCGCCAGTGTGGGGTTTCACACGAGGTACAACAGGGAGCTCAGGGAGCATCTCGTGTGGAGCCAGGGAAGTCAGGTCTCCATGTGCATGGTGAGGGGGAGCGGGTTATTGCTCTCGAGCCATGGTAGGGGAATCTGACCTCAAGACGCATTGAAGAAGGACTCTTGAGGTCTTTCTCGGGTTGCGGCAGGGAACCCTTATTTCCCTCGACGTTTGCCGGTGGCCTCAAGGAGCTTCTCAGAATGCCTAGGAGAAGTCAGGGATACTGTGGAGATGGGAGGGGCCTCTCGGGACTCCACTGGGTTTGTTTTAATGGAAGAGGGCCTCATCTCGGGTTGAGGCAGGAACCTCAGGTTTCCTCTCCATTTCTGACTCAGATCGAAGCGTGCCTGCAGAGTTGGGATTGGATACTCAGGCCTCGTCTTGTCTGAGGAAGGGAACTCCGCTTGCCTCTCTCGTTGTTTAAGGGGTGACAGGCCAGTTGTGGAGCTGTATGTGGATCCTGTGGGGTTTTCCGGACGATGAACAGGGTTGCCAGTGCCCCCTCATGTAGTGCCTTCATCCACCGGGTTGCCTTAGAAGAGGTGTCCGGGCATCGGGTTCTTATCAAGAGCAAGACCGAGAAATCGGGGTCTTTCGGCACGTGGCACCAACACGAGGCTACGTCTCGAATTTCTTCGTGAGACTGGCCTCATCCTGAGGTGCGCCATGAAGGTTGTGAACCCCTTCTAGACAAAGCAGGGGAATCGACCTTCCTGCCGTGATCAGGAGGGGAGAAGGGGCTCAAATGAAGTGGTGCCAGGAACTTCGGTGTTCCCTTGGAGTGAGACCGGTATATTGGGGAACTTTTGGGGTCGCATCAAGGGTGCCAAGTAGCATTTCGAACTTTATGACGAAACATGGGACTTCTCTTGAGATTCTGTAGCGGGCAAAGGCCTCATATTGCGATGAATGGGCAACCACGTGGTTTTTAAGAGTTGCGGCGGGATTCTCGAGTTACAACGGGAAATTCCGACTTCCTCTTGTGTTGGCCCAATGAAGACCAATCTTCCGTTCGAATTGCGAGGGAGAGATGGGTGTTGCTCTCGAGTCACTGTAGGGCAAAATAGACCTCATCTAGGCTTTTGTCCAGGACATAATGTTCCTCTCCAGGGGCAACAGGGATCTCGGGGTTGCATTCCAGACTCACCCAGGGAGTCAGGCCTCGTCTCGAGGGGAAACAAAGTACTCTGCTCTCCTCTCAAGTCGCGACAGGTATCTCTTGGAGCCCATTGAGTGGCCTAAAGGGAGTAAAGCCTCCTGTGAAGTTTGGAGAAAAGACCAGGGATTGCTCTCCAGGTCAGGCAGGAAAAGAAGTCCCCAATCTCGCGATGACGGTGGCGTCTCGTGGGTTTTCCTGAGCTGCGGCGCCAGTGTGGGGTTTCTCACGAGGTATGACGGGGAGCTCAGGGAGCCTCTCATGTGGCGCCAGGGAAGTCAGGTGTCCATGCGCATTGCGAGGGGGAGCGTGTCATTGCTCTCGAGTCATGGTAGGGGAATCTGGCCTCAAGACGCGTTGAAGACGGACTCTTGAGGTCTTTCTCGGGTTGCGGCAGGATACCCTGTGTTCCCTCGACTTGTGCCGGTGACCTCAGGGAGTTGCTCAGGGTGCCTCTGAGAAGACACTGATACTGTGGTTTTGGGAGGGGCCTCTCGGGACTCCACTGCGTTTGGTGCAATGGAAGATTGCCGGGAGCCAGCGAGAGACATTCCACTCGTGACAAATGTCATGAGGAAAGAGTCTCGGCATACGCAAAGGCGGGATCGAGCCTCCGGGAGTTCCCCCGTATATTCTTCAGCATCTACCCCCCAAAACCAAAGTCTGCCTTCTTTATTGCTTTGTTCTCTCACCTCTGACATTACTGGGGATGTCTCCCACCACCATCTCACTCTCTCTGTCAAAGAGCTAACTTACAGCTCCAACTAATAATGTTCCTGTGCAAATAGTAGTGTTTAAATCCAAACCCCTCAGATGGTTTTCTAACTCGCCTGACAAGTTTACCCGGTCTCCTACAGCTATGCATACGATTGTGTACAGTCTCCCAGCCTCGAGATGCACGGGAAGTTTAAGATATTCAAATAGCTTAGAGCCTCTCAGAGAGTTAGAAACTGTCAGAATAAAACTAGTAAAAGATTTCATTGATGAACCAATGCTTTTTGCCAAGTTTCCGCATCCCCTGAATTGTATCCTTGAATGTGTGTTAATTAATATAGTTGGTATGTAGAAAAAATAAGTAGTGGCCTTGATGTTGGTAACTTTAGACCCTTAAGGTAATAAATTCTTTTCTTTGTTGTAAACCCATTACACATCCGCCCTATAGGAATGCAATTTTATCTTCGAAAGATGGCGCCAAACCTTAAACAATTACTCTTAGAGAAAATAACTCTTATGGTTGATAAGTCTTTGTCAAGAGTCATAAAATGTTAATAGGTCTTCTGGCCAGAAGATGATGTAAATCATCTAAACCATTTTTATACGATAAATCTGCAGAAAAGAAACCCTGGTTTTTGATAAGGATTAAAGACTGCTGACTTTGCATCCCCTATTATCCTCTATGTGTAACTTAGGGTATTAAAACCTGTGTTGAAAATAAAGCTACGGGCCTTGCTCGCCAACGCTTGGTCTCCCCATGTCATTATTCCCCTCAATTTTCAGATGAGTGTCCATCTGGAGCGCGGATATCCTCTGCGACCATTTATTTGCCTGGGCTTCGAAGACCCACTCGATAAGGTGTCTAAGGTGGGGCACCTTCCTCTATTCTAGAGGGCACTTGCAGCCTCCGTGGTCAGAGCTAACCTGGTGTCACGGGTTATATTGATTTTCCGCGTAAACCAAGCTACTCAGCTGCTTTTCTCCACTGAATTTTCCTACTGAGCTATCCTCATTCTATTACTCTGTATATCTTTGATGAATAAATAAATATATAAATAGGTCGCCTACTCCATCTTCCCTTCGAATACCCTGGATCAGCTGGGGCTGGACCTCTGCAGGTGGCGCCCGAGACAGGCATTTCGAAGGTAAATCCCCAACCCCACTCCCCCAGTGTTCAGTTTTCGGGACAGATAGGATCCCACTTAGGGGGCTGCAGATCCCCCTGTAGAATAGACAGGGCGAGAGGAGTGGGAAGTGTTGAAGAGTTAGAGAGAAAAAACGGTTTCTAAAAAGGCTGACAAAAAAGGCCTAATCTTTAGATAGCTAAAAGCAAAATCTTTTACTATCCTTAATTTTCTGACATGGGCAACACTGAATCAAATGAAAGACAGCTCTTTATAGGAGTAATTTTACAGTTATTAAGTAAAAGAAGAATCAAGGTTAAAACATCTTCCATTCAATCATTTTTTACATTTGTACAAGACCACTGCCCTTGGTTTCTACAACAAGGCACTGTTAACCTAGGTATCTTGAAAAAACTAGGAAGACAGCTAAGAGCTTATTGTGCTCAGCAAGGTTTGGAAAAAATCCCTACTTACACCTTTCCTCTGTGGAATATGACTAGAGATGTTTTAGATCCAGCTCATGAATTTGAAAAGGTACCTGTTAAAGAGGAAAGTAAAGTTGGAAAAGTACCTGTTAAACAAAAAAGCAAATCTGAAAAGGTACCTGTTATAAAGAAAAGTGAAAATGAAGAGGCTATACCTAGCTATCGACAGCTAAATGAATGGCTAGACGCTATGACTGCCAATGAGCATGTAAAAGATAGGGATGAAAAGAAAGATCAGCTCTCCCCTCAATTTGAAAAAGGTTTAGAGGAAACAGCAGCTCGATGCCATTCTGATGAGGATTGGGTTTTTTTTAGCTAAAGATGCTCCTAAAAGTTTAAGAAAACATCCCTAATCAGACCATCCGCTCCTAGGAGGTTGAGGGAAACATCCCCGATCAGACAGTTCGTAAGAATTAGTTACCAAACAGTTAAAGGATCTCCGGAAGAGAAGAGGAAAACTTCGGGATGCTCCCATCCCCCTATGCCTCCTCCTCCATGTCAGGGTAAAGGGCCACCGCTAGGAGTTTCCCGGAGAAGGATTTTCTCTAGTCCCAAGGATGAACTTGATCCTCACCTTGAGGCTTCTTTTCTAGTCCCCTCTGCAGTTTAGCCAGGGTAAAGAGGTTACAAAATAAATAAAAATATTCTCTAAAATTAAAAAAAAAAAATAAAAATGGATTTCTCTGCATCAAAGAATAGACAAATATTTATTGACTGTGGAATATGATTAGAAATGTCCTGGACCTCCGTCACGAGGCTGTTAAATAGCCTATGGGGGAGGCTATAGAGGTGGATGGTGGTGAGTCTCCATTTACTGCACAGATCATATTTTCTGCCATTGAAAAAAAAAAAAAAAAGGAGGGAGAAAGTGGTCTACCTCCCGAGGAAGGAGAGGGCTTACAGGACGCTGCGGCCGAGAGCCCTGGCGAGCTCCCTCCCCCTCTGCGCAAACCTTTAAAAAACTTATCCACCACTTTCTGATTTAAGGTGACCGCCACCGCCTTCGATTGTGCCTCCCAGGACCCAGGAGTTCCCCACTTTGCCCCCAAAGCCTCCCAAAGTGTTGCCTAAGACGGAGGAAGATAAAAAGTTTTTTAAACAAAGGAGCTTTTAGTACACAATATTCAGAGCGTGCTCCTTGGAGAAAACTCCCTCAGGGGGGTCTCACCCAGGCTAGGAGAAAAGCGAAAAGGCAAGGAGATTTAATAACAATATTAACCCCTGATGTGCCACTTACTCCATTTCCAACCGGAGTGGCTGGCCCCCTATCTGAGGACATTGTAAGATTTGTCCTGGGGCGTAGCTCGCTTTCTTTTAAAAAAAAATTAAACAAAAAAAAAAAAAAAGAAAGAAAAGAAATTTCGCTGGTGCATGGTGTAGTAGATTCTGATGATATTGAGAAATTAAAGTCTTGATCTCACTGCCTATCAAAACTGTAGAAATTAATAAAGGTCAAAGAGTAACACAGCTTTTACTTTTACCTTACTATCAAACAAGGAAAAACTTGACTTCTCAAGCTAAGAGCCACAAAACATTTGGATCTAGTGATCTAGCCTTTTGGGTGCAGGAAATTACAGTTCCAAGGCCTTTAAAAGATCTTTTAATTCAAGAGAATAAAACGCCAGGGCTATTAGACACAGGAACAGACGTCTCTTAACATTGCTGGGAAAGACTGGCCCAGCTCCTGGCCAACACATAATACTGAAAATGAGTTGGTGGGATTAGAGAAAGTGGTATGTGGGGTGGAGATGCTGTACAGGTGGTACATTTAACAATACTTTATATATTGTTATAAATACATAATATAAATGTATTTGCCTAATTACAGTTTGCCTAATTAGGTATGGGTATAAATAAAATATAATAAAGGTATACCTAATTCTATTTATAGATCTATACTTAATTAATTTGTATATAAATTAATATGTATACTATATACACACACATATATATATACTGTATAATTAAATATATATGGCAGTAATATAATGTGTGTGTGGCTGATATTAATTGGTATGGATTGATGTGCTGTGATGATATATGTTCTATATACTGTATAATTATAAATGTGTGACATGTATTATTACAGTATATTGGTTTGCGTTGGTTGGTATTAGCTGTGTATGTGTTGTATTGCTGTAATATATATTAATTAATATATTAATTATAAAGATTAATTCAAGTATATTGATTTATATATATTATATGTCAATAACTTTATACTTGTTGCCATATATAAATACATATATAAATGCATTTTGCATTTAGGTATATCTGTATACCTGTATACCAAAATGAGATAAGGAGGTTATACATTTATTACTTTAATTTATACAGAGACCTAATCTAAACAGTAGACCTAAATTAACATATCCATAGGGAAACAGCTAGACAAATAGTGAAGTTATGTTCCAATTGTAATTAATCACTTAAACGTAAACACACAGGGGCAGACTACAATGATGAGACACTAGATGCCTGAATTACAGGCTACGACTCGGCCCCTGGTCAAGTAAAAAGGCCTCCTTACGGGAGAGTGAAAAAGCCAGATGTGTTGCTAACTTGTGGGAGAGGGTATGCTTGTATATTTCTACAGAATGCAGATTCTCCGGTTTGGATCTCAGACAAATTCGTCATGTCACATTCCCCAAAGACCAGGTTCGCGGCGTGCGCACTCACTGGCTCCCCCTCCCCCAGCCAGCTCTCGCCTCCGTGCCACCAGCAGCGCCTCGCACCCTCCTCGCTGCACCCCGTGACCTAGAGCAAAGAAGTCTGTGCAGCGAGTGAGGGCCAGAGAGGAAAGCGCGCCCGCGGAGTGCCATCCAGACCAGCGTGGCCCCACTGGCAAGAGGGGACCGCCTTGAGCCCAAGCGGTGGCGGCTAGCCCTAAACCACGAACCCTGCCCATCCGCCCGCCATAGGCGCCTTGGCCCACAGCCTGCCGCTCGCATTCTGCCTCCTGATGCTGGGGACACTGCTCCCCTGGGCTGACGCCTACAGCTGCTCCCTGGTTCATCTTGTTTAAACCCTCAATATAATGTTTGCTCCTTTGTAATGCTACAACATCCACCTTATCTTATGATGTAACCACTTATTGAATTATGGTCTTGCTGTATTACAACAACTACAGGATTTAATGCAAACACGACGGTTTGTGGGCTTACTTATCTTGGGAACAGCAGCTTTGATAAGTGCAATCACTTCTGTTACTGTGGCAGCAATATCATTGACTCAACAAGTACATACTGCTCAATATGTTGATTCTATGTCCAAAAATGTTTCTTTAACATTGGCAACACAGAAAGCTATAGAGAGAAAATTAGAAATGTGGGTAGACGCCCTAGAGGAAGCAGTAATACATATTGGGACTGAATTGCAGGCTTTAAAGGTGAAAATGACATTGTCTTGTCATGCTGACTATCGGTGGATATGTGTAACACCCCTGAAAGTAAATGAGACAGATTTTGAATGGGAAAAGATTAAAAACCATATTTCAGGTATCTGGAACAGCTCTGACATTGTTTGAGACGTAGGGAAACTTCACTATCAAATAGCAACCATGGAGCACTCCCGATTAGATTTTACTGCTGCTGGAACAGCAAATGATTTCTTCCATACTTTCCCTAACTACATCTCAGGAAAGAATATTCTGTCTAATGTCTTTAGCTATGCTGGGGTGGCTGCTTTAATTCTGCTTCTCATAATCATTCTTCCTTGTATTGTCAGGATTCTTCAGCAGAGTATTCAGAGGCTTGCGACTGAGCTACATCTGGCTGTTTTAAGAAATAAAAAATGGGGAGATGCCGGGAGCTGTCGAGAGACATTCCACTCGTGACAAAGGTCATGAGGAAGGAGGCTGGGCATACACAAAGGCGGGATCGAGCCTCGGGAGTCCTCCCGGATATTCTTGAGCATCTACCCCCCAAAACCAGAGTCTGCCTACTTTATTGCTTTGTGCTCTCACCTCTGACTTTACTGGGGGCTGTCCCCCACCACCATCTCACTCTCTCTGTCAAAGAGCTAACTTACAGCTCCAATTAATAAAGTTCCTGGGCAATTAGGAGTGTTTAAATCCAAACACGTCAGATGGCTCTCTAACTCGCCTGACAAGTTTACCCGGTCTCCTACAGCAATGCATACAATTGTTTACAGTCTCAGAGCCTCGAGAGGCACGGGAAGCTTAAGATATTCAAATAGCTTAGAGCCTCTCAGAGAGTTAGAAACTGTCAGAATAAAACTAGTAAAAGATTTCATTGATGAACCAATGCTTGTTGCCAAGTTTCCACATCCCCTGAATTGTATCCTTGAATGTGTATTAATTAATATAGTTGGTATGTAGAAGAAATAAGTAGTGGCCTTTGTGTTACTAACTTTAGACCCTTAAGGTAATAAATTCTTTCCTTTGTTGTAAACCCATTACACATCTGCCCTATAGGAATGCAATTTTATCTTCGAAAGATGGGGCCAAACCTTAAAATAATTACTCTTAGAGAAAATAAGTCTTACGGTTGATAAGTCTTTGTCAAGAGTCATAAAATGTTAATAGGCCTTCTGGCTAGAAGATGATGTAAATCACCTAAACCATTTGTATACGATACATTTGCAGGAAAGAAACCCTGGTTTTTGATAAGGATCAACGGCTGCTGACTTTGCATCCCCATTATCCTCTATGTGTAACTTAGGGTAAAAAAAACCCTGTTGAAAATAAAGCTACGGGCCTTGATTGCCAATGCTTAGTCTCCTAATGTCATTCTTCCCCTCAATTTTCAGATGAGTGTCCATCTGGAGCGCGGATATCCTCTGCGACCATTTATTTGCCTGGGCTTCGATGACCACTTGAGAAGGTGTCTAAAGTGGGGCACTTTTCGCTATTCGAGAGGGAGCCTGCGGCCTCCTTGGTCAGAGCTAACTTGGTGTCACGGGTTATACTGATTTTCCGCATAAACCAAGCTACTCAGCTTCTTTTCTCCACTAAATTTTCCTACTGAGCTATCCTCATTCTATTACTCTTTATATCTTTGATAAATAAATCAATAGGTCGCCTACTCTGTCTCCCCTTCAAAAACCCTGGACCAGCCGAGGCTGGACCTTGTCAGAAGAGGGCCTCATCTCGATTTGAAGCAGGAACCTCAGGGTTGCTCTCCATTTCTGACTCTGAACACAGAGTCCCTACAGAGTTAGGACAGGAGAGTCAGGCCTCGTCTTGTGTGGAGGAATGGAACTCCGCTGGACTCTCGAGTTGTTCACCGGATAACAGGCCACTTGTCGAGCTGTGTGTGGAACCTGCGGTTTTATCCGGACGATGCATGGGGGTGTCAGTTCCCCTTTGTTTTTTGCCTTCATACACAGGGTTGCCTTCGAAGAGGTATCCAGCCTTCAGGTTCTTATCAAGAGCAGACCAGGAAATCAGGGTCTTTCGGCATGTGGCACCACCCACAAGCCTACGTCTCGAATTTCTTCTTGAGACGGACCTCAACCTGAGGTGCACCAGGAAGGTCGGTAACCCTTTCAGACAAAGCAAGTGAATCGACCCTCTTGTCCTGATCAGGAGGGGAGAAGGGGCTCAGATGAAGTGGTGCCGGGAACCTCGATGTTCCCCTCGAGTAAAACTGGGATGTCGGGGAACTTTTGGGGTCGCATCAAAGGTGCTAAGTACCGTTTCAAACTTCAAGACGGAACGTGAGATTTCTCTTGAGATGCTGTAGCTGGCAAGGGCCTCATCTTGTGGTGACGGGTTAACCACGTCGTTTTTCTCGAGTTGTGGCGGGATTCTCGAGTTAGGTCAGGAAATTCAGGCTTCCTCTTGTGTTGGCCCAGGGAAGTCCAGTCTTCCATTCGAGTTGCGAGGGAGAGCTAGGGATTGCGCTTGAGTCACTGCAGGGCAAAAGAGACCTTATCTAGGCTTGTGTCCAGGACATAATGTTCGTCTCCGGGGGGACAGGGATCTCGGGGTTGCTTTCCTGATGCACCCGGGGAGTCAGTCCTTGTCTCGAGGGGAAGCAAAGGACTCGGCTCTCCTCTCGAGTTGCGACGGGTATCTCTTGGAGCCCACTGAGTGGCCTAAAGGGATTCAAGCCTCCTGTGGAGTTTGGAGAAAGGACTCGGGATTGCTCTCCAGCCCATGCAGGAAAAGAAGGCCATCATCTCGCGATGAAGGGGGCGTCTCATGGGTTTTCTCGAGCTGCAGCGCCAGTGTGGGGTTTCTCATGAGGTACTACGGGGAGCTCAGGGAGCCTCTCATGTGGCGCTTGGGAAGTCAGGTCTCCATGCGCATTGCGAGGGGGAGCGCGTCATTGCTCTAGAGTCATGGTAGGTGTATCGGGCCTCAAGAACCATTAAAGAAGGACTTTCAAGGTGTTTCTTGGGTCACGGCAGTAAACCCTGGGTTCCCTCGACTAGTGCCGGTGGCCTCAGGGAGCTTCTCAGTGTGCTTCTGAGAAGTCAGGGATACCCTGGAGTTGGGAGGGCCCTCTCGGGACTCCACTGGGTTTGGTGCAATAGAAGAGGGCCTCATCTCGAGTGGAGGCAGGAACCTCAGGGTTCGTCTCCATTTCTGACTCTGATCGCAGGGTCCCTGAAGAGTTGGGACAGGAGAGTCAGGCCTCGTCTTGTAAGGAGGAATGGAACTACGCTTGCCTCTCGAGTTATTCACGCGGTGACAGGCAACTTGTCGAACTGTGTTTGGAATCTGCGGGTTTTTCCGGACGATGCACGAGGGTGTCAGTGCCCCTTCGTGTTGTGCCTTCTTCCACAGGGTTGCCTTTGAAGAGGTGTCCGGGCATCGGGTTCTTATCAAGAGCGGACCGGGGAATCGGGGTCTTTCGGCATGTGTTACCACCCATGAAGCTACGTCTCAAATATTCTCGTTAGACCGGCCTCATCCTGAGGTGCGCCGGGAAGGTTGGGAACCCCTTCCAGACAAAGCACGGGAGTCGACCCTCCAGTCGCAATCAGGAGGGGAGAAGTGACTCAGATGAAGTCGTACCGGGAACCTTGGTGTTCCCCTCGAGAGAGACCAGGGTGTCGGGGAACTTTTGGAATCACATCAAGGGTGCCGAGTTTTCACACTTGAAGTGTGAAAACACTTCAAGAAGAAACGTGGGACTTCTCTTTAGACGCTGTAGCGGGCAAGGGCCTCATCTTGCGATGACGGGGTAACCATGTGGTTTTTCTCGAGTTTCGGCGGGATTCTCGAGTTACGATGGGGAATTCAGGCTTCCTCTTGTGTTGGCCCAGGGAAGTCCAATCTTCCATTCGAGTTGCGAGAGAGAGCTAGGGATTGCTCTCGAGTCACTTCAGGGCAAAAGAGACCTCATCTAAGCTTGTGTCCAGGACCTAATGTTCCTCTCCAGGGGCGACAGAGATCTCGGGGTTGCATTTTAGACGCACCCGAGGAGTCAGGCCTCATCTCGAGAGGAAGGAAAGGACTCTGCTCTGCTCTCGAGTCCCGACGGCTATTTCTTGGAGACCACTGAGTGGCCTAAAGGGAGTCAAGCCTCCTGTGGATTTTTTTTAAATTTTATTTCATTTTTAAACTTTACATAATTGTATTAGTTTTTCCAAATATCAAAATGAATCCACCTCAGGTATACATGTGCTCCCCATCCTGAACCCTCCTCCCTCCTCCCCCCCATAGCATCCCTCTGGGTCGTCCCAGTGCACTAGCCCCAAGCATCCAGTGTCATGCATCAAACCTGGACTGGCAACTCTTTTCATACATGATATTTTACATGTTTCAATGCCATTCTCCCAAATCTTCCCACCTTCTCCCTCTCCCACAGAGTCCATAAGACTCTTCTATACATCAGTGTCTCTTTTGCTGTCTCGTACTCAGGGTTATTGTTACCGTCTTTCAAAGTTCCATATATATGCGTTAGTATACTGTACTGGTGTTTTTCTTTCTGGCTTACTTCACTCTGTATAATAGGCTGCAGTTTCATCCACCTCATTAGAACTGATTGATTCTATTCTTTTTAATGGCGGAGTAATACTCCATTGTGTATATGTACCACAGCTTTCTTATCCATTCATCTGCTGATGGACATCTAGGTTGCTTCCATGTCCTGGCTATTAGAAACAGTGCTGCGATGAACATTGGGGTACACGTGTCTCTTTCCCTTCTGGTTTCCTCAGTGTGTATGCCCAGCAGTGGGATTGCTGGATCATAAGGCAGTTCTATTTCCAGTTGTTTAAGGAATCTCCACACTGTTCTCCATAGTGGCTGTACTAGTTTGCATTCCCACCAACAGTGTAAGAGGGTTCCCTTTTCTCCACACCCTCTCCAGCATTTATTATTTGTAGACTTTTGGATTGCAGCCATTCTGACTGGCGTGAAATGGTACCTCATAGTGGTTTTGATTTGCATTTCTATGATAATGAGTGATTTTGAGCATCTTTTCATGTGTTTGTTAGCCATCTGTATGTCTTCTTTGGAGAAATGTCTATTTAGTTCTTTGGCCCATTTTTTGATTGGGTCATCTATTTTTCTGGAGTTGAGCTGTAGGTGTTGCTTGTATATTTTTGAGATTAGTTGTTTGTCAGTTGCTTCATTTCCTATTATTTTCTCCCATTCTGAAGGCTGTCTTTTCGCCTTGCTAATAGTTTGCTTTGATGTGCAGAAGCTTTTAAGGTTAATTAGGTCCCATTTGTTTATTTTTGTTTTTATTTCCAATATTCTGGGAGGTGGGTCATAGAGGATCCTGCTGTGATGTATTTCAGAGAGTGTTTTGCCTATGTTCTCCTCTAGGAGTTTTATAGTTTCTGGTCTTACGTTTAGATCTTTAATCCATTTTGAGTTTATTTTTGTGTATTGTGTTAGAAAGTGTTCTAGTTTCATTCTTTTACAAGTGGTTGACCAGATTTCCCAGCACCACTTGTTAAAGAGATTGTCTTTAATCCATTGTATATTTTTGCCTCCTTTGTCAAAGATAAGGTGTCCATATGTGTGTGGATTTATCTCTGGGCTTTCTATTTTGTTCCACTAATCTATATTTCTGTCTTTGTGCCAGTACCATACTGTCTTGATAACTGTGGCTTTGTAGTGGAGCCTGAAATCAGGTAGGTTGATTCCTCCAGTTCCATTCTTCTTTCTCAAGTTTGCTTTGGCTATTCGAGATTTTTTGTATTTCCATACAAATTGTGAAATTATTTGTTCTAGCTCTGTGAAGAATACTTTTGGTAGCTTGATAGGGATTGCATTGAATCTATAAATTGCCTTGGGTCGTATACTCATTTTCACTATATTGATTCTTCCAATCCATGAACATGGTATATTTCTCCATCTATTAGTGTCCTCTTTGATTTCTTTCACCAGTGTTTTATAGTTTTCTATATATAGGTCTTTAGTTTCTTTAGGTAGGTATATTCCTAAGTATTTTATTCTTTCCGTTGCAATGGTGAATGAAATTGTTTCCTTAATTTCACTTTCTGTTTTCTCATTATTAGTGTATAGGAATTCAAGGGATTTCTGTGTGTTGATTTTATATCCTGCAACTTTACTATAGTCATTGACTAGTTCTAGTAATTTTCTGGTGGAGTCTTTAGGGTTTTCTATGTAGAGGATCATGTCATCTGCAAACAGTGAGAGTTTTACTTCTTCTTTTCCAATTTGGATTCCTTTTGTTTCTTTTCCTGCTCTGATTGCTGTGGCCAAAACTTCCAAAGCTATGTTGAATAGTAATGGTGAAAGTGGGCACCCTTGTCTTGTTCCTGACTTTAGAGGAAATGCTTCCAATTATTCACCATTGAGGATAATGTTTGCTGTGGGTTTGTCATATACAGCTTTTATTATGTTGAGGTATGTTCCTTCTATTCCTGCTTTCTGGAGAGTTTTTATCATAAATGGATGTTGAATTTTGTCAAAGGCTTTCTCTGCATCTATTGAGAAAATCATATGGTTTTTATTTTTCAATTTGTTAAGGTGGTGTATTACATTGATTGATTTGTGGATACTGAAGAATCCTTGCATCCCTGGGATAAAGCCCACTTGGTCATGGTGTATGATCTTTTTAATGTGTTGTTGGATTCTGATTGCTAGAATTTTGTTAAGGATTTTTGCATCTATGTTCATCAGTGATATTGGCCTGTAGTTTTCTTTTTTTGTGGGATCTTTGTCAGGTTTTGGTATTAGGCTGATGGTGGCCTCATAGAATGAGTTTGGAAGTTTACCTTCCTCTGCAATTTTCTGGAAGAGTTTGAGCAGGATAGGTGTTAGCTCTTCTCTAAATTTTTCGTAGAATTCAGCTGTGAAGCCGTCTGGACCTGGGCTTTTGTTGGCTGGAAGATTTTTGATTACAGTTTCAATTTCCGTGCTTGTGATGGGTCTGTTAAGATTTTCTATTTCTTCCCTGGTCCAGTTTTGGAAAGTTGTACTTTTCTAAGAATTTGTCCATTTCTTCCACGTTGTCCATTTTATTGGCATATAATTGTTGATAGTAGTCTCTTATGATCCTTTGTATTTCTGTGTTTTCTGTTGTGATCTCTCCATTTTCATTTCTAATTGTATTGATTTGATTTTTCTCCCTTTGTTTCTTGATGAGTCTGGCTAATGGTTTGCCAATTTTATTTATCGTTTCAAAGAACCAGCTTTTGGTTTTGTTGATTTTTGCTATGGTCTCTTTTGTTTCTTTTGCATTTATTTCTGCTCTAATTTTTAAGATTTCTTTCCTTCTACTAACCCTGGGGTTCTTCATTTCTTCCTTTTCTAGTTGCTTTAGGTGTAGAGTTAGGTTACTTATTTGACTTTTTTCTTGTTTCTTGAGGTGTGCCTGTATTTCTATGAACTTTCCCCTTAGGACTGCTTTTACCGTGTCCCACAGGTTTTGGGTTGTTGTGTTTTCATTTTCATCCGTTTCTATGCAAATTTTGATTTCTTTTTTGATTTCTTCTGTGATTTGTTGGTTATTCAGCAGCGTGTTGTTCAGCCTCCATATGTTGGAATTTTTAATAGTTTTTCTCCTGTAATTGAGATCTAATCTTACTGCATTGTGGTCAGAAAAGATGCTTGGAATGATTTCTATTTTTTTGAATTTACCAAGGCTAGCTTTATGGCCCAGGATGTGATCTATCCTGGAGAAGGTTCCATGTGCACTTTAGAAAAAGGTGAAATTCATTGTTTTGGGATGAAATGTCCTATAGATATCAATTAGGTCTAACTGGTCTATTGTATCGTTTAAAGTTTGTGTTTCCTTGTTAAATTTCTGTTTAGTTGATCTATCCATAGGTGTGAGTGGGGTATTAAAATCTCCAACTATTATTGTGTTAGTGTTAATTTCTCCTTTCATACTTGTTAGCATTTGTCTTACATACTGTGGTGCTCCCGCGTTGGGTGCATATATATTTATAATTGTTATATCTTCTTCTTGGATTGATCCTTTGATCATTATGTAGTGACCTTCTTTGTCTCTTTTCACAGCCTTTGTTTTAAAGTCTGTTTTATCTGATATGAGTATCGCTACTCCTGCTTTCTTTTGGTCCCTATTTGCATGGAAAATCTTTTTCCAGCCCTTCACTTTCAGTCTGTATGTATCCCCTGTTTTGAGTTGGGTCTCTTGTAGACAACATATGTAGGGGTCTTGTTTTTGTATCCATTCAGCCAGTCTTTGTCTTTTGGTTGGAGCATTCAACCCATTTACGTTTAAGGTAATTACTGATAAGTATGATCCCATTGCCATTTACTTTATTGTTTGGGGTTCGAATTTATACACCGTTTTTGTGTTTCCTGTTTAGTATTTGTTGGAGAGCTGGTTTGGTGGTGCAGAATTCTCTCAGCTTTTGCTTGTCTGAAAAGCTTTTGATTTCTCATTCATACTTGAATGAGATCCTTGCTGGGTACAATAATCTGGGCTGTAGGTTATTTTCTTTCATCATTTTAAGTATGTCTTGCCATTCCCTCCTTGCTTGAAGAGTTTCTATTTAAAGATCAGCTGTTATCCTTATGGCAATTCCCTTGTGTGTTATTTGTTGTTTTTCCCTTGCTGCTTTTCATATTTGTTCTTTGTGTTTGATTTTTGTTAATGTGATTAATATGTGTCTTGGGGGGTTTCGCCTTGGCTGTATCCTGTTTGGGACTCTCTGGGTTTCTTGGACTTGAGTGAGTATTTCCTTCCCCATTTTAGGGAAGTTTTCAACTATTATCTCCTCAAGTATTTTCTCACGGTCTTTCTTTTTGTCTTCTTCTTCTGGGACCCCTATGATTCGAATGTTGTAGCGTTTAATATTGTCCTGGAGGTCTCTGAGATTGTGCTCATTTCTTTTAATTCGTTTTTCATTTATCCTCTCTGATTCATTTATTTCTACCATTCTATCTTCGAATTCACTAATCCTATCTTCTGCCTCTGTTATTCTACTATTTGTTGCCTCCAGAGTGTTTTTAATTTCATTTATTGCATTATTCGTTATATATTGACTCTTTTTTTTTCTTCTAGGTCCTTGTTAAACCTTTCTTGCATCTTCTCAATCCTTGTCTCCAGGCTGTTTATCTGTGATTCCATTTTAATTTCAAGATTTTAGATCCATTTCACTATCCTTATTCGGAATTCTTTATCAGGTAGATTCCCTATCTCTTCCTCTTTTGTTTGGTTTGGTGGGCATTTATCCTGTTCCTTTACCTCCTGGGTATTCCTCTGTCTCATCTTGTTTAAATTGCTGAGTTTGGGGTGTCCTTTCTGTATTCTGGCAGTTTGTGGAGTTCTTTACTGTGGCATTTCCTCGCTGTGTGTGGGTTTGTACAGGTGTCTTGTCAAGGTTTCCTGGTTAGGGAAGCTTGTGTCCGTGTTCTGGTGGGTGGAGCTGTATTTCTTCTCTCTCGAGTGCAATGAAGTGTCCAGTAATGAGTTATGAGATGTCTGTGGTTTTGGGGTGACTTTGGGCAGCCTGTATCTTGAAGCTCAAGGCTATGTTCCTGTGTTCCTTTGTTGCTGGAGAATTTGCTTGGTATGTCTTGCCCTGGAACTTGTTGGCTCTTGTGTGGTGCTTGATTTCAGTGTCGGTATGGAGGCATTTGATGAGCTCCTGTCAATTAATGTTCCTTGGAGTCAGGAGTTCCCTGGAGTCAGGGTTTGGACATAAGCCTCCTGCTTCCAGTTATCTGTCTTACTTTTACAGTAGTTTCAAAACTTCTCCTTCTATACAGCACCATTGATAAAACATCTACGTTAAAGAAGAAAAGTTTCTCTACTGTGAGGGTCACTCAGAAAGGTTCACAGCGTTACATGGAGAAGAGAAGAGGGAGGAGGGAGTTAGAGGTGACCCAAATGAGATCAGGTGGAATCAATAGTGGAGAGAGTGGGCTGGCCAGTAGTCACTTCCTTATGTGCACTCCACAACTGGACCGCTCAGAGATGTTCACAGAGTTATACAGAGACGAGAAGAAGGAGGAAGGAGACAGAGGTGGCCAGAAGGATAAAAGGGGGGAATGAAAAGGAGGGAGACAGATCCAGCCAGTAATCAGTTCCCTAAGTGTTCTCCACCGTCTGGAATACACAGAAATTCACAGAGTTGGGTAGAGTAGAGAGGGGTTAGGGAGGAGACACAGGCGACCTGGTGGAGAAAAAGGAGAGTCCAAAGGGAGAGAGAGCAGTCAAGCCAGTAATCTCGCTCCCTAGTGAAAAATGGGTACTGAAGATTGGGTTCTTAAAGGTACAAAATTGGTAACAAATACATAAAAGCAAAAATTAAAAATCTAGAGTAGAGTTTGGAATTTCAAAAATACGATGTTAAAGAAAAGAAGAAGGAAAAGAAAGAGAGAAAAAACGAACAAAGAAAAACAAACAAGGTCGCAAAAATTATCAAGAAAATACAGGTACAAAATTGATAACTAATATCAAAAAGCAAAAATTAAAAATCTAGAGTAGAATTTGGAATTTCAAAAATACAATGTTAAAAAAAAGGAAGAAGAAAACTAAAGAGAAAACAAACAAACAAAAACAAGCAATGTCACAAAAATTATAAAGAAACTACAGGTACAAAATTGATATCAAATATCAAAAAGCATAAATTAAAAATCTAGAGTACAGCTTGGAATTTCAAAAATACAATGTTAAAAGAAGAAAAAAAAAAAAACAAAACAAAAAAACAAGGTCAAAAAATTATTATATATATATATATATATATATATATATATATATATATGAAGTTTGCTGAAGAAGAAAAAAATAGGGTCTTTTTTTTGCAAAGTAATAGGTTATAAAAGTGAAAATTAAAGGAACAATAGAGGACTTAAAATTAATAAAATTAAAAAAAAGAAAGAATGATCATAAAAATATATCTAGGACTTTCTCTGGTTTTGTTGTGAGTATCGTGGGTTCAGTTCATTTTTGGCTAGTTCCTTGGTCCGACTTATATTTCTCAAGATCTATAGGCACCTTCCTATGTAGTCCTAGTAACCACAGGGTTTTAATCTATTGCCTGTAGCTTCCAAGGCGTTTCCCTCTGTTATAGCTTCTTTTGTTTGCTGGTCTCTTCAGTGTCTGGTTTACGCCCTGACACAAAGGGGACGGTGGAGGACACTTTTTTTTTTAGGCTCACTTGTTCAGTTGCACTGTGGGGAGGGAGGGAGGGATGCTGCAAACAAATAACACTGGCGTGCGGTCACAGTGCCTCAGCCACACTGGGTCTGCCCCCGCTCACGGCGTGTGTAGCCTCCCTGCCCACACTGCTCTGGCTCTAGGTTGTTCCACCGGGAACAATCCGAGGCTGGCCCTGGGCTGCATGCACCTCCCAGGTCCAAGCCACTCAGGTTCAGGCACTCGGGTAGTCCTCAGAGGCACAGGCTCAGTTGGGCCTGCGTTTTGTGCTCTTCCCAGGTCCGAGCAGCTCAGGTGATGAGATGTTTGGCGAGCGCCAATGTTGTGACTTATCGCCTCCCTGCCACTCGGTTATCTGGGTGTAAAACAGGCGCACCTTCTCAGGCAGATGTTGACCGTCCAGATCCCCAAGAAGTTTTAGTTAGCAAAGAAGCCTGCTTACAGTTTTATAGATAATGTCTCTCTGGGGCTGCGATTGCCCCCTTCCGGCTCTGGCTGCCTGTCACCAGAGGGGGAAGGTCTGCAGCCGGCTACCTCTGTTCAGTCCTTTGTTCCGTGCGCGGGCCTGGCGGTGTCTTAGGTTAGGGCTGGCTTTTTGCGTGGTAGATATCCCAGAGTCTGGTTTGCTAGCCCAAGTTATTTCGTTCAGATAGCGCTCATGGTATTCAGGCCAGATTCTTACTCTAAGCGATGCAGCCCGTGCCGCGCCTCCCTGCCCAGCCCCTGCTTGCTAATGGTGTGAGCAGGCGTCTGCACTGCTTCGCGGCTGGGGGAGTTACCGTAGGGCTTGCAATCTGCGAGTTTTAATTGTTTATTTATTTTTATCCCCCTTATGTTGCCCTTTGTGCTTCCAAAGCTTGGCAAAGATTTGGCAGTGAAAAGCTTTCCTGGTGTTTGGAAACTTTTCTCTTTTTAAGACTATCTTCCCGGGATGGAAATCCCTCCCTCCCTCTTTTGTCTCTTTTTTTGTCTTTTATACTTTTTCCTACCTACTTTCCAAGAGTTGGGTTGCTTTTCTGGGTGCCTGATGTCCTCTGGCAGCATTCATAAGTTGTATTGCGGAATTTACTCGACGTTTAAATGCTCTTTTGATGAAATTGTTTGGGGGGGGAAGAGTTCTCCCCATCCTACTCCTCAGCAATCTTGGCTCCTCTCTTGTAGAGTTTGGAGAGAGCACGCGGGATTGCTCTCCAGGCCATGCAGGAAAAGAAGGCCCTCATCTCGCGATGTCGGGGGAGTCTCGTGGTTTTTCTGGAGCTGCGGCGCCAGTGTGGGGTTTCTCACGAGGTACGACGGGGACCTCAGGGAGCCTCTCGTGAGGTGCCAGGGAAGTTAAGTCTCCATGCGCGTGGGTACTGGGAGCGCTTCATTGATCTTGAGACATGGTAGGGGAATCGGGCCTCAAGACACATCAAAGAAGGACTATCCAGTCTTTCTCGGGTTGTGGCAGGAAACCCTGGGTTCCATCAACTTGTGCTGGAGATCTCAGGGAGCTTGTCAGGGTGCCTCTGAGAAGTCAGGGACACTGTGGGTTGGAGGGACCTCTTGGGACTCCAGTGGTTTTGGTGCTATGGAAGAGGGCCTCATCTCGAGTTGAGGCAGGAACCTCAGGGTTCCTCTCCATTTCTGATTCGGATTACAGGGTCCCAGCAGATTTGGGACAGGAGAGTCAGGCCTCGTCCTGTGTGGAGAATGGAACTCAGCTTGCCTCTTGAGTTGTGCACGGGGTGACAGACCACGGGTAGAGCTGTGTGTGGAACCTGTAGGTTTTTCCGGACGATGCACGGGTGTGTCTGTGCCCCTTCGTGTTGTGCCTTCATCCACAGGATTGCCTTCTAAGGGGTGTCCAGGCATCGGGTTCTTATCAAGAGCGGACCGGGCAATCGGAGTCTTTCGGCATGTGGCACCACCCACGAGGCTACGTCTCGAACTTCCTCGTGAGACCGGCATCATCCTGAGGTGCGCCGTTAAGGTCGGGAAACCCTTGCAGACAAAGCAGGGGAATCGATCCTCCTGTCGTGATCAGGAGGGGAGAAGGCGCTCAAAAGAAATGGTGCCGGGAACTTTGGTGTTCCCCTCAAGTGAGACCGGTATGTTGGGGAACTTTTGGGGTCACATCAAGGGTGCCAAGTACTGTTTCGCACTTCAAGATGGAACGTGGGACTACTCTTGAGACGCTGTAGCGTGAAAGTGCCTCATATTGCGATGATGGGGGAACCACTTGGTTTTTCTCGAGTTACGGCGGGATTCTCGAGTTACGACGGGGATTTCAGGCTTCCTCTTGTGTTGGCCCAGGGAAGTCCAATCTTCAATTCGAGTTGCGAGGGAGAGCTGGGGATTGCCCACGAGTCACTGTAGGGAAAAAAAGACCTCATCTTGGCTTGTGTCCAGGATCTAATGTTCCTCTCCAGGGGCGACAGGGATCTCGGGGTTGCATTCCAGACTCACCCGGGGAGTCAGGCCTCGTCTCGAGGGGAAGCAAATGACTCCACTCTCCTCTCGAGTCGCGACGGATATCTCTTGGAGCCCACTGAGTGGCCTACAGGGAACCAAGCTTCCTGTGGATTTTGGAGAGAGGACTCGGTATTGCTCTCCAGGCCATGCAGAAAAAGAAGGCCCTCATCTCGCGATGACAGGGGCATCTCGTGGGTTTTCTCGAGCTGAGGCACAAGTGTGGTGTTTCCCACGTGGTAAGGCTGGGAGCTCAGGGAGCATCATGTGTGGCGCCAGGGAAGTCAGGTCTCCATGCGCGTGGCGAGGGGGAGTGCGTCATTGCTCTCTTGTCATGATAGGGGATTTGGACCTCAAGATGCATTGAAGAAGGACTCTCAAGGTCTTTCTCAGGTTGTGGCAGGAAACCATGGGTTCCCTCGACTCATGCATGTTACGTCAGGGAGCTTCTCAGGTGCCTCTGAGAAATCAGGGATACTGTGGAGTTGGGAGTGACCTCTCGGAACCCCACTGGGTTTGGTGAAACGGAAAAAGGCCTCATCTTTAGATAAAGCAGGAACATCAGGTTTCCTCTTCATTTCTGACTCGGATCGCATGTTCCTGCAGAGTTGGGAGAGGAGAGTCAGGACTCATCTTGTGTGGAGGAATGGAAATCCGCTTGCATCTCGAGTTGTTCACGGGGTGACAGGCCTCTTGTAGAGCTGTATGTGGAACTTGAGGGTTTTCCCGGACGATGCACAGGGGTGTCAGTGCCCCTTTTGTTGTACCTTCATCCACAGGGTTGTCTTCAAAGAGGTGTCTGGTCATCGGGTTCTTCTCAAGAGTGTACTGGGAAATTGGGGTCTTTCAGCATGTGGCACCCCCCACGAGGCCACGTCTCGAAATTTCCCATGAGTCCAGCTTCATCCTGAGGTGCGCCATGAATGTCGGGAACCCCTTTAAGTCAAAGCAGGGGAATCGACCCCCTTGTCGCTATCAGGAGGGGAGAAGGGGCTCAAAACAAGTGGTGCCGGGAACCTCGGTGTTCCCCTCAAATGAAACCGGTGTGTCGGGGAACATTTGGGGTTGCATTAAGGGTGCCAAGTAACATTTCGCACTTCAACACGGAACGTGGGACTTCTCTAGAGACGCTGTAGCGAGCACGGGCCCCATCTTGTGATGACGGGGGAACCACGTGGTTTTTCTCGAGTTGCGGCAGGGAATTCAGGCTTCCTCTTGTGTTGGCCCAGGGAAGTCCAAATTTCCATACGAGTTGAGAGCTAGAGCTGGGGGTTGGTTCGAGTTATTGCAGGGCAAAAGAGACCTCATCTAGGCTTGTGTCTAGGACCTAATGTTCCTTTCAAGGGGCAACAGGGATCTCGGAGTTGCATTCCAGATCCTCTCGAGGAGTCAGGCCTCTTCACGAGGGTAATGAATGGACATCCCTCTCCTCTTGAGTCGCGACGGGTATCTCTTAGAGCCCATTGTGTGGCCTAAAGGGAGTCAAGCCTCCTGTGGAGATTGGAGAGAGGACTCGGGATTGCTCTCCAGGCCATGCAGGAAAAGAAGGCCCTCATATCGTGATGACGGGGGCGTCTTGTGTGTTTGCTCGAGGTGCAGTGCCAGGATGGGGTTTCTCACAAGATACGATGGGGAGCTCAGGGAGTCTCTCGTGTGGTGACAGGAAAGTCAGGTCTCCATGGACGTGTGGAGGGGGAGCGCGTCATTGCACTTGAGTCATGGCAGGGGCATCGGGCCTCAAGAGGCGTTGAAGAACGACTCTCAAGGTCTTTCTCCGGTTGTGGCAGGAAATCCTGGTTTTTCTCGACTTGTTCTGGTGACCTCAGGGAGTTTAACATGGTGCCTCTGAGAAGTCAGGGATTCTGTGGAGTTGGGAGGGGCCTCTAGGGACTCCACTGGGTGTGGTATAATGCAAGAGGGCCTCATCTCGTGTTGAGGAAGGAACCTCAGGGTTCCTCTCCATTTCAGACTCCGATCTCAGGATTCCTGCAGAGTTGGGACAGGAGAGTCAGGCCTCGTATTCTGTGGAGAAATGAAACTTAGCTTGCCTCTCGAGTTCTTCACGAGGTAACAGGTCAATTGCCGAGCTGTATGTGGAACCTGCAGAATTTTCAAAAGATGCACGGGTGTGCAGGGCCCCTCCTTGTTGTGCCTTCATCCAACAGGATGCATTCGAAGAAGTGTACAGGCATCGGATTCTTATTAATAGCTGACCGGGAAATGCGGTCTTTCCGCATGTGGCACCAACCAAGAGGCTACATCTCCAATTTCCTCGTGAGACCGGCCTCATCCTGAGGTGCGTTGGGAAGATCGGTAACCCCTTCCAGACAAAGCAGGAGAATAGACACTACTGTTGCAATCAGGAGGGGAGAAGGGACTCAAATGATGTGGTGTGGGGAACATGGGTGTTCCCCTCGAGAGAGAGGCCTGTATGTTGGGGAACTTTGGGGGTGCCATCATGGGTGCCAAGTACCGTTTTGCACTTCAGTCGGAACGTGGGACTTCCCTTGAGACGCCGTCGCGGGCAAGGGCCTCATGCTGCGAAGACGATGGAACCACGTGGTTTTTCTATTGTTGCGGCGGGATTCTCGGGTTACGACGGGGATCTCAGCCTTCCTCTTGGGTTGGCCCTGGGAAGCCCAATCTTCCCCTCGAGTTGCGAGGGAAAGCTGGGGGTTGCGTTCGGGTCACTGCAGGGCCGAAGAGACCTCACCTAGGCGTGTGTCCGGGACCTAATATTCCTCTCCAGGGAAGGCAGGGATCTCGGGGTTGCATTCCAGGCTCCCCCGGGGAGTCAGGCCTCGTCTCGAGGGGAAGCCAAGGACTCCGCTCTCCTCTCGAGTCGCGACGCGGGTCTCTTGGAGCCCCCTGAGCGGCCTCAAGGGAGTCCAGCCTCCTCTTCCGTTTGGAGAGAGGACCCGGGCTTGCTCTCCAGGCCATGCAGGAAAAGAAGGCCCTCAGCTCGCGAGGACGGGGGCGTCTCAGGGCTTTCCTCGAGCTGCGGCGCCCGTGGGGGTTTTCTCCCGAGGCACAACGAGGATCTCAGGGAGCCTCTCGTGCGGCGCCAGGGAAGTCAGGTCTCCATGCGCGTGGCGAGGGGGAGCGCGTCCTGGCTCTCGAGTCACGGGAGGGGACTAGGGCCTCGAGACGCGTTGAAGAAGGACTCTCGAGGTCTTTCTCGGGGGGCGGCGGGAAACCCTCGTTTCCCTCGCCTTCTGCCGGGGACCTTAGGGAACTTCCCAGGGTGCCTCTGAGAGGCGAGGGATCCTGTGGAGGTGGCGGGGCCCCTCGGGACTCCGCTGGGTCTGGCGCAACGGAAGAGGGCCTCACCTCGAGGGGAGGCAGGAACCTCAGGCTTCCTCTCCGTTTCGGACTCCGACCGCAGGGTCCCTGCAGAGTTGGGACAGGAGAGTCAGGCCTCGTCTTGTCTGAGGAAGGGAACCCCGCTGGCCTCTCGAGTTGCTCAGGGGGTCTCAGGCCCCTCGTCGAGCTGTGTGTGGAACCCGTGGGTCATTGCGGACGATGCACGGGGGTGGCAGTGCCCCTTCGTTTTGTGCCTTCACCCACAGGGTTGCCTTTGAAGATGGGTCCGGGCCTCGGGTCCTTCTCAAGAGCGGACCGGGGAATCGGGGGCGTTCGGCATGTGGCCCCACCCACGTGGCTCGCCTCGAATTTCCTCGTGAGACCGGCCTCATCCTGAGGTGCGCCGGGAAGTTCGGGAACCCCTTCCAGACCACGCAGGGGAATCGCCTCTCCTGTCGCGATCAGGAGGGGAGAAGGGGCTCAGAGGAAGCGGTGCCGGGACCCTCGGTGTTCCCCTCGGGGGACCCCGGCGTGTCGGGGGACTTTTGGGGGTCGCAGGAAGGCTGTCAGGGACTGTTTCGCCCTTCAGGGCGGAACAGGGGACTTCCCTTGAGACGCCGTCGCGGGCAAGGGCCTCATCTTGCCAAGAGGTGGGAACCCCGTGGTTTTTCTCGAGTTGCGGCGGCATTCTCGATTTAAGAAGGGGATCTCAGCCTTCCCCTTGGGTTGGCCCTGGGAAGCCCAATCTTCCCCTCGGGTTGCGAGGGAAAGCTGGGGGTTGCGCTCGAGTCACTGCAGGGCCGAAGAGACCTCACCTAGGCGTGTGTCCGGGACCTAATATTCCTCTCCAGGGAAGGCAGGGATCTCGGGGTTGCATTCCAGGCTCCCCCGGGGAGTCAGGCCTCGTCTCGTGGGGAAGCCAAGGACTCCGCTCTCCTCTCGAGTCGCGACGCGGGTCTCTTGGAGCCCCCTGAGCGGCCTCAAGGGAGTCCAGCCTCCTCTTCCGTTTGGAGAGAGGACCCGTGATTGCTCTCCAGGCCATGCAGGAAAAGAAGGCCCTCATCTCGCGATGACGGAGGCCTCTTGTGGGTTTTCTAGACTTCCGCGCTAGTGCCGGGTTTCTGACGAGGTACGAGAGGGAGCTCAGGGAGCCTCTCGTGTGGCGCCAGGGAAGTCAGGTCCCCATGAGATTGCTAGGGGGAGTTCGTCATTGCTCTCGAGTAATGGTAGGGTAATCGCGCCTCAAGACGGGTTGAAGAAGGACTCTCGAGGTCTTTCTCGGGTCACTGCGTAAAACCCAGGGTTCCCTTGACTTTTGCCTGCGACCTCAGGGAGCTTCTCAGAGTGCCTCTGAGAAGTCAGGGATACTGTGCAGTTTAGAGGGGCCTCTCGAGACTCCTCTGCATTTGGTGGAATGTAAGAGGGACTCATCTCGAGTTGAAGCAGGAACCTCAGTGTTCCTCTCCATTTCTGACTCAGATCGCAAGGTCCCTGCATGTTGGTACAGGAGAGTCAGGCCTCGTCTTTTCTGGAGGATGGGACTCCTCTTGCCTCTCGAGTTGTTCTCGAGGTGACAGGCCACTTGTCGAGCTGTGTGTGTAACCTGCCTGTTTTTCCGGATGATGCACAGGTGTGTTAGTGCCCCTTCGTGTTGTACCTTCATACTCAAGGCTGCCTTCCAAGAGGTGTCCGAGCATCGGATTCTTATCAAGAGCGGACCGGGAAATTGGAGTCTTTCAGCAAGTGGCACCACCCACAAAGCTACGTATCGAATTTCCCCATGAGACCGGCCTCATCCTGAGTTGTGCAGGGAAGGTCGGGCCCCCTTGCAGACAAAGCAGGGGAATCGACCCACCGGTCACGATCAGGAGGGGAGAAGGGGCTTAAATGAAGTGGTGCCGGGAACCTCGGTGTTTCCCTTGAGTGAGACTGGCGTGTTGGGGGACTTTTGGGGTCGCATCAAGGGTGCCAAGTACCGTTTCGCATTTCAAGACGGAACCTGGGACATCTTTTGAAATGCTGTAGCGGGCAAGGGCCTCATCTTGCGATGACGGGAGAACCACGTGGTTTTGCTCGAGTTGCGGCGGGATTCTCGAGTTATGACCGGGAATTTAGGCTTCATCTTGTTGGCCTTGAAATCCAATCTTCCATTCGGGTTGCGAGGCGGAGATGGGGATTGCGCTAGAGTCACTGCAGGGCAAAAGAGACCTAATCTAGGCTTGTGTCCGGGATCTAACGTTGCTCTCCAGGGGCGACAGGGATCTCGGGTTTGCATTCCAGACTCATCCGGGGAGTCAGTTCTCACCTCGAGGGTAAGCAAAGAATTCCGCTCTCGTCTCGAGTCGCGATGGGTATCTCTTGGAGCCCAATGTGTGTACTAAAGGGAGTCAAGCCTCCTGTGGAGTTTGGAGAGAGGACTCGGGATTGGACTCCAGGCCATGCAGGAAAAGAAGGCCCTCATCTCGAGATGACGGTGGCGTCTCGTGGGTTTTCTCGAGCTGCGGCGCCAGTGTGGGGTGTCTCATGAAGTACCACGGGGATCTCAGGGAGCCTCTTGTATGGCGCCAGGAAAATCCAGTATTCCATTCGAGTTGCAAGTTAGAACTGGGGATTGCTCTCCAGTCACTGCAGGGCAAAATAGACCTCATCTACGCTTGTGTCCAGGACCTAGTGTTCCACTACTGGGCCAACAGGGATCTCAGGGTTGCATTCTCGACTCACCCGGAGAGTCAGGCCTCGTCTTGAGGGGAAAAAACGGACTCCGCTCTCCTGTCGAGTCGCGACGGGTATCTCTTGGAGCCCACTGCGTGGCGTAAAGGGAGTGAAGCCTCCTATGGAGTTTGGAGATGACTCGGGATTGTTTTCCTGGCCATGCAGGAAAAAAGGCCCTCATCTCGCGATGACGGGGGCATCTCGTGGGTTTTCTCCAGCTGCGGCGCCAGTATCAGATTTCTCACGAGGTACAACGGGGAGCTCAGAGAGCCTCTCGTGTGGTGCTAGGGACGTCAGGTCTCCGTGCGTGTGGTGAAGGGGAGTGCGTGATTGCTCTCGAGTCATAGTAGGCGAATCGGGCCTCAAGACGCATTGAAGAAGGACTCTTGAGGTCTTTCTCGGGTTGCGGCAGGGAACCCTGGGTTCCCTTGATTTGTGTCGGTGACCTCAGGCAACTTCTAAGGGTGCCTCTGAGAAGTCAGGGACACTGTGGATTTGGGAGGGGCCCTTCGTTACTCAACTGGGTTTGGTGCAATCGAAGAGGGCCTCATCTCAAATGGAGGCAGGAACCTCAGGGGTCCTCTCCATTTCTGACTCGGGTCGCAGGGTACCTGCAGAGTATGGAGAAGAGAGTCACGCCTCGTCTTCTGTGGAGGAATGGATTTCCCCTTGCCTTTCGAGTTGTTCACGGAGTGACAGGCCACTTGTTGAGCTGAGTGTGGAACCTGCGGGTTTTTCCGGACAATGCACGGGGGTGTCAGTGCCCCTTCGTGTTGTGCCTTCATCCACAGGGTTGCCTTCAAAGACGTTTCCAGGCATCGGGTTCTTTTCAAGAGTGTACCGGAAAATTGGGGTCTTTCAGCATGTGGTACCACCCACGAGGCTACGTCTCGAATTTCCTCGGGATACCGGCCTCATCCTGAGGTGCGCCGGGAAGGTCGGGAACCCCTTGCAGACAAAGCAGGGGAATCGACCCACCGCTCGCGATCAGAAGGGGAGAAGGGGCTCAGATGAAGTGGTGCCGGGAACCTCGGTGGTCCCCTCGAGTGAGACCGGTATGTCACGGCACTTTTGAGGTCGCATCAAGGGTGCCAAGTACAGATTCGCACTTCAAGACGGAACGTGGGAATTCTCTGGAGATGCTGTAGCGGGCAAGGGCCTCATATTGCGATGACGAGGGAAACACGTGGTTTTTCTCGAGTTGAGGCGGGATTCTCGAGTTACGACGGGGAATTCAGGCTTCCTCTTGTGTTGGCCCAGGAAGTCCAATCTTCCATTCAACTTGTCAGAGAGAGCTGGGGGTTGCTCTCGAGTCACTTCAGGGCAAAGAGTCCTCATCTAGGCTTGGGTCCAGGACGTAATGTTCCTCTCCAGGGGCGACAGGGATATCGGGGTCGCATTCCAGTCTCACCCGGTGGGTCACGCCTCGTCTCGAGTGGAAGCAAATGACTCCACTGTCCTCTCGAGTCGGGACGCGTAACTCTTGGAGCCCAATGAGTGGCCTAAAGGGAGTCAAGCGTCCTGTGTAGCTTGGACAGAAGGTTCACACTTGATCTGCATACCATGCAGTTAAAGATGGCCCTCCTCTCGTGATGACGGGGGCGTCTCATGGGTTTTCTCGAGCTGCGGCGCCAGTGTGGGGTTTCTCACGAGATATGATGGGGAGTTCAGGGAGCCTCTCGTGCAGCACCAGAGAAGCCTGACTCCATGCGTGTGGCCAGGCAGATCACGTCATTGCTCTCGAGTCATGGGAGGGACTAGGGCCTCAAGAGGCATTTAAGAAGGACTCTCAAGGTCTTTCTTGGGTTGGGGCGGGAAACACTCGTTTCCCTCGACCTCTACCGGGGACCTTAGGGAACTTCCCTGGTGCCTCTGAGAGGTGAGGGATACTGAGGAGTTAGAGGGGCCTCTCGGGACTCCACTAGGTTTGACGAAATGAAAGAGGGCCTCATCTCGATTGGAGGCAGGAACCTCAGGCTTCCTCTCCATTTCTGACTCCGACCGCAGGGTCCCTGCAGGGTTGGGACAGGAGAGTCAGGCCTCGTCTTGTCTGAGTAACGGAACTCTGCTTGCCTCTCGAGTCGTTCAGGGGGTCTCAGGGCCCTTGACAAGCTGTGTGTGGAACCTGCGGGTGTTTCCAGAAGATGCATGGGGGTGTCAGAGCCCCTTCGTTTTGTGCCTTCCCCCACAGGGTTTCCTTCAAAGAGGTGTCCGGGCATCGGGTTCATTTCAAGAGCGGACCGGGAAATCGGGGTCATTCGGCATGTGGCACCACCCACGTGGCTCATATTGAATTTCCTCGTGAGACCAGCATCATCCTGAGGTGCCCTGGGAAGGCCGGGAACACCTTCCACACAAAGTAGGGGAATCGATTCTCCTGTGGCTATCAGGAGGGGAGATGGGGCTCAGATGAAGTGGTGCCGGGACCTTCGGTGTTCCACTCGAGGGAACCCGGCGTTTCAGGGAACTTTAGGGGTCGCATCAAGGGAGCCAAGTACCGTTTCCCACTTCAGGACGGAACATGGGACTTCCCTGGAGACGCTGTAGCGGGCAAGGGCCTCATCCTGTGAAGACGTTGGAACCACGTCGTTTTTCTCGAGTTGCATCGGGATTCTCGAAAACGACAGGAATTTCAGGCTTCCTCTTGGGTTGGCCCTGGGAAGCCCAATCTTCAATTCAAGTTGCGATGGAAAGCTGGGGGTTCTGCTCGAGTCACTACAGGGCCAAAGAGACCTCATCGAGGCGTGTGTCCAGGACCTAATATTCCTCTCAAGGGAAGACAGGGATCACGGGTTTCCATTCCAGACTCCCCCGGGGGGTCAGGACTCGCCTGGAGGGGAAGCAAAGGACTCCGCTTTCCTCTCAAGTCGCGACACGGATCTCTTGGAGCCCACTGAGTGGATTCAAGGGTGTCGAGCCTCCTCTTCAGTTTGGAGAGAGGACTCGGGATTGCTCTCCAGGCCAGGCAGGAAAAGAAGGCCCTCAGCTCGCGATGACGGGGGCGCCTCATGGGTTTCCTCAGGCTGCTGCGCCCATGGGGGTTTTCACACGAGGCACGACGAGGACCTCAGAGAGCCTCTCGTGCGGCGCCAGGGAAGTCAGGTCTCCATGCGCATGGCGAGGGGGAGCTGGTCATCACTCTCGAGTCATGGGAAACGGCTAGGTCCTCAAGAGGCGTTGAAGAAGGACTCTCGAGGTCTTTCTCGGATTGCGGCGGGAAACCCTCGTTTCCCTCGACTTCTGCAGGGGACCTTAGGGAACTTCCCACGGTGCCTCTGAGAGGTGAGGGATGCTGTGTAGTTGGCAGGGCCTCTCGGGACTCTGCTGGGTTCGGCGCAATGGAAGAGGGCCTCATCTCGAGGGGAGGCAGGAACCTCAGGCTTCCTCTCGGTTTCGGACTCCGACTACACGGTCCCTGCAGTGTTGGGACAGGAGAGTCATGCCTCGTCTTGTCTGAGGAATGGAATTCTGGTTGCCTCTCGAGTTGTTCCGGGAGTCTCAGGCCCCTTGTCGAGCTGTGTGTAGACCCTGCGGGTTTTTCCGGATGATGCACGGGGGTGTCAGTGCCCCTTCGTGTTGTGCCTTCACCCACAGGGTTGCCTTCGAAGAGGTGTCCGGGCATCGGGTTCTTATCAAGAGCGGACCGGAAAATCGGTGTCGTTCGGCACGTGGCACCTCACACGTGGCTAGTCTCGAATTTCCTCCTGAGACCGGCCTCATCCTGAGGCGCGCCAGGAAGGCCGGGAACCCCTTCCAGACAAAGCAGGGGAATCGACTCTCCTGTCGCGATCAGGAGGGGAGAAGGGGCTCAGATGAAGTAGTGCCTGGACCCTCGGTATTCCCCTCGAAGGAACCCAGCGTGTCGGGGAACTTTTGCGGTCGCATCAAGGGTGTCAAGTACCGTTTCGCCCTTCAGGGCGGAACATGGGTCTTCCCTGGGGACACCGGGAACTTCGGTGTTCCCCTGGAGTGAGACCGGTATGTTGGGGAACTTTGGGGTCGCATCAAGGGTGCCAAGTAGCATTTCGAACTTTAAGATGGAACGTGGGACTTCTCTTGAGACTCTAGCTGGCAAGGGCCTCATATTGCGATGAAGGGGGAACCACATGGTTTTTAAGACTTGAGGCTGAATTCTCGAATTACGATGGGAAATTTAGACTTCCTCTTGTGTTGACCGTGGGAAGACCAATCTTCCATTCAAATTGTGAGGGAGAGATGGAGGTTGCTCTCGAGTCACTGTAGGGCAAAATAGACCTCATCTAGGCTTGTGTCTAGGACATAATGTTCCACTCCAGGGGCGACAGGGATCTCGGGGTTGCATTCCAAACTCACCCGGGGAGTCAGGCCTCGTCTCCAGGGAAGCAAAGGACTCCACTCTCCTCTCGAGTCGCACCGGGTATTTCTTGGACCCAACTGAGTGGCCTAAAGGGAGTCAATACTCCTATGAAGTTTGGAGAGAGGACCAGGAATTGCTCTCCAGGTCAGGCAGGAAAAGAAGGCCCCCACCTCTCCTTGACGGGGGCATCTCGTGGTTTTTCTCGAACTGCGGCGCCACTGTGGGTTTTCTCACGAGGTACGATGGGGTACTCAGGGAGCCTCTTGTGTGGTACTAGGGAAGTCAGTTTTCCTGCTTGTGGCGAGGGGAGTGCGTCCTTGCTCTGGAGTCATGGTAGGGGAATCGGGCTTCAAGAGACGTTGAAAAAGGACTCTCCAAGTCTTTCTCGGGTTACTTCAGGAAACTCTGGGTTCCCTCGACTTGTGCCAGTGACCTCAGGTAGCTTCTCAGGGAGCCTCTGAGAATTCAGTGATACTGTGGTGTTGGGAGGGGCCTCTCGGGACACCACTGAGTTTGGTTCAATGGAAGAGGGCCTCTTCTCTAGTTGAGGCAGGAATCTCAGGGTTCCTCTCCATTTCTGACTCCAATTGCAGGGTCCCTGAAGAGTTGGGACAGGAGAGTAAGGCCTCGTCTTGTGTGAAGGAATGCAACTTCACTTGCCTCTCGAGTTGTTCACGAGGTGACAGTCCACATTTGGAGCTGTGAGTGGAATCTGCGGGTTTTTCCAGACGATGCATGGGGATGTCAGTGTCCCTTCGTGTTGTGCCTTCATTCACAGGGTTGCTTTCGAAGAGATGTCCGGGCGTCAGGTTCTTATCTAGAGTGGACCGGGAATTCGGGATCTTTCAGCATATGGCACCAACCATGAGGCTACTTTTCGAATTTCCTCATGAGACTGGCCTCATCCGGAGGTTCGCGGGGAACATCGGGAACCCCTTGCAGACAAAACATGGGAATCGACCCTTCTGTCGCGATCAGGAGGGGTGAAGGGGCTCACAGGAAGTGGTGCCGTGAACTTTGGTGTTTCCCTCGAGTGAGACCGGTATGTCAGGGATCTTTGTGGGTCGCATCATGGGTGCCAAGTACCGTTTTGTACTTCAGGATGGAACGTGGGACTTCTCTTGATACGCTGTAGCGGCCAAGGGCCTCATCTTGCGATGACGGGGGAGCCACGTGGTTTTTCTCGAGCTGCGGCGGGATTCTCGAGTTACGACGGGGATTTCAGGCTTCCTCTTGTGTTGGGCCATGGAAGTCCAATCATCCATTCAAGTTGCGAGGGAGAGCTGGGTGTTGCGCTCGAGTCACTGCAGGGCAAAGGAGACCTCATCTAGGCTTGTGTCCAGGACCTAACGTTCCTCTCCAAGGGCCACAGGGATCTCAGGTTTGCATTCCAGACTCACCCAGGGAGTCAGGCCTCATGTCGAAGGGAAGCAAAGGACTCCGCTCTCCTTTCGAGTCACGACGGGCACCTCTTGGAGCCCACTTTGTGGCCTAAAGGGAGTCAAGCCTCCTGTGAAGTTTGGAGAAAGGACTTGGGACTGCTCTCCAGGCCATGCAGGAAAAGATGGCCCTCATCTCGCGATGACGGAGGGATCTTTTGTGTTTTCTCGAGCTGCGGCGCCAGTGTGGGGTTTCACACGAGGTACGACGGGGAGCTCAGGGAGCCTCTCGTGTGGCACCAGGGAAGTCAGGTGTCCATGCGCGTGGCGAGAGGCAGCGTGTCATTGCTCTCGAGCTATGGTAGGGGAATCTGACCTCAAGACACATTGAAGAAGGACTCTCGAGGTCTTTCTTTGGTTGTGGCAGGAAACCCTTATTTCCCTCGACTTTTGCCGGTGGCCTCAAGGAGCTTCTCAGAATGCCTATGAGAAGTTAGGGATACTGTGGAGATGGGAGGGGCCTCTCGGGACTCCACTGGGTTTGTTTTAATGGAAGAGGGCCTCATCTCGGGTTGAGGCAGGAACCTCAGGTTTCCTCTCCATTTCTGACTCAGATCGAAGCGTGCCTGCAGAGTTGGGATTGGATACTCAGGCCTCGTCTTGTCTGAGGAAGGGAACTCCGCTTTCCTCTCTCATTGTTTAAGGGGTGACAGGCCAGTTGTGGAGCTGTATGTGGATCCTGCGGGTTTTTCCGGACGATGAACAGGGTTGCCAGTGCCCCCTCGTGTAGTGCCTTCATCCACAGGGTTGCCTTAGAAGAGGTGTCCGGGCATCGGGTTCTTATCAAGAGCAAGACCGAGAAATCGGGGTCTTTTGGCACGTGGCACCAACACGAGGCTACGTCTCGAATTTCTTCGTGAGACTGGCCTCATCCTGAGGTGTGCCATGAAGGTCGGGAACCCCTTCTAGACAAAGCAGGGGGATCGACCTTCCTGCCGTGATCAGGAGCGGAGAAGGGGCTCAAATGAAGTGGTGCCAGGAACTTCGGTGTTCCCTTGGAGTGAGACCGGTATATTGGGGAACTTTTGGGGTCGCATCAAGGGTGCCAAGTAGCATTTCGAACTTTATGACGAAACATGGGACTTCTCTTGAGACTCTGTAGCGGGCAAAGGCCTCATATTGCGATGAATGGGGAACCACGTGGTTTTTAAGAGTTGCGGTGGGATTCTCGAGTTACAACGGGAAATTCAGACTTCCTCTTGTGTTGACCCAATGAAGACCAATCTTCCATTCGAATTGCGAGGGAGAGATGGGTGTTGCTCTCGAGTCACTGTAGGGCAAAATAGACCTCATCTAGGCTTTTGTCCAGGACATAATGTTCCTCTCCAGGGGCAACAGGGATCTCGGGGTTGCATTCCAGACTCACCCGAGGTAAGGCCTCGTCTCGAGGGGAAACAAAGTACTCTGCTCTCCTCTCAAGTCGTGACAGGTATCTCTTGGAGCCCATTGAGTGGCCTAAAGGGAGTAAAGCCTCCTGTGAAGTTTGGAGAAAAGACCAGGGATTGCTCTCCAGGTCAGGCAGGAAAAGAAGTCCCCAATCTCGCGATGACGGTGGGTTTTCCCGAGCTGCGGCGCCAGTGTGGGGTTTCTCACGAGGTATGACGGGGAGCTCAGGGAGCCTCTCATGTGGCGCCAGGGAAGTCAGGTGTCCATGCGCATGGCGAGGGGGAGCGTGTCATTGCTCTCGAGTCATGGTAGGGGAATCCGTCCTCAAGACGCGTTGAAGACGGACTCTTGAGGTCTTTCTCGGGTTGCGGCAGGATACCCTGTGTTCCCTCGACTTGTGCCGGTGACCTCAGGGAGTTGCTCAGGGTGTCTCTGAGAAGACACTGATACTGTGGAGTTGGGAGGGGCCTCTAGGGACTCCACTGGGTGTGGTATAATACAAGAGGGCCTCATCTCGTGTTGAGGAAGGAACCTCAGGGTTCCTCTCCATTTCAGACTCCGATCTCAGGATTCCTGCAGAGTTGGGACAGGAGAGTCAGGCCTCGTATTCTGTGGAGAAATGAAACTTAGCTTGCCTCTCGAGTTGTTCACGAGGTAACAGGTCACTTGTCGAGCTGTATGTGGAACCTGCAGAATTTTCCAAAGATGCACGGGTGTTCAGGGTCCCTCCTTGTTGTGCCTTCATCCTACGGGATGCATTCCAAGAAGTGTACGGGCATCGGGTTCTTATTAATAGCTGACCGGGAAATGGGGTCTTTCCGCATGTGGCACCACCCACGAGGCTACATCTCCAATTTCCTCGTGAGACAGGCCTCATCCTGATGTGCGCTGGGAAGATCGGTAACCCCTTCCACACAAAGCAGGAGAAAAGACACTCCTGTTGCAATCAGGAGGGGAGAAGGGGCTCAAATGATGTGGTGCGGGGAACATGGGTGTTACCCTCGAGTGAGGCCTGTATGTTGGGGAACTTTGGGGGTGCCATCATGGGTGCCAAGTACCGTTTTGCACTTCAGTAGGAACGTGGGACTTCTCCTGAGACGCTGTGGCGGGCAAGGGCCTCATGCTGCGAAGACGATGGAACCACGTGGTTTTTTTCGAGTTGCGGCGGGATTCTCGAGTTACGACGGGGATTTCAGGCTTCCTCTTGTGTTAGCCCTGGGAAGCCCAAACTTCCCTTCGAGTTGCGAGGGAAAGCTGGATGTTGTGCTCTAATCACTGCAAGGCCAAAGAGACGTCATCTAGGCGTGTGTCCAGGACCTAATAGTCCTCTCAAGGGAAGACAAGGATCTCGGGATTGCACTCCAGACTCCCCCGGGGATTCAGGCCTCGCCTCGAGGGGAAGCAAGGGACTGTGATCTCCTCTCGAGCCGCGACGCGGATCTCTTGGAGCCCACTGAGTCGCCTCGAGGGAATCCATCCTACTCTTCAGTTTGGAGAGAGGCTCGGGATTACTCTCCAGGCCAGGAAGGAAAAGAAGGCCCTCAGCTCGCGAGGACGGGGGCGTCTCAGGGGTTTCCTCGAGCTGCGGCGCCCGTGGGGGTTTTCTCCCGAGGCACGACGAGGATCTCAGGGAGCCTCTCGTGCAGCGCCAGGGAAGCCAGGTCTGCATGCGCGAGGCGAGCGGAGCCCATCATTGCTCTCTAGTCCAGAGAGGGGACAAGGGCCTCAAGACACTTTGAAGAAGGACTATCGAGGTCTTTCTCGAGTGGCGGCAGGAAACCCTTATTTCCCTTGACTTCTGCCTGGGACCTGAGGGAACTTCCCAGGGTGCCTCTGAGAGGTGAGGGATGCTGTGGAGTTAGCGGGGCCTCTCGGGACTCCACTGGGGTTGGCGCAATGGAAGAGGGCCTCATCTCGAGGGGAAGCAGGAACCTCAGGCTTCCTCTCTGTTTCTGACTCCGACCCTCCGACCTCAGGGTCCCTGCAGAGTTGGGAGCGGAGAGTTAGGCCTCGTCTTGTCTGAGGAAGGGAACTCCGCTTGCCTCTCGAGTTGCTCAGGGGGTCTCAGGCCCCTCTTCGAGCTGTGTGTGGAACCCACGGGTGTTTCTGGACGATGCACGGGAGTGTCAGTGCCCCTTCGTGTTGTGCCTTCACCCACAGGGTTGCCTTCGAAGAGGTGTCCGTGCAACGGGTTCTTCTCAAGAGTGGACAGGGAAATCGAGGTCGATCGGCATGTGGCACCACCCCCGTGGCTCATCTCGAATTTCCTCGTGCGGACGGCCTCATCCTGAGATGCGCCGGGAAGGCCAGGAATCCCTTCGAGACCACACAGGGGAATCGACACTCCTGTCGCCATCAGGAGGGGAGAAGGGGCTCAGATGAAGTGGTGTCGGGACCCTCGGTGTTTCCCTCGAGGGAACCCGCTGTGTCGGGGAAATTCTGGGGGTCGCATGAAAGGTGTCAGGCACTGTTTCGCACTTCAGGACGGAAACTGGGACTTCCCTTGAGACGCCATAGCGGGCAAGAGGCTCATCTTGCAAAGACGTTGGAACCAAGTGGTTTTCCTCGAGTTGCGGCGGGATTCTCGAGTTACGACGGGGATTTCAGGCTTCCTCTGGGGTTGGCCCTGGGAAGCCCAATCTTCCCCTCGAGTGAGAGGGAAAGCTGAGGGTTGCGCTCGAGTCACTGCAGGGCCGAAGAGACCTCACCTAGGCGTGTGTCCGGGACCTAATATTCCTCTCCAGGGAAGGCAGGGATCTCGGGGTTGCATTCCAGGCTCCACCGGGGAGTCAGGCCTCGTCTCGAGGGGAAGCCAAGGACTCCGCTCTCCTCTCGAGACGTGACGCGGGTCTCTGGGAGCCCCCTGAGCGGCCTCAAGGGAGTCCAGCCTCCTCTTCAGTTTGGAGACAGGACCCGGGATTGCTCTGCAGGCCATGCAGGAAAAGAAGGCCCTCAGCTCGCGAGGGCGGGGGCGTCTCAGGGGTTTCCTCGAGCTGCAGTGCCCGTGGGTTTTTCTCCCAGGGCACTACGAGGATCTCAGGGAGCCTCTCGTGCGGCGCCAGGGAAGTCAGGTCTCCATGTGGTGGCGATGGGGATCGAGTCATGGCTCTCGGGTCACGGGAGGGGACTAGGGCCTCGAGACGCGTTGAAGAAGGACTCTCGAGGTCTTTTTCAGGGGGCGGCGGGAAACCCTCGTTCCCCTCGCCTTCTGCCGGGGACCTTAGGGAACTTCCCAGGGTGCCTCTGAGAGTCGAGGGATCCTGTGGAGGTGGCGGGGCCTCTCGGGACTCCACTGGGTCTGGCAAAACGGAAGAGGGCCTCACCTCGAGGGGAGGCAGGAACCCCAGACTGCCTCTCCGTTTCGGACTCCGACTGCAGGGTCCCTGCAGACTTGGGACAGGAGAGTGAGTCCTCGTCTTGTCTGAGGAAGGGAAACCCGCTGACCTCTCGAGTTGCTCAGGGGGTCTCAGGCCCCTCGTCGAGCTGTGTGTGGAACCCGCGGGTCTTTGCGGACGATGCACGGGGGTGGCAGTGCCCCTTCGTTTTGTGCCTTCACCCACAGGGTTGCCTTCGAAGAGGGGTCCGGGCCTCGGGTCCTTCTCAAGGGCGGACCGGGGAATCGGGGGTGTTCGGCATGTGGCCCCACCCACGTGGCTCGTCTCGAATTTCCTCGTGAGACCGGCCTCCTCCTGAGGTGCGCCGGGAAGGCCGGGAACCCCTTCCAGACCACGCAGGGGAATCGCCTCTCCTGTCGCGATCAGGAGGGGAGGAGGGGCTCAGAGGAAGCGGTGCCGGGACCCTCCGTGTTCCCCTCGAGGGAACCCGGCGTGTCAGGGGACTTTTGGGGGTCGCATGAAGGCTGTCAGGGACCGTTTCGCCCTTCAGTGTGGAACAGGGGACTTCCCTTGAGACGCCATCTCGGGCAAGGGCCTCATCTTGCCAAGAGGTGGGAACCACGTAGTTGTTTTCGAGTTGCAGCGGGATTCTCGAGTTACGATGGGGATCTCAGCCTTCCCCTTGGGTTGGCCCTGGGAAGCCCAAACTTCCTCTCGGGTTGCGAGGGAAAGCTGGGGGTTGCGCTCGAGTCACTGCAGGGCCGAAGAGACCTCACCTAGGCGTGTGTCCGGGACCTAATATTCCTCTCCAGGGAAGGCAGGGATCTCGGGGTTGCATTCCAGGCTCCCCCGGGGAGTCAGGCCTCGTCTCGAGGGGAAGCCAAGGACTCCGCTCTCCTCTCGAGTCGCGACGCGGGTCTCTTGGAGCCCCCTGAGCGGCCTCAAGGGAGTCCAGCATCCTCTTCCGTTTGGAGAGAGGACCCGGGCTTGCTCTCCAGGCCATGCAGGAAAAGAAGGCCCTCAGCTCGCGAGGACGGGGGCATCTCAGGGGTTTCCTCGAGCTGCGGCGCTCGTGGGGGTTTTCTCCCGAGGCACGACGAGGGTCTCAGGGAGCCTCTCGTGCGGCGCCAGGGAAGTCAGGTCTCCATGCGCGTGGCGAGGGGGAGCGCGTCCTGGCTCTCGAGTCACGGGAGGGGACTAGGGCCTCGAGACGCCTTGAAGAAGGACTCTCGAGGTCTTTGTCGGGGGGCGGCGGGAAACCCTCGTTTCCCTCGCCTTCTGACGGGGACCTTAGGGAACTTCCCAGGGTGCCTCTGAGAGGCGAGGGATCCTGTGGAGGTGGCGGGGCCCCTCGGGATTCCGCTGGGTCTGGCGCAACGGAAGAGGGCCTCACCTCGAGGGGAGGCAGGAACCTCAGGCTTCCTCTCCGTTTCGGATTCCGACCGCAGGGTCCCTGCAGAGTTGGGACAGGAGAGTCAGGCCTCGTCATGTCTGAGGAAGGGAACCCCGCTGGCCTCTCGAGCTGCTCAGGGGGTCTCAGGCCCCTCGTCGAGCTGTGTGTGGAACCCCCGGGTCTTTGCGGACGATGCACGGGGGTGGCAGTGCCCCTTCGTGTTGTGCCTTCACCCACAGGGTTGCCTTCGAAGAGGGGTCCGGGCCTCGGGTCCTTCTCAAGGGCGGACCGGGGAATCGGGGGCGTTCGGCATGTGGCCCCACCCACGTGGCTCGTCTCGAATTTCCTCGTGAGACCGGCCTCATCCTGAGGTGCGCCGGGAAGGCCGGGAACCCCTTCCAGACCACGCAGGGGAATCGCCTCTCCTGTCGCGATCAGGAGGGGAGAAGGGGCTCAGAGGAAGCGGTGCCTGGACCCTCGGTGTTCCCCTCGGGGGAACCCGGCGTGTCGGGGGACTTTTGGGGGTCGCAGGAAGGCTGTCTGGGACCGTTTCGCCATTCAGGGCGGAACAGGGGACTTCCCTTGAGACGCCGTCGCGGGCAAGGGCCTCATCTTGCCAAGCGGTGGGAACCACGTGGTTTTCTCGAGTTGCGGCGGCATTCTTGAGTTACGACGGAGATCTCAGCCTTCCCCTTGGGTTGGCCCTTGGAAGCCCAATCTTCCCCTCTGGTTGGGAGGGAAAGCTGGGGGTTGCGCTCGAGTCACTGCAGGGCCTAAGAGACCTCACCTAAGCGTGTGTCCGCGACCTAATTTTCCTCTCCAGGGAAGGCAGGGATCTCGGGGTTGCATTCCAGGCTCCCCCGGGGAGTCAGGCCTCGTCTCGAGGGGAAGCCAAGGACTCCGCTCTCCTCTCGAGTCGCGACGCGGGTCTCTTGGAGCCCCCTGAGCGGCCTCAAGGGAGTCCAGCCTCCTCTTCCGTTTGGAGAGAGGACCCGGGATTGCTCTCCAGGCCATGCAGGAAAAGAAGGCCCTCAGCTCGCGAGGACGGGGGCGTCTCAGGGATTGCCTCGAGCTGCGGCGCACGTGGGGGTTTCCTCCCGAGGCACGACGAGGATCTCAGGGAGCCTCTCGTGCGGCGCCAGGGAAGTCAGGTCTCCATGCGCTTGGCGAGGGGGAGCGCGTCCTGGCTCTCGAGTCACGGGAGGGGACTAGGGCCTCGAGACGCGTTGAAGAAGGACTCTCGAGGTCTTTCTCGGGGGGCGGCGGGAAACCCTCGTTTCCCTCGCCTTCTGCCGGGGACCTTAGGGAACTTCCCAGGGTGCCTCTGAGAGGCGAGGGATCCTGTGGAGGAGGCGGGGCCCCTCGGGATTCCGCTGGGTCTGGCGCAACGGAAGAGGGCCTCACCTCGAGGGGAGGCAGGAACCTCAGGCTTCCTCTCCGTTTCGGACTCCGACCGCAGGGTCCCTGCAGAGTTGGGACAGGAGAGTCAGGCCTCGTCCTGTCTGAGGAAGGGAACCCCGCTGGCGTCTCGAGTTGCTCAGGGGGTCTCAGGCCCCTCGTCAAGCTGTGTGTGGAACCCGCGGGTCTTTGCGGACGATGCACGGGGGTGGCAGTGCCCCTTCGTGTTGTGCCTTCACCCACAGGATTGCCTTCGAAGAGGGGTCCGTGCCTCGGGTCATTCTCAAGAGCGGACCGGCGAATCGGGGGCGTTCGGCATGTGGCCCCACCCACGTGGCTCGTCTCGAATTTCCTCGTGAGACCGGCCTCATCCTGAGGTGCGCCGGGAAGGCCGGGAACCCCTTCCAGACCACGCAGGGGAATCGCCTCTCATGTCGCGATCAGGAGGGGAGAAGGGGCTCAGAGGAAGCGGTGCCTGGACCCTCGGTGTTCCCCTCGGGGGACCCCAGCGTGTCGGGGGACTTTTGGGGGTCGCAGGAAGGCTGTCAGGGACCGTTTCGCCCTTCAGGGCGGAACAGGGGACTTCCCTTGAGACGCCGTCGCGGGCAAGGGCCTCATCTTGCCAAGCGGTGGGAATCACGTGGTTTTTCTCGAGTTGCGGCGGCATTCTCGAGTTACGACGGGGATCTCAGCGTTCCCCTTGGGTTGGCCCTGGGAAGCCCAATCTTCCCCTCGGGTTGCGAGGGAAAGCTGGGGGTTGCGCTCGAGTCACTGCAGGGCCTAAGAGACCTCACCTAAGCGTGTGTCCGCGACCTAATTTTCCTCTCCAGGGAAGGCAGGGATCTCGGGGTTGCATTCCAGGCTCCCCCGGGGAGTCAGGCCTCGTCTCGAGGGGAAGCCAAGGACTCCGCTCTCCTCTCGAGTCGCGACGCGGGTCTCTTGGAGCCCCCTGAGCGGCCTCAAGGGAGTCCAGCCTCCTCTTCCGTTTGGAGAGAGGACCCGGGCTTGCTCTCCAGGCCATGCAGGAAAAGAAGGCCCTCAGCTCGCGAGGACGGGCCGTCTCAGGGGTTGCCTCGAGCTGCGGTGCCCGTGGGGGTTTCCTCCCGAGGCACGACGAGGATCTCAGGGAGCCTCTCGTGCGGCGCCAGGGAAGTCAGGTCTCCATGCGCGTGGCGAGGGGGAGCGCGTCATGGCTCTCGAGTCACGGGAGGGGACTAGGGCCTCGAGACGCGTTGAAGAAGGACTCTCGAGGTCTTTCTCGGGGGGCGGTGGGAAACCCTCGTTTCCCTCACCTTCTGCCGGGAACTTTAGGGAATTTCCCAGGGTGACTCTGAGAGGCGAGTAATCCTGTGGAGGTGGCGGGGCCCCTCGGGACTCCGCTGGGTGTGGCGCAACGGAAGAGGGCCTCACCTCGAGGGGAGGCAGGAACCTCAGGCTTCCTCTCCGTTTCGGACTCCGACCGCAGGGTCCCTGCAGAGTTGGGACAGGAGAGTCAGGCATCGTCATGTCTGAGGAAGGGAACCCCGCTGGCCTCTCGAGTTGCTCAGGGGGTCTCAGGCCCCTCGTCGAGCTGTGTGTGGAACCCGCGGGTCTTTGCGGACGATGCACGGGGGTGGCAGTGCCCCTTCGTGTTGTGCCTTCACCCACAGGGTTGCCTTCGAAGAGGGGTCCGGGCCACGGGTCCTTCTCAAGAGCGGACCGGGGAATCGGGGGCATTCGGCATGTGGCCCCACCCACGTGGCTCGTCTCGACTTTCCTCGTGAGACCGGCCTCATCCTGAGGTGCGCCGGGAAGGCCGGGAACCCCTTCCAGACAACGCAGGGGAATCGCCTCTCCTGTCGCGATCAGGAGGGGAGAAGGGGATCAGAGGAAGCGGTGCCGGGACCCTCGGTGTTCCCCTCGGGGGAACCCGGCGTGTCGGGGGACTTTTGGGGGTCGCAGGAAGGCTGTCAGGGACCGTTTCGCCCTTCAGGGCGGAACAGGGGACTTCCCTTGAGACGCCGTGGCGGGCAAGGGCCTCATCTTGCCAAGAGGTGGGAACCACGTGGTTTTTCTCGAGTTGCGGCGGCATTCTCGAGTTACGACGGGGATCTCAGCCTTCCCCTTGGGTTGGCCCTGGGAAGCCCCAACTTCCCCTCGGGTTGCGAGGGAAAGCTGGGGTTTGCGCTCGAGTCACTGCAGGGCCGAAGAGACCTCACCTAGGCGTGTGTCCGGGACCTAATATTCCTCTCCAGGGAAGGAAGGGATCTCGGGGTTGCATTCCAGGCTCCCCCGGGTAGTCAGGCCTCGTCTCGAGGGGAAGCCAAGGACTCCGCTCTCCTCTCGAGTCGCGACGCGGATCTCTTTGAGCCCCCTGAGCGTCTTCAAGGGAGTCCAACCTCCTCTTCATTTTGGAGAGAGGACTCGTGATTGGTCTCCAGGCCATGCAGGAAAATAAGGCCCTCATCTCGCGATGACCGGGTTGTCTCATGTGTTTCCTCGAGCTGCCGCGCCAGTGTGGGTTTCCTCACGAGGTACGATGAGGAACTCATGGAGCCTCTCGTGCAGTGCCATGTTAGTCAGGTCTCCATGCGCGTGGCGAGGGGGAGCGTGTCATGGCTCTCGAGTCATGGTAGGGGAATCGCGACTCAACACATTTTGAAGCACACTCGAGGTCTTTCTCGAGTCACGCAGAAAACCCAGGGTTCCCTCAACTTGTGCCTGTGACCTCAGGGAGCTTCTCATTGTGCCTCTGAGAACTCAGGGATACTGTGGAGTTGGTAGGGGCCTCTCGGGACTCCACTGGTTGTGGTGCAATGGAAGCGGGCTTCATCTTGAGTGGACGCAGGAACCTCAGGCTTCCTCTCCGTTTCTGACTCGGATCCCATGGTCCCTGCAGAGTAGGGACAAGAGAGTCACACCTAGTCTTCTGTCAAGGAATGGACCTTCGTTTGCCTTTCGAGTTGTTTACAGGGTGACAGTCCACTTATCGAAATGTCTGTGGGACCTGCGGGTTTTTCTGGACGATGCACGCGGGTGTCAGTGCCCCTTCGTGTTGTGCCTTCATCCACAGGTTTTCCTTCAAAGAGGTGTGCTGGCATCGGGTTCTTTTCAAGAGTGGACCGTGAAATTGGGGTCTTTCGACATGTGGCACCACCCACGAGGCTACGTCTCGAACTTCCTCATGAGACCGGCCTCATCCTGAGGTGCGCCCGGAAGGTCGGGAACCCCTTGCAGACAGAGAAGGGGAGTCGACCCTCCTGTCGCAATCAGGAGAGGAGAAGGGGCTCAGATGAAGTGGTGCCGGGAACCTCGGTGTTCCCCTTGAGTGAGTCTGGTATGTCGCGGAACTTTTGGGGTCGCATCAAGGGTGCCAAGTACCGTTTCGCACTTCAGGATGGAACGTGGGACTTCTCTTGAGATGCTGTAGCGGACAAAGGGCCTCATCTTGCGATGACGAGGGAAGCACGCGTTTTTTCTCGAGTTGCGGTGGGATTCTCGAGTTACGACGGGGAATTCAGGCTTCCTCTTGTGCTGGCCCAGGAAGTCTAATCTTCCATTCGAGTTGCCAGGGAGAGCTGGGGATTGGGCTCCATTCACTGAAGGGCAAACTAGACCTCATCTAGGCTTGTATCCAGGACTTAATGTTCCTCTCCATAGGCGACAGGGATTTGGGGTTGCATTCCATACTCACCCGGGGAGTCAGGCCTCATCTCGAGGGGAAGCAAATGACTCCACTCTCTTCTTGAGTCACGACAGGTATCTCTTGGAGCCCACTGAGTGGTCTTTGCTCTGTAGGAGAGCTCTAGTGTTCATAAGCCTGTACATAAGTGAACACAGACATTCTGTGTGCACGTTGCTGCATACCCAAAATAGGGCCACAAGGAGCCTCATGCTCTCCATGCGGCGCGGAAGCTGTGCAGCCACGCAGCAGCTGAAGAATCCAACCAATTGCTCTTTTCTTACCTCTGACAGAGCTCACATTGCCGTAGCCCTTGGCAGTTTGAAAACACTGGACCCTAACCCCTCTCAAAGTAGGCCTGGGTTCTAGTTCGAATAGAAAGTCAATAGCAGAGCTGAGGACAGGAACGTGGCAGTCATTTATCACACGCTCCTGCAGCCTGCTACTACAGGGACACTAACGCTAGAAGCTAGGAATGTCTTTGCAAGGTGCGCAAAGGACAAGGGAGAACCTCGACCCTGACTCTAGTATTTCAGTCCCCTGAGCAGATCTGAGGTTCTCCCGCTGTAGAAGCTAACCCATTCCTTTCAAATACAGGCTTCCTAACACAGGGCCAGTTGGCTGCTTGCTCTTCCACGAAGCAGGCTTCCTTAACTTGCAAACTGCGAATTCCGCTTAACAGCCTGGAGGAAAATCGCTTCTTGGAAGATTGTTTTCAGAGGCTGTATCCCCGGAGCTGGGGCCAAGCTAGGGGACCCATAGTGACAAGGGAAGGCAAAACCACATCCAATGTCTTTGCTCTGGAGGACAGCTTTGGTGAGCCTAAGGCTTTCAGGAATATTTCTGGCTCCAACAGAGTCAAATTCTGTGTGTGAAGCTGCACAGCCAAAATAGGGGAACAGAGAGCCTGATTCTCTCTGTGTAGCTTTGAAGCTGTCATTCAAACAACAGCTTGAGAATCCATACAATGCTCTCCCTTACTGCTAAGAGAATTCTCATTGCTGTCGTCCTTGACAGTTTGTAGAAATCCGCACCCTAACCCTTCTCCAAGTAGGCCTGGGTCCTAGCTCGGAATAACAGGCAACGGCGGAGCTGAGGCCAGTAAGGCACAAGTGAGGTCTCACACATTCTTGCAGCCTGATCGTCCAGGAGCAGTAAGGCCTCTTTTTCCCTGCAGGAGGCTCGCTTGCCTTGCCTCCTGTGAACTGCATTTCCCAGCCTGGGTGCAAAGCTGTTCCTGGAGATTTTTTCTCAGGGGCTGTTTCCCTGGAGCTGGGTCGGACCTCGGGGGCCCAACTCACAGGGGAAGACAAAACCACATGGACAGGTCTATGCTCTGTAGGAGAGCTCTAGTGAACCTCATCTCTCAGGAACATTCTTGGCTTCTACAGAGACACCTCTGTGCATGAAGCTACACACCCAACATAGTGGCAAAGGGAGTCTGATTCTCTCCGTGGGTGCTGATGCTTTGTGGCAAAGCACCTGCTAAGAATCCATCCGCATAGGCTTCCCTCACCTTGACAGAGGTCTCATTGCTGTAGTCCTTGGCAGTGTGGAAAGAAGCAGACCCTTACCCTTCACCAAGTAGGCCCTTGTCCTTGTTTGAATGGAAAGGCAGTAGCTGAGCTGAGGCCAGTAAGGCGCCAGTCAAGTCTGACATATTCCCGATGCCTGCTCCTTCATGGAAAATAACGTTAGAATCTGGGAATGTCTTTGCAAGGCTGGCAAAGGGCAGTCAGGAACCTGGACCCTGCCTCTGGAATTTCTATCTTCTCAGCACATCTGGCGGTCTCGGTCAGGAGAAACTAATCCATTCCTTGCAAATATAGGCTTCCAAACACAGGCCGGTTGGCTGTCTCTTCTTGCCGAAGGAAGCTTGCTTATCCCACCTCCTGTGAACTCCACTTCCCAGCCTGGGTGATAAGAGGTTCTTGGAGATCTTTTCTCAGAGGCTGTTTCCAAGGAGCAGGGGCTGATCCCAGAGACCCACACGCACAGGGGAAGGGAAAACCGCATGGATAAGTCTTTGCTCTCTAGGAGTGCTCTAGTGAACCTCAGACTATGGGGAATGTTCTTGGCTCCAACGGGGACGTCTCTGTGTGGGAAGCTGCATTGCCAACATAGAGACACAGAGATCTGATTCTCTCTGTGCAGCTTTGACGCTGTCGTTCAAACAACAAATTGAGAATCCACACAATGCTCTCCCTTACCACTGAGAGAGTTATCATTGCTGTAGCCCTTCGCAGTTTCTGGAAATCGGCACACAAACACTTCTCCAAGTAGGCCTGGGTTCAAGTTCAGATGAACATGCAATAGCGGAGCTGAGGCCAGTAAGGCACCAGTCAGGTGTCACACACTCTGGCAGCCTGCTCCTCCAGGGACAGTAAGGCCTCTATTTCCCTTCAGGAGGCTCGCTTGCCTTACTTCCTGTGAACAGCGTTTCCCAGCCTGGGCGGAAAGCAGTTCCTGGAGATCTTTTCTCAGGGGCTGTTTCCCCGGAGTTGGGGCGGACCTCGGGGACCCAACTCACAGGGGAAGGCAAAACCAAATGGACAGGTCTATGCTCTGTAGGAGATCTCTAGTGAACTGCCGGGGTCCAGCCCCAGCTGATCCAGGGTATTCGAAGCAGAGACGGCGTAGGCGAGGGTCAGGGAACAACTGCTTAGTTAAACGTTAATTAAGGATATAAAGAGTAATAAAATGAGGATAGCTCAGTAGGAAAATTCAGTGGAGAAAAGAGGCTGAGTAGCTTGGTTTACGCGGGGGACCAATAAAACTTCAAGACAAGAAGCTTACACCACTTACGTAGGCCGCAGGCGTCCTTCCGTTCTCCCGAAGGAGAGGAGACACTGAGGCCTCCCCGGTCGGATCTTAGAAGCCCAGGCAAAATTAGTAAGCTTGGTGGGTTCCGCGCTCCAGATGGAGACTCAACCAGAGTGAGAGAGAGAGAGAGACATGGGGAGACCAGTATTTCGAGAAACTGATCCCAATTCTTTATTTTCCATGGTCTACTTTTATACACTGAGATGTTATGCAAAAGTCACGGGGGATCAGCAGTCCTGACTTTTATCAAAGTCAGGTGCTTCATACAAAAGTATACAGAGGTCTTAGGGGTGTTACATCATCTTCTGGCCGGGGGGCCTGCTGACAATTTACGACCCTCTCCTTGTGACAGCGGTCAGTCAACCAGGACACTTATTTCTCCAGGGGTGATTATTCTTAAAACAGACGCCACCCAAATAAAGTTACATTCCTATAGGGTGAGGGTGTAGTGGGTTTTAGTTAAGGAAAGAATTTACTTAGCCTAAGGTCTAACGTGATTTATATCAAAGGTTAATACTTATTTCTTCTATATATTCATTAATGTGTATAAGGGCAGGGGATGTGGAGACTTAGCAGTAAACATCAGCTCAACAAATGAAAAACCCTTCACCAATATGATTTCTAATCAGCCCATTATACTTATACTAATAATTTTCTAACTTTTCTAAGGAACCTGTTTTTAGAAGGTTTAAAGCACTTCGTGCCTCTCATGGTTGGGAGGCTGTGAGCAATCACATGTGGCCGGACAAGCCTGTCAGGCAGGCTAGAGAACCTTCAGAGGAGTGTGTAGGTTAAAACACTCTTGTCACACACAGGGGTTTTTATCAACTGGAGCTCTAGGTTAACTCCTTCTCCGAAAGAGGTGGTGGGGGACAGCCCCCCGTAAAGTCAAAGGCGTAGGTGAGAGCACAAAGTAGTAAGGTAGGCAGGCTCTGGTTATGGGGGTAGATGCTCGAGGATTTCCAGGGGGACTCCTGAAGCTCGATCCCACCTTTGCGTATGTCGAGCCTCCTTCCTCATGACCTTTGCCATGGGCGGAGTGCCTCACTCTGGCCCCCAACAGTGAACCTCCTCTCTCAGGAACATTCTTGGCTCCTATTGAGACACCTCTGTGCGTGTAGCTACACACGCAACGTAGGGGCAAAGGGAGCCAGATTCTTTCCGTGGGGTGCTGATGCTTTGTGGCAAAGCACCTGCTTGAGAATCCATCAGCTTACGCTTCACTCGCCTTGACAGAGGTCTCATTGCTGTAGCCCTTGGCAGTTTGGAAAGAAGAGGACCCTTACCTTTCATAAAGTGGGCCCTTGTCCTAGTTTGAAAGGAAAGGCAAGAGCTGAGCTGAGGCCAATAAGGCGCCAGTCAAGTCTGACATATTCCCGAAGCCTGCTCCTTCATGGGATAGCGCTGTAATCTAGGAGTGTCTCTGCAAGGCTGGAAAAGGGCAGTCAGGAGCCTGCACCCTGCCTATGGAATTACCGACTTCTGAACAGATCTGGAGGTCTCCCTTAGGGGAAGCTAACCCATTCTTCCAAATAGAGGCTTCCAAACGCAGGCCGCTTGGCTGCCTCTTGCTCTCTGAAGGAGACCTGCTTTTCCCGCCTCCTATGAACCCCACATCCCAGCCCTTGGGAAAAGCGGATCTTGAAGATCTTTTCTCAGGGGTTGTTTCCACGGAGCTGGGGCCGAGCCTGGAGCCCCAAACGCACAGGGGAAGAAAAACCACATGGACAAGTCTTTGCTCTCTAGGAGAGCTCTAGTGAACCTCACTCTGTCAGGAACGTTCTTGTTTCCTATGGAGACACCCCTGTCTGTGAAGCTGTGTACCGAACATGGAGACACAGAGTCTGATTCTCTCTGTGCAGCTTTGAAGCTGTCGTTCAAACAACAGCTTGAAAATCCATACAATGCTCTTCCTTACCCGTGACACAGTTCTCATTGCTATACCCCTTGGCAGTATTTAGAAATCCATACCCAAACCCTTCTCCTAGTAGGCCTGGGTCCTAGTTCGGAGAAACACGCAATGGCGGAGCTGAGGCCAGTAAGGCACCAGTCAGGTCTCACACACTCTGGCAGCCTGATCTTCCAGGGAGACTAAGGCCTGTTGTGCCTTGCAGGAGGCTCGCTTGTGTTACCTCCTGTGAACTGCGTTTGCCAGCCTGGGGGAATAGCGGTCCCTGGAGATCTTTTCTCAGGGGCTGCTTCCCCTGAGCTGGGGCGGACCTCAGGGACCCAACTCACAGGGCAAGGCAAAACCATATGGACAGGTCTATGCTCTGTAGCAGACTTCTAGTGAACCTCATCTCTCAGAAACATTCTTGGCTCCTATAGAGACACTTCTGTGTGTGAAGCTGCGTACCTAACATAGGGGCACAGAGAGCCTGATTTTCTCAGTTCATTTTGACCCTGTCGTTCAGAAAACAGCTTGAGAATCCATAAAATGCTCTCCCTTACTGCTGAGAGAATTCTCACTGCTGTAGCCCTTGGCACTTTGTAGAAATGCGCAACCAAACGCTTCTCCAAATAGGCCAGGGTCCTAGTTTGGAGGAACAGGCAATGGTGGAACTGAGGCCAGTAAGGCAACAGTCAGGTTTCACACACTCTGGCAGCCTGCTCCTCCAGGGACAGTAAGGCCTCTTTTTCTCTGCAGGAGATTCGCTTGCCTTACTTCCTGTGAACAGCGTTTCCCAGCCTCAGCGAAGCGGTTCCTGGAGATCTTTTCTCAGGGACAGTTTCCCCTGAGGTGTGGCGGACCTCGGGGACCCAACTCACAGGGGAAGGAAAAACCACATGGACAGGTCTATGCTCTGTAGGAGAGGTTTAGTGAACCTAATCTCTTAGGAACATTCTTGGCTCCTATAGAGACAACTCTGTGTGTGAAGCTACACTTCCAACATTGGGGAACAGGGATCTTGGTTCTTTCCGTGGGGTGCTGATGCTTTGTAGTAAAGCACCTGCTTGAGAATCCATCCTCTTAGGCTTCCCTCGCCTTGACAGAGGTCTCATTGCTGTAGCCCTTGGCAGTTTCAAAGAAGAAGACCCTTACCCTTCATAAAGTAGGGCCTTGTCCTAGTTTGAATGGAAAGGCAATAGCTGAGCTGAGGCCAATAAGGAGCCAGTCCCCTCTGACACATTCCCGAAGCCTGCTCCTTCATGGAATATAACTCTAGAATCTTGGAATGTCTTTGCAAGGCTGGCAAAGGGCAGTCAGGAACCAGCACCCTGCCTCTGGAGTTACCGACTTCTGAGCAGATCTGGAGGTCTCCTTTAGGAGAAGCTAACCCATTCCTTCCAAATAGAGGCTTCAAAACACAGGCAGTTTGGCTGCCTTTCGTGCCCGAAGGAGGCTTGCTTTTCTCTCCTCCTATGAACCCCAGTTCCCAGCCTCTGGGAAAAGCGTATCTTGAAGATATTTTCTCAGGGGTTGTTTCCACGGAGCTGGGGCCGAGCCCGGGGCCCAAATGCACAGGGGAAGGCAAGACCACATGGACAGGTCTATGCTCTGTAGCAGACCTCTAGTGAACCTCATCTCTCAGGAGCATTCTTGGCTCCTACAGAGACACCTCTGTGTGTGAAGCTGCGTACCTAACATAGGGGCAGAGAGAGCCTGATTCTCTCTGTTCATTTTGACGCTGTCATGCAGAAAACAGCTTGAGAATCCATAAAATGCTCTCCCTTACCACCGAGAGAATTCTCACTGCTGTAGCCCTTGGCACTTTGTAGAAATCTGCACCCAAACGCTTTTCCAAGTAGGCCTGGGTGCTAGCTCGGATGAACAGGCAATGGTGGAGCTGAGGCTAGTAAGGCAACAGTCACGTTTCACACACTCTGGCAGCCTGCTCCTCCAGGGACTGTAAGGCCTCTTTTACTCTGCAGGAGATTCGCTTGCCTTACTTCATGTGAACAGCATTTCCCAGCCTCGGCGAAGCGGTTCCTGGAGATCTTTTCTCAGGGACAGTTTCCCCGGAGGTGTGGCGTACCTCGAGGACCCAACTCACAGGGGAAGGCAAAACCACATGGACAGGTCTATGCTCTGTAGGAGAGGTTTAGTGAACCTAATCTCTCAGGAACATTCTTGGCTCCTATAGAGACAACTCTGTGTGTGAAGCTACACTCCCAACATTGGTGCACAGGGAGCTTGATATTCTCCGTGGGGTGCTGATGCTTTGTGGCAAAGCACCTGCTTGAGAATCCATCCTCTTAGGCTTCCCTCACCTTGACAGAGGTCTCATTGCTGTAGCCCTTGGCAGTTTGCAAAGAAGAAGACCCTTACCCTTCATAAACTAGGGCCTTGTCCTAGTTTGAATGGAAAGGCAATAGCTGAGCTGAGGTCAATAAGGAGCCAGTCCCGTCTGACACATTCCCGAAGCCTGCTCCTTCATGGAAAATAACTCTAGAATCTAGGAATATCTTTGCAAGGCTAGCAAAGGGCAGTCAGGAACCAGTACCCTGCCTCTGGAATTACCGACTTCTGAGCAGATCTGGAGGTCTCCTTTAGGAGAAGCTAACCCATTCCTTCCAAATAGAGGCTTCAAAACACAGGCAGGTGGGCTGCCTTTTCGTTCCCTATGGAGGCGTGCTTTTCTCTCCTCCTACGAACCCCGGTTCCCAGACACTGGGAAAAGTGGATCTTGAGGATATTTTCTCAGGGGTTGTTTCCACGGAGCTGGGGCCGAGCCTGGAGACCCAAAGGCACAGGGGAAGGCAAGACCACATGGACAAGCCTTTGCTCTTTAGTATAGCTCTAATGAACCTCACTCTGTCAGGATCTTTCTTGATTCCTATGGAGACACACCTGTGTGTGAAGCTGCGGGCACAGAGAGCCTGATTACCCCTGTGCAGCGCTGAGTCTGGGCGGCTAAACAACAGCTTGGGAATGCAGCCTGGGGTGCTTCCCTTCCCTCGGACAGAGCTCTCCTTCCGGTAGGCCTTGGTAGTTTGCATACAATGGGGCCCTAAGCCCTCTGCAATTTGGCCTGGCTCCTAGGTCCAAAGGGCAGGCAGAGCGGAGCTGAGGCTGTCAGGCTCCAGACACATCTCCCATACTCCTACATCCTGCTCCTACCCGGGCGTGAACGCTAGAAGCTGGGAAGGTACCTGGACCGTGCAGGGGCGGGGCCCACGCGGGCGGCGTGGGGCGGGGGTCGGCTTCTGGCGGGGGAGGGGGCGGGCTTCCCAGTTGTGCTCTAGGAGGTGGACACTGAGGCTGAAAACGCGCCGGGAGCGCACCCGGGACTGGGTAAACCCGGGCTGCGCGGGTCGAGATTCCGATGGCTTTGGGTGGGGGTCGGTCCCAGTTGTGCTCCCGGGGGTCGCCACTGCGGCTGGGAACGCGCCGGGAGCGCGGCAGGGGCGGGGCTAACCCTGGGGGCGCGGGGCGGGGGTCGGCTCATGGGGGGGATGGGGAGGGGTTCCCAGTTGCGCTCTCGGGGGTTGCAACTGCGGCTGGGAACGCCCATTTCGTCCGCTCCTGGGTCCCCAAGGATCGCCATCCCGTGGGTGCAGTGGAGGGCTGCGGACCACAGGTAAGGGCACTGGGACTGTGTGGAGCAGGGAACCAAGTATTCCACCGTCTGTTGGCACATTCTCGGAGCTCCCCAACCTGGCGGTCGCAGAAAGGCCTTGCCTTTGGGGTCAAGGCCTTTACCGCTCCACCCCTCTGCTGAAAAATCTCAGAGTCTGCGCGGTTCTTCCAAGCAGCCTAGTGTCCGCTGGAAGTCCAAGGGACAGAACACTGAACTCTGGCCGGCTGGCCCAGCCCTGCTTCTGGCACTTTGTAAGCCAGCGGGCCCTTGAGCACCTGCTGGGATGGGAAAGGGAAGGGTCCACGGATTGCACCCAAGAAACTTAGTAGGGTGCATGGATTTCAAACCCTGGTGGCCGCCCAGGCAGCAAAGAAGCGGGGAGGGCACCTTGCTGCCCTTTCATGGCAGAATCTGTGGTTGTCCAGCTGCGTGGGCCTTTTCATGAGGACCCTGTGCAATAAAAGTTTGGTGTTTTGGAACTGAATAATTAGAACGTGTAAAAGTTTTAAATTATGTGGTGGTGTAATTAAAAAACAAAACAAAACAAAACCAAGCTCCAAGTGTTTTGCAAATGGAGGTTTAAATATTGAAGGACTGTATTCCTTGCACTGTGGCATTCTATCAGGAAGTGTGCAGGATTTTTTTTTTTTTAAGAAAAGTGTTCGAAGTGAGGGAAACAGGAAACCCAGAGGTGCCCCTGTATTTTGGGGAAGGCCTTAGGAGGTCACTTGGAAATGCTGCTGGCTGTGCGGGAGGGCGGCAGATGGGCTGTGCAGGCTTGTCCTTTGCATGGATGTTCTTGTGTGTGGAAACCCAGCTCGGAGCCATCTCCTGATGTGTAAGAATTTCGCAGACAAACCTTGAGCTAAGCAATGCATTTTTTCCTAAGAAAATGTTTGTCTTAAGCGATGTAAATATCCTATGTATTTCCGCTAGACTCTGGCTTCAGGTCGGTTCCCCCAAAAGGCTCAGAAGCGATTTGAACAAAACAGCATGTTTTCCTCCTAGCTTGTTCTCCTTATCTATGTTAAGGAAATGATATATTTGCCTGCAATACTGCCTTTCTTCAAGATTCATGTCAATCAAGTTTTGGCCCGGGATGACTCACCTGCTGCCAATATTATCTCAATGCATGTCATGGGGGAAGGGCCTGGTGCCATTCCCTGAAACAGTTCCTTTCTTTCCTTAGCTGACTGCTAGTGCCTGTAGAATATCTGGCTAAAGACCAGCAGGGGGTACTCTTACTACCCCCCCACCCCGCCTCAAGTCTAAGTCAGCAGCTTTCTCTATTTCTTTCATACTTTAATAACACTTGATGACACAAAAGCTCTGAGCGATCAAATCATATCAAATCTTCATTTCAGATTGAAGATGCATTCCATGGTATTGCCATCTTAAGTCTTTCCATCGTTATGGAATATCTGTCCATGTATTCAGGATAGTTTTCAGCCAGGGTGTATAATTTCCATTGTGCCAGTCTTGTCATCCTCGTTACATCCATGGCAAAGTGTTTTATTCATGTTGATATTATTGAAAGGGAATTTTTTAAAATTCCTTTTCAGATTATTATCTGCTAATATATACAGATAAAACTGTGTAATCATTCATTTTTATCAGTTTGGACAGCTTGATAGTTGTCTTTAATTTCTTTACTTTCTGACACTTTAAGATTATCCTGGGACACATATGTTATGCCTCACCCCTAAATTCAGACATGTGTTCAAAGAACTTCTGTCCTTTAATTAATTTATTTATTTATTCTTTAACATTGAAATTGTTTTGACTATGCTGGGTGTTTGTTGCTAGATGGAAGTAGCTAGGACCTCTGGACTGCAGTCTCTCATCTCTTGCTGACTTCTTGTTGACCTCTGCAGAATCCTGGTAGGTGGGAGCTTGTTAGTTCCTTGTTCCTTATCAGAACCTCCTGTGGTAAGTGTTTTTCTCTTCTCTGTTGCCTGGTAAGGGTGGGTGGTCATGGGCATCCCAAAGTTGGCTAGAAGTCAATTATTTAGGCAGGCTTGTGCATAGATATGGGAGAAGGCAATGGCACCCCACTCCTGGAAAATCTCAAGGACGGAGGAGCCTGGTAGGCTGCAGTCCATGGGGTGGCTAAGAGTCGGACACCACTGAGCGACTTCATTTTCACTTTTCACTTTCATGCATAAGAGGAGGAAATGGCAACCCACTCCAGTGTTCTTGCCTAGAGAACCCTAGGGACTGCGGGGCCTGGTGGGCTGCCATCTATGGCGTGGCACAGGGTCGGCCTCAACTGAACCACTTAGCAGCTGCAGCAGCAGCAGCAGCAGCAGTGCATAGATATCAAAGGGGATGAGAACAGTCAGGTAGGATCACATATGTCACCGTGAAACAATACTTCTCCTCTTAGCCAAAGCTAACAAAAGATTTCTGTTCTAGGTCAACCTAGAAGAGATCACTTAAGAGGTAAAGAAACTTAAACTCCATTAGCAAAGGCAGTTCAACATCTCAAGAAAACTTGTGCTAGGCACAAAACTCTTTTCTGGGGGCCTACTTTCCCTACAACCTCCTTATCCCATTCTGTACCCATTCCTTTGCTTCTCCCGTCCTGAAAATGCCACCTGTAAGACAGAACTACTTCGTTTTCCTTCTTAAAGTGTGATTGCATTCCATACATTCTTGTAATAACAAGTCATACATTTCCCTTCAGCAACCAAGAACTGACTCTTATATTGGCATATGATAGATTGGTGAGCATACCTATCAGTGATAATAGCGCTCACCCCGCTTCCTGCAAGAACAGAACAAAACAAAACAAAACAAAAAAATTGCTTTCTTACATTTAATATGTTCGGATGGTGCCAGTAACTATTCATGCAGAGTCAAAAATCTCTTTTGTTTCTGTGTAAAAGGGAGGTCCTTTCAAGTCGTGAATGTTTAAGAAGTTTCATTTATTTGGAAGTGACCTAGCTATTCAATACACTGTCGTCACTTAGTTTAGCACCAGGATAGAAACTCAGGAAACCAAAACACCTGGAGGAACGATTGTAAGTTCAGTTCAGTTCAGTTGCTCAGTCGAGTCTGACTCTTTGTGACCCCGTGGCCTGCAGGATGCCAGGCTTCCGTGTCCATCACCAACTCCAGGGGCTTGCTCAAACTCATGTCCATCGAGTCAGTGATGCCATCCAACCATCTTATCCTCTGTCATCCCCTTCTCCTCTGCCTTCAATCAAGACTATGAGAGGCAGATATTTTAGAGTATAATTATTGTTAAGAGTTTATCTAAAAGCTCATATCACATTTACATTTTTTACATTGGTTGTTGCTGTTTCCAGGTACTTTCTTGCTGACAAGCTTGTGACACATATAACAATAGAGCAATTTTTACCTCAAAAGAAACCTAGGCACTATGAACATGTTGTGCTTAGTGTTGTTGACTCTTTGACATGTCTATAATGGAGGAGCAAAACCAAAAATACTAGATATTTAATATTGACTAGTTCCCAGTTCACGGGACTCTGACATTCATTTAGATCAATGTTTTCTTGTATTTCCAGCAGTTTGATTTGGAAGGGCTGCCTTGTCTTGAGACCATTGAAATCAGAACTCAGAACTTGAGCAATATTATCAAAAAACACAAGGCTCACACTGACACATACCTTAATCCAGACAGACAGACAAGACATCTTCCAGTTTTCCGCCTGAGATTTAAAATATTTCTTTGAGCCGTTTTCCTGGGGATTGGGGGGTGGGGAGTGGGGGTGGCAGCGAGGCAGGCTTCGGTAACAAGCTAATTGTTGGTCATTGCATATGCAAAGAACCAGCTTTCCGGGTTCCAAGGAAAAAAGTTTCCTTGGTACCCAATTTTGTTTGGATCTATAGACTCCCATGGCCCTCCTAGGTCAGGACATCTTTCCTTTCTGTAGTCCTCGTTTTATCCCTAAATCATAGACAGCTTGGATTGTCTCTGTGGGGTGGATGTATTGTCCTCGTGTTTGACCTGGTGGCAGTAGCGAGGTCCGAGAGCCTCTCCTGGAACCGGGCGTGGGGACGGGGCTCACCAGGAGCCCCTGGTGGAAGTGGGCAACGCGCCGGGAGCGCGCCAGGGGCGGGGCGATCCCGGGCGGCGCGGGTCGGGGTTCGGCTCCTGGCGGGGGTGGGGGGCGGTAACAGTTGTGCTCTCCGGGGTCCCCACTGCAGCTGGAAACGCGCTGGGAGTGCGGCAGGGGCGGGGTGAACCCGGGTGGCGCGGGGCGGGGTTCGGCTCCTGGCGGGGGTGGGGGAGGGCTTCCCAGTTGTGCTCTCGGTGGTGGCCACTGCGGCTGGAAACGCGCCGGGAGCGCACCCGGGGCGGCGAAAACCTGGGCTGCGCGGGTCGAGATTTAGATGGCTGTGGGTGGGGGTTCGGTCCCAGTTGTGCTCTCGGGGGTCGCCACTGCGGCTAGGAACGCCCATTTCCTACGCTCCTGTGTCCCCAAGGATCCACATCTAGTGGGTGCAGCGGAGGGCTGCGGGCCACAGGTCAGGGAACTGGGACTGCTTGGAGCAGGGAACAAGTATTCCACCCTCTGTTGGCACATTCTCAGAGCTCCCCAACCTGGCGGTTGCAGAAAGGCCTCGCCCTTGGTGTCAAGGCCTTTACCGCTCCACCCCTTTGCTGAAAAATCTCAGTCTGCATGGTTTTCCCAAGCAGCCTAGTGTCCCCTGGAAGTCCAAGGGACAGAACACTGAACTCTGGCCGGCTGGCCCAGCCCTGCTTCTGGCACTTTGTAAGCCAGCGGGCCCTTGAGCACCTGCTGGGATGGGAAAGGGAAGGGTCCACGGATTGCACCCTAGAAACTTAGTAGGGTGCATGGATTTCAAACCCTGGTGGCCGCCCAGGCAGCAAAGAAGGGGGAAGGGCACCTTGCTGCCCTTTCATGGCAGAATCTGTGGCTGTCCTGATGCGTGGGCCTTTTCATGGGGACCTTGTGCAATAAAAGTTTGGTGTTTTGGTACTGAATAATTAGAAATTGTAAAAAGTTTAAATTATGTGGTGGTGTAATTAAAAAACAAAACAAAACAAAACCAAGCCCCAAGTGTTTGGCACAGGGAGGTTTAAGTATTGAAGGCCTGTTTTCCTTGCACTGTGGCATTCTATCAAGAAGTGTGCAGGATTTTTTTTTTTATTAAGAAAAGTGTTCGAAGTGAGGGAAACAGGAAACCCAGAGGTGCCCCTGTATTTTGGGGAAGGCCTTAGGAGGTCACTTGGAAATGCTGCTGGCTGTGGGGGAGGGGGGCAGATGGGCTGTGCAGGCTTGTCCTTTGCATTCATGTTCTTGTGTGTAGAAACCCAGCTCGGAGCCATCTCCTGATGTGTAAGAATTTCGCAGACAAACCTTGAGCTAAGCAATGCATTTGTTCCTGAGGAAATGTTTGTCTTAAGCGATGTAAATATCCTATGTATATCTGCTGGACTCTGGCTTCAGGTCGGTTCCCCCAATGGGCTCAGAAGCGACTTGAACAAAAGAGTATGTTTTCCTCGTACCTTGTTCTCCTAATCTATGTTAAGGAAATGATATATTTGCCTGGAATACTGCCTTTCTTCAAGATTCATGTCAATCAGTTTTTGGCCCAGGATGACTCACCTGCTGCCAATGTGACCTCAAGGCATGTCGTGGGGGAGGAGCCTGGTGCCATTCCCTGAGACAGTGCCTTTCTTTCCTTAGCTGACTGCTAGTGCCTGTAGAATATCTGGCTAGAGTCCAGCAGGGCGTACACCCCGCCTCAAGTCTAAGTCAGCAGCTTTCTCTATCTCATTTATACTTTAATAACAATTGATGACACAAAAGCTCTGAGCGATCAAATCATATCAAATCTTCATTTCAGATTGAAGATGCATTCCATGGTATTGCCATCTTAAGTCTTTCCATTGTTATGGAATACCTGTCCATGTATTCAGGATAGTTTTCAGCCAGGGTGTATAAATTCCAGTGTGCCAGTCTTGTCATCCTCGTTACATCCATGGCAAAGTGTTGTATTCATGTTGACATTATTGAAAGGGAATTTTTTTAAATTCCTTTTCAGATTATTATCTGGTAATATATACAGAAAAAACTGTGTAATCTTTCGTTTTTATCAGTTTGGACAGCTTGATAGTTGTCTTTAATTTCTTTCCTTTCTCATACTTTAAGATTTTCCGGGCACCGTACATGTACTGCCTCACCCCTAATCTCAGTCATGTGTTCAAAGAACTTCTGTCCTTTATTTGTTTACTTATTTTTAGCAACATTGAATTCGTTTTGACTATGCTGGGTCTCTGCTGCAAGATGGAAGTCGCTAGGACCTCTGGACTGCAGTCTTCCATCTCTTACTGACCTCTTGTTGACCTCTGCAGAATCCTGGTTGGCGGGAGCTTGTTAGTTCCTCGTTCCTTACCAGGACCTCCTGTGGTAAGTGTTTTTCTCTTCTCTGTTGCCTTGTAAGGGTGGATGGTCATTGGCATCCCAAAGCTAGCTAGAAGTCAATTATTTAGGCAGGCTTGTGCATAGATATGGGAGAAGGCAATGGCACCCCACTCCAGTACTCTTGCGTGGAAAATCCCATGGATGGAGGAGCCTGGTAGGCTGCAGTCCATGGGGTCGCTAAGAGTCGGACACCACTGAGCGACTTCACGTTCACTTTTCACTTTCATGCATGGGAGGAGGAAATGGCCACCCACTCCAGTGTTCTTGCCTAGAGAACCCCAGGGACTGCGGGGCCTCGTGGGCTGCCGTCTATGGGGTCGCACAGAGTCGGACACGACTGAAACGACTTAGCAGCAGCAGCGGCGGCAGCAGCAGCAGAAGCAGTGCATCGATATCAAAAGGGCTGCAAACAGTCAGGAAGGATCACATATGTCACCGTGAAACACTACTTCTCCACTTAGCCAAAGCTAACAAAAGATTTCTGTTCTAGGTCAACCTAGAAGAGATCACTTAAGAGGTAAAGAAACTTAACCTCCATTAGCAAAGGCAGTTCGACATCTCAAGAAAACTTGTGCTAGGCACAGAACTCTTTTCTGGGGGTCCACTTTCCCTACAACCTCCTTATCCCATTCTGTACCCATTCCTTTGCTTCTCCCATCCTGAAACGGCCACCTGTAAGACAGAACTACTTTGTTTTCCTTCCTCAAGTGCCATTGCATTCCACATACTTTCTTGTAATAACAAGTCATACATTTCCCTTCAGCAACCAAGAACTGACTTTTATATTGGCATTCGCTATAGCCCGCCCCCCTCCCCCCACCCCCAAGAACAGAACAAAACAAAACAAAACAATTGCTTTCTTACATTTAACATGTTAGGATGGTGCCAGACACTATTCATGGAGAGTCAAAAATCTCTTTTGTTTCTGTGTAAAAGGGAGGTCCATTCAAGTCGTGAATGTTTCAGAACTTTCATTTATTTGGAAATGACCTAGCTATTCAATACACTGTCGTCACAAGGATAGAAACTCGGGTAACCAAAACACCTGGAGAAACGTTTGTTAGTTCAGTTCAGTTCAGTTGCTCAGTCGTGTCTGACTCTTTGGGACCCCGTGGCCTGAAGGACGCTAGGCTTCCGTGTCCGTCACCAACTCCAGGGGCTTGCTCAAACTCATGTCCATCGAGTCAGTGATGCCATACAACCATCGTATCCTCTGTCATCCCCTTCTCCTCTGCCGTCAATCAAGACTATGAGAGGCAGATATTTTAGAGTATAATTATTGTAAAGAGTTTGTCTAAAAGCTCATATCACATTTACATTTTTTACTTTTGTTGTTGTCGTTTCCAGGTAGTTTCTTGCTGACAAGCTTGTGACAGATATAACAATAGAGCAATTTTTACCTCAAAAGAAACCTAGGCACTATGAACATGTTGTGCTTAATGTTGTTGACTCTTAGACATGTCTATAATGGAGGAGCAAAACCAAAAATACTAGATATTTCATATTGACTAGTTCCCAGTTCACGGGACTCTGACATTCATTTAGGTCAATGTTTTCTTGTATTTCCAGCAGTTTGATTTGGAAGGGCTGCCTTGTCTTGAGACCATTGAAATCAGAACTCAGAACTTGAGCAATATTATCAAAAAACACAGGGCTCACACTGACACATACCTTAATCCAAACAGACAGACAAGACATCTTCCAGTTTTCCGCCTGAGATTTAAAATATTTATTTGAGCCAGTCTTCTGGGGAGTGGGGGGATGGGGGTGGCAGTAAGGCAGGCTTGGGTAACAAGCTAATTGTTGGTCATTGCATATGCAAAGAACCAGCTTTCCGGGTTCCAAGGAAAAAAGTTTCCTTGGTAACCAACTTTGTCTGGTTCTATAGAATATCATGGCCCTCCTAGGTCAGGTCATCTTGCCTTTCTGTAGTCCTCGTTTTATCCCTAAATCATAGACAGCTTGGATTGTCTCTGTGGGGTGTATGTATTGTCCTCATGTTTGACCTGGCGGCAGCAGCGAGGTCCGAGAGCCTATCCTGGAACCGGGCGTGGGGACGGGGCTCACCGAGAGCCACTGGTGAAGGTGGGCAGCGCCCCTGGAGCGCGGCAGGGGCGGGGCGAACCCGGGCGGCGCAGGGCGGGTGTCGGCTCCTGGCGGGGGTAGGGGAGGGCTTCCCAGTTGTGCTCTCGGTGATGGCCACTGCAGCTGGAAACGCACCGGGAGCGCAGCCAGTGTGGGGTAAACCTGGGCTGCACAGGTCAAGATTCCGCTCGCTGTGGGTGGGGGGTCGGTCCCTGTTGTGCTCCCGGGGGTCGCCAATATGGCTGGGAACCCGCCGGGAGCCCGGCAGGGCCGGGGCGAAACCTGGCGGTGCGGGGCGGGGTGGGGTTCCGTTCGCAGTGGGTGTCGGCTCCTGGCGGGGGTGGGGGAGGGCTTTCCAGATGTGCTGTTGGGGGTCGCCATTGCGGCTGGGAATGCCCATTTCGTGAACTCCTGGATCCCCAAGGACCGGCATCCATTGGCCACAGCGGAGGGGTGCGGAACACAGGTAAGGGAACGGGGACTGCCTGGAGCAGGGAACCATGTATTCCGCCCTGTGTTGGCACAGTCTCAGAGCTCCCCAACCTGGCGGTCGCAGGAAGGCCTCGTCTTTGGGGTCAAGGCCTTTACCGCTCCACCCCTCTGCTGAAAAACCTCAGAGTCTGTGCGGTTTTCCCAAGCAGCCTAGTGTCCGCTGGAAGTCCAAGGGACAGAACCCTGAATTCTGGCCGACTGGCCCAGCCCTGCTTCTGACACTTTGTAGGCCAGCGGGCCCTGGAACACCTGCTAGGATGGGAAAGGGAAGGGTACACGAATTGCACCCTGGTGGCCGCCGTGGCAGCAAAGAAGGGGGGAGGGCACCTTACTGCCCTTTAATGGCAGACAGAATCTGTGGCTGTCCTGCTGCGTGGGCCTTTTCATGGGGACCTTGTGCAATAACAGTTTACCAGTGACCTTAGGGAACTTCCCAGTGTGCTTCTGACAGGTGAGGGATGCTGTGGAGTTGGCGGGGCCTCTCAGGACTCCGCTGGGTTTGGCGCAATGGAAGAGGGCCTCATCTCCAGGGAAGGCAGGAACCTCAGGCTTCCTCTCCGTTTCGGACTCCGACCGCAGGGTCCCTGCAGAGTTGGGACAGGAGAGTCAGGAATCGCCTTGTCTGAGGAAGGGAACTCCGCTTGCCTCTCGAGGTGCTCAGGGGGTCTCAGGCCCCTTGTTGATCTGTGTGTGGAACCTGCGGGTGTTTCCGGAAATGCACGACGGTGACAGCGCCCCTTCGTGTTGTGCCTTCACCCACTGGGTTGCCTTCGAAGAGGTGTCCGGGCCTCGGGTTCTTTTCAAGAGCGGACAGGGAAATCGGGGTCTTTCGGCATGTGGGACCACCCACGGGGCTAGTCTCAAATTTCCTAGTGAGGCCGGCTTCATCCTGAGGTGTGCTGGGAAGGCCGGGGACCCTTCCAGACAACGCAGGGGGATCGACTCTCCTGTCGCCATCAGGAGGGGAGAAGGGGCTCAGATGAAGTGGGGACGGAACCCTCGGTGTTACCCTCGAGGGAAACCGGCGTGTGGGGGACTTTTGGGGGTTGCATGAAAGGAGTCAGGTACCGTTTCGCACTTCAGGACAGAACCTGGGACTTCCCTTGAGACGCCGTAGCGGGCAAGGGCCTCATCTTGGGAAGACGTTGGGACCATGTGGATTTTCTCGAGTTGCGGCGGGATTCTAGAGTTACGATGGGGATTTCAGGCTTCATCTTGTGTTGGCCCCGGGAAGCCTAATCTTCCATTCGAGTTGCGAGGGAAAGCTGAGGGTTGCACTCGAGTCACTGCAGGGCCAAAGAGACCTCATCTAGGCCTGTGTCCGGGACTTAACGTTCCTCTCAAGGGAAGACAGGGATCTCAGGGTGGCGTTCCAGACTCCCCCGGGGAGTCAGGCCTCGCCTCGAGGGCAAGCCAAGGATGCCGCTCTCCTCTCAAGTCACGACGCAGATCTCTTGGAGCCCACTGAGTGGCCTCAAGGGAGTCAGGCCTTCTCTTCTGTTTGGAGAGAGGACTCGGGATTGTGCTCAGGGTCAGGCAGGAAAAGAAGGCTCTCACCTCGCGAGGACGGGGGCTTCTCAGGGGTTTCCTCGAGCTGCGGCGCCCGTGGGGGTTTTCTCACGAAGCAAGACGAGGATCTCAGGGAGCCTCTCGTGCGGTGCCAGGGAAGTCAGGTCTCTGTGCGCGTGGCGAGCGGGAGCGCGTCATGGCTCTCCAGTCATGGGAGAGGACTAGGGCCTCCAGACGCGTTGAAGAAGGACACTCGAGGTCTTTCTGGGGTTGCGGCGGGAAAGCCTCGTTTCCCTCGACTTCTGTCGGGCACCTGAGGGAACTTCCCATGGTGCCTCTGATAGGTGAGGGATGCTGTGGACTTGGCGGGGCCTCTCGGGACTCCGCTGGGCTTGGCGCAATGGAAGAGGTGCTCATCTCGTGGGGAGGCAAGAATCTCAGGCTTCCTCTGCGTTTCGGACTCCGACCGCAGGGTCCCTGCAGAGTTGGGACAGGAGAGTCAGGCCTCGTCTTGTCTGTGGAAGGGAACCCCGCTTGCCTCTCGAGTTGTTCAGGGGGCCACAGGCCCCTCGTCGAGCTGTGTGTGGAACACGCGGGTGTTTCCGGACGATGCACGGGGATGTCAGTGCCGCTTAGGTCTGTGCCTTCACCCACAGGGTTGCCTTCGAAGAGGGTACGTCATCGGGTTCTTCTCAAAAGCGGACCGGGGAATCGGGGTCGTTCGGCGTGTGGCACCACCCACGTGGCTCATTTCAAATGTCCTCGTGAGACCGGCCTCCTCCTGAGGTGCGCCGGGAAGGCCGGGAACCCCTTCCAGACCACGCAGGGGAATCGCCTCTCCTGTCGCGATCAGGAGGGGAGAAGGGGCTCAGATGAAGCGGTGCCGGGACCCTCGGTGTTCCACTCGAGGGAACTCGGCGTATCGGGGAAATTTTGGGGTCGAATGAAGGCTGTCAGGTCCCTTTTCGCACTTCAGGTCGGAACAGGGGACTTCCCTTGAGACGCCGTCACGGGCAAGAGCCTCATCCTGCGAAGAGGTGGGAACCACGTGGTTTTTCTCGAGTTGCGGCTGGATTCTCGTGTTACGACGGGGGATTACAGGCTTCCTCTTGTGTCGGCCCTGGGTAGCCCAACCTTCTATTCTAGTGGCGAGGGAAAGCTGGGGGTTGCGCTCGAGTCACTGCAGGGCCAAAGAGACCTCATCTAGGCGTGTGTCCAGGACCTAATGCTCCTCTCCAGGGAAGACAAGGATCTTGGGGTTTCAACCCATGCTCCCCCGGGGAGTCAGGCCTCGCCTCGAGGGGAAGCAAAGGACTCCGCTCTCCTCCCGAGTCGCGACGCGGATATCTTGGTGCCCCCTGAGTGGCCTCAAGGGAATCCAGCCTCCTCTTCACTTTTGAGAGAGGACTCGTGATTACTCTCCAGGCCACGCAGGAAAAGAAGGCCCTCACCTCGCGAGGACGGGGGCATCTCAGGGGTTTCCTCGAGCTGCGGCACCCGTGGGGGTTTTCTCCCGAGGCACGACGAGGATCTCAGGGAGCCTCTCGTGCGGCGCCAGGGAATTCATGTCTCCATGCACGTGGCGAGAAGGAGCGCGTCATTGTTCTCGAGTCATGGGAGGGGACTAGGGCCTCAAGACGCGTTGAAGAAGGACTCTCGATGTCTTTCTCGGGTTGCAGCGGGAAACCCTCGTTTCCCCCGACTTCTGCCGGGGACCTGAGGAAACTTCCCAGGGTGCCTCTGAGAGGTGAGGGACGCTGTGGATTTGGCGGGGCCTCTCGGGACTCCACTGGGCTTGTCGCAGTGGAAGAGGGCCTCATCTCGAGTGAAGGCAGGAACCTCAGGCTTCCTCTCCAATTCTGACTCTGATCGTAGTGTCCCTGCAGATTTGGGACAGGAGAGTCAGGCTATGCCTTTTCTGAGGAATGGAACTCCGCTTGCCTCTCGAGTTGTTCATGGGGTTTCAGGCCCCTTGTCAAACTGTGTGTCGAATCTGCAGGTTTTTCCAGATGATGCATGGGGGTGTCAGTGACCCTTCGTTTTGTGTCTTCATCCACAGGGTTGCTTTCAAAGAGGTGTCCGGGCATCGTGTTCTTATGAAAAGCGGACTGGGAAATCGGGGTCGTTCAGCATTTGGCACCACGCACGTGGCTAGTCTCGAATTTCCTCATGAAACCGGCCTCATCCTGAGGTGTGCCGCGAAGGTCATGAAACCCTTCCAGACAAAGCAGAGGAATCGACCCTCCTGTGGCGATCAGGAGGGGAGAAGTGGCTCAGATGAAGTGCTGCTGGGAACCTCGGTGTTTCCCTCAAGTGAGACAGGTATGTCGGGTAACTTTTGGGGTCGCATAACGCATTCCAAATACCGTTTCGCTCTTCAAATTGGAACGTGGGACTTCTCTTGGGGTGCTCCAGCGGGCAAGGGCCTCATCTTGGAATGACTGGGGAACCACTTGGTTTTTCTCTAGTTGCGGTGGGATATTTGAGTTACCACAGGGAATTCATGCTTCCTCTTGTGTTGGCCCACAAAAGTCTTATCTTCCATTCGAGATTCGAGGAAGAGCTGGAGGTGCGCTCTAGTCACTGAAGGCAAAAGAGACCCCACCAAGGCTTGTGTGCAGGACCTAATGTTCATGTCAAGGGGCGACAGGAATCTCGGGGTTGCATTCCAGACTCACCCTGGAGTCAGGCCTCGTCTCGAGGGGAAGCAAAGGACTCTGCTCTCCTCTCGAGTCGGACGGGTATGTCTTGGAGCCCACTGAGTGGCTTAAAGGGAGTCAAACCTCCTCTGGTGTTTGGAGGGAGGACACGGGATTGCTCTCCAGGCAATGCAGGAAATGAAGGCCCTCATCTCCCGATGACTGGGGCGTCTCGTAGGTTTTCTCGAGCTGTGGCGCTAGTGTGGGGTTTCTCACGAAGTAAGACTGGGAGCTCAGTGAGCCTCTCATGTGGTGCCAGGGCAGTCAGGTCTCTATGCACGTGGTGAGAGGGAGCCCGTCATTGTTCTCAAGTCATGGTAGGGGAATTGGGCCTGAAAACGTGTTAAAGAAGGACTCTCGAGGTCTTTCTTGGGTTGCAGCAGGAAATCCTGGGTTCCATCGACTTGTGCCAGTGACCTCAGGAAGCTTCTCAGCATGCCTCTGAGAAGTCAGGGTCACTGTGGAGTTGGGAGGGGCCTCTCGGAACTCCACTGGGTTTGGTGCAATGGAAGAGGGCCTCATGACAAGTTGAGGCAGGAACCACAGGGTTCCTCTCCTGGCTTCGAATGCGCCGGATCTGACTCGGATCGCAGAGTCCCTGCAGAGTTGGGACAGGAGAGTCAGGCCTCGTCTTGTGTGGAAGAATGGAACTCCGCTTGACTCTCGCGTTGTTCATGGGGTGACAGGCCACTTGTCGATTTGTATGTGGAACTTGCGGGTTTTTCTGGACGATGCACTGGGGTGTCACTGCCCCTTCGTGTTGTGCCTTGTTCCACAGGATTGCCTTCGAGTTGGGTTCTGCCATCGGGTTCTTATCAAGAGCGGACCAGGGAATCGGGGTCTTTTGGCATGCCGCACCACCCACGAGGCTATGTCTCGAATTTCCTCGTGAGACTGGCCTCATCTTGATGTGCGCCAGGAAGGTCGGGAACGCCTTCCAGACAAAGCAGGGGAATCGAACCTCCTGTCGCGATCAAGAGGGGAGAAGAGTCTCAGATGAAGTGGTGCCGGGAACCTCGGTGTTCTCCTCAAGTGAGACTGGTATGTCAGGGAACTTTTGGGGTCGCATCAAGGATTCCAAGTAACTTTTCGCTCTTCAATACGGAATGTGGGACTTCTCTTGAGACGCTGTAGCGGGCAAGGGCCTCATCTTTCGATGACGGGGGAACCAAGTGGTTTTTCTTGAGTTGGGGCGGGATTCTCGAGGTACAACCGGGAATTCAGGCTTCCTCTTCAACTGGCCCAGGGAAGTCCAGTTTTCATTCGAATTGTGAGTTAGAACTGGGGATTGCTCTCGAGACACTGCAGGGCCAAATAGACCTCATCTAGGCTTGTGTCCAGGACCTAATGTTCCTCTGCTGGGGCGAAAGCGATCTCAGCATTGCATTCTCGACTCACCCGGGGAGTCAGGCCTCGTCTCGAGGGGAAGCCAAGGACACCGCTCTCCTGTCAAGTCGCGACGGGTATATCTTGGAGCTCACTGTGTGGCCTAAAATGAGTCAAGCCTCCTGTGGAGTTTGGAGAGAGGACTCAGGATTGCTCTCCAGGCCATACAGCAAAAGAAGGCCCTCATCTCGTGAGGACTGGGGCGTCTCGTGGGTATTCTCGAGCTGTGGCTCCAGTGTGGTGTTGCTCACGAGGTATAAGGGGAGCTCAGGGAGCCTCTCCTGTGGCGCCAGGGAAGTCAGGTTTCTATGCGCGTGGCTAGGAGGAGCGCGTCATTGCTCTCGAGTCATGGTAGTGGAATCGCACCTCAAGACGCGTTGAAGAAGGACTCTCGAGGTCTTTTACGGGTTGGGGCAGGAAACCCTTGGTTCCCTCGACTTGTGCCGGTGATCTCAGGAAGGTCTAAGGGTGCCTCTGAGAAGTCAGGGATACTGAGCAGTTGGGAGGGGTCTCTCGGGACTCCACTGGGTTCGGTGCAATGGAAGAGGGCCTCATCTCGAGTGGAGGCAGGAAACTCATGTTTCCTCTCCTGACTTCCCCTGGGCCAGATCTGACTCGGATCGCAGTTTCGCTGCATAGTTCGAACAGGAGAGTCAGGCCTCGTCTTGTGTGGAGGAATGGAACTCTGCTTGCCTCTCCAGTTGTTCACGGGGTGACAGGTCACTTCTCGAGCTGTGTGTGGTACCTGCGGGTTTCTCCGGACGATACCCAGGGGTGTCAGTGCCCCTAAGTGTTGTGCCTTCATCAAAAGGGTTATCTTCAAAGCAGTGTCCGGGCATCAGGATCTTATCAAGAGCGGACCGGGAAATCGGGGTCTTTTGGCATGTGTCACCATCCACGTGGCTATGTCTCGAATATCCTCGTGAGACCGGCCTCATCCTGAGATGCACCGGGAAAGGCGGGAACCCCTTCAAGACAAAACAGGGGAATCGACCCTCCTGTCGCGATCAGGAGTGGAGAAGGGGCCCAGAGGAAGCGGTGCCGGGAACCTCGGTGTTCTCCTCGAGTCAGACTGGTGTGTCGAGGAACTTTTGAGGTCGCATCAAGGGTGCCAATACCGTTTCGCACTTCAAGACGGAACGTGGGACTTCTCTTGAGACGTTGTAGGGGGCAAGGGCCTCATCTTGGGATGACGGGGGAACCACGTGGCGTTTCTCGAGTTGTGGCGGGATTCTCGAGTTTCGACGGGGAATACAGTCTTCCTCATGTGTTGAGCCAGGGAAGTCCTATCTTCCATTCGAGTTTCAAGGGAGAGCTGGGGATTGCTCTCAAGTCACTGCAGGGCAAAATAGACCTCATCTAGGCTTGTGTCCAGGACTTAATGTTCGTCCCTAGGGGCGACAGGGATCTTGGGGTTGCATACCAGACTCACCCGGGGAATCAGGCCTCGTCTCGAGGGGAAGCAAAGAACTCCGCTGTCCTTTTGAGTCGCGATGGGTATCTCTTGGAGCCCACTGTGTGCCCTAAAGGGAGTCAAGCCTCCTGTGGTGTTTGGATAGAGGACTCGGGATTCCTCTCCAGGCCCTGCAGGAAAAGAAGGCCCTCATCTCGCGATGATGGCGGCGTCTCGTGGGTTTTCTAGACTGCTGCGCTAGTGCCGGGTTTCTGACGAGCTATGAGAGGGAGCTCAGGGAGCCTCTCGTGTGGCGCCAGGGAAGTCAGGTCCCCATGAGATGGCTAGGGGGAGCTCGTCATTGCTCTCGAGTCATGGTAGGGTAATCGGGCCTCAAGACGGGTTGAAGAAGGACTCTCGAGGTCTTTCTCGGGTCACTGCATAAAACCCAGGGTTCCCTTGACTTGTGCCTGCGACCTCATGGAGCTTCTCAGAGTGCCTCTGAGAAGTCAGGGATACTGTGCAGTTTGGAGGGGCCTCTCGAGACTCCTCTGCATTTGGTGGAATGTAAGAGGGACTCATCTCGAGTTGAAGCAGGAACCTCAGTGTTCCTCTCCATTTCTGACTCAGATCGCAAGGTCCCTGCATGTTGGTACAGGAGAGTCAGGCCTCGTCTTTTCTGGAGGATGGGACTCCTCTTGCCTCTCGAGTTGTTCTCGAGGTGACAGGCCACTTGTCGAGCTGTGTGTGTAACCTGCCCGTTTTTCCGGATGATGCACAGGTGTGTTAGTGCCCCTTCGTGTTGTACCTTCATACTCAAGGCTGCCTTCCAAGAGGTGTCCGAGCATCGGATTCTTATCAAGAGCGGACCGGGAAATTGGAGTCTTTCAGCAAGTGGCACCACCCACAAAGCTACGTATCGAATTTCCCCATGAGACCGGCCTCATCCTGAGTTGTGCAGGGAAGGTCGGGCCCCCTTGCAGACAAAGCAGGGGAATCGACCCACCGGTCACGATCAGGAGGGGAGAAGGGGCTTAAATGAAGTGGTGCCGGGAACCTCGGTGTTCCCCTTGAGTGAGACCGGCGTGTTGGGGGACTTTTGGGGTCGCATCAAGGGTGCCAAGTACCGTTTCGCATTTCAAGATGGAACCTGGGACATCTTTTGAAACGCTGTAGCGGGCAAGGGCCTCATCTTGCGATGACGGGAGAACCACGTGGTTTTGCTCGAGTTGCGGCGGGATTCTCGAGTTATGACCGGGAATTTAGGCTTCCTTTTGTTGGCCTTGAAATCCAATCTTCCATTCGGGTTGCGAGGGGGAGCTGGGGATTGCGTTAGAGTCACTGCAGGGCAAAAGAGACCTAATCTAGGCTTGTGTCCAGGATCTAACGTTGCTCTCCAGGGGCGACAGGGATCTCGGGTTTGCATTCCAGACTCATCCGGGGAGTCAGTTCTCACCTCGAGGGTAAGCAAAGAATTCCGCTCTCGTCTCGAGTCGCGATGGGTATCTCTTGGAGCCCAATGTGTGTACTAAAGGGAGTCAAGCCTCCTGTGGAGTTTGGAGAGAGGACTTGGGATTGGACTCCAGGCCATGCAGGAAAAGAAGGCCCTCATCTCGAGATGACGGTGGCGTCTCGTGGGTTTTCTCGAGCTGCGGCGCCAGTGTGGGGTGTCTCATGAAGTACCACGGGGATCTCAGGGAGCCTCTTGTATGGCGCCAGGAAAATCCAGTATTCCATTCGAGTTGCAAGTTAGAACTGGGGATTGCTCTCCAGTCACTGCAGGGCAAAATAGACCTCATCTACGCTTGTGTCCAGGACCTAGTGTTCCACTACTGGGCCGACAGGGATCTCAGGGTTGCATTCTCGACTCACCCGGAGAGTCAGGCCTCGTCTTGAGGGGAAAAAAAGGACTCCGCTCTCCTGTCGAGTCGCGACGGGTATCTCTTGGAGCCCACTGCGTGGCGTAAAGGGAGTGAAGCCTCCTATGGAGTTTGGAGATGACTCGGGATTGTTTTCCTGGCCATGCAGGAAAAAAGGCCCTCATCTCGCGATGACGGGGGCATCTTGTGGGTTTTCTCCAGCTGCGGCGCCAGTATCAGATTTCTCACGAGGTACAACGGGGAGCTCAGAGAGCCTCTCGTGTGGTGCTAGGGACGTCAGGTCTCCGTGCATGTGGTGAAGGGGAGTGCGTGATTGCTCTTGAGTCATAGTAGGCGAATCGGGCCTCAAGACGCATTGAAGAAGGACTCTCGAGGTCTTTCTCGGGTTGCGGCAGGGAACGCTGGGTTCCCTTGATTTGTGTCGGTGACCTCAGGCAACTTCTAAGGGTGCCTCTGAGAAGTCAGGGACACTGTGGATTTGGGAGGGGCCTTTCGTTACTCAACTGGGTTTGGTGCAATCGAAGAGGGCCTCATCTCAAATGGAGGCAGGAACCTCAGGGGTCCTCTCCATATCTGACTCAGGTCGCAGGGTACCTGCAGAGTATGGAGAAGAGAGTCACGCCTCGTCTTCTGTGGAGGAATGGATTTCCCCTTGCCTTTCGAGTTGTTCACGGAGTGACAGGCCACTTGTTGAGCTGAGTGTGGAACCTGCGGGTTTTTCCGGACGATGCACAGGGGTGTCAGTGCCCCTTCGTGTTGTGCCTTCATCCACAGGGTTGCATTCAAAGAGGTTTCCGGGCATCGGGTTCTTTTCAAGAGCGTACCGGTAAATTGGGGTCTTTCAGCATGTGGTACCACCCACGAGGCTACGTCTCGAATTTCCTCGGGAGACCGGCCTCATCCTGAGGTGCGCTGGGAAGGTCGGGAACCCCTTGCAGACAAAGCAGGGGAATCGACCCACCGGTCGCGATCAGAAGGGGAGAAGGGGCTCAGATGAAGTGGTGCCGGGAACCTCAGTGGTCCCCTCGAGTGAGACCGGTATGTCACGGCACTTTTGAGGTCGCATCAAGGGTGCCAAGTACAGTTTCGCACTTCAAGACGGAACGTGGGAATTCTCTGGAGATGCTGTAGCGGGCAAGGGCCTCATATTGCGATGACGAGGGAAACACGTGGTTTTTCTCGAGTTGAGGCGGGATTCTCGAGTTACGACGGGGAATTCAGGCTTCCTCTTGTGTTGGCCCAGGAAGTCCAATCTTCCATTCAACTTGTCAGAGAGAGCTGGGGGTTGCTCTCGAGTCACTTCAGGGCAAAGAGTCCTCATCTAGGCTTGGGTCCAGGACGTAATGTTCCTCTCCAGGGGCGACAGGGATATCGGGGTCGCATTCCAGTCTCACCCGGTGGGTCACGCCTCGTCTCGAGTGGAAGCAAAGGACTCCACTATCCTCTCGAGTCGTGACACGTAACTCATGGAGCCCAATGAGTGGCCTAAAGGGAGTCAAGCGTCCTGTGTAGCTTGGACAGAAGGTTCACGCTTGATCTGCATACCATGCAGTTAAAGATGGCCCTCGTCTCGTGATGATGGGGGCGACTCATGGGTTTTCTCGAGCTGCGGCGCCAGTGTGGGGTTTCTCACGAGATATGATGGGGAGCTCAGGGATCCTCTTGTGCAGCGCCAGAGAAGCCTGACACCATGCGTGTGGCCAGGCAGATCGCGTCATTGCTCTCGAGTCATGGGAGGGACTAGGGCCTCAAGAGGCATTTAAGAAGGACTCTCAAGGTCTTTCTTGGGTTGGGGCGGGAAACACTCATTTCCCTCGACCTCTACATGGGACCTTAGGGAACTTCCCAGGTGCCTCTGAGAGGTGAGGGATACTGAGGAGTTAGAGGGGCCTCTCGAGACTCCACTAGGTTTGACGAAATGAAAGAGGGCCTCATCTCGATTGGAGGCAGGAACCTCAGGCTTCCTCTCCATTTCTGACTCCGACCGCAGGGTCCCTGCAGAGTTGGGACAGGAGAGTCAGGCCTCGTCTTGTCTGAGTAATGGAACTCTGCTTGCCTCTCGAGTCGTTCAGGGGGTCTCAGGGCCCTTGACAAGCTGTGTGTGGAACCTGCGGGTGTTTCCAGAAGATGCATGGGGGTGTCAGTGCCCCTTCGTTTTGTGCCTTCCCCCACAGGGTTGCCTTCAAAGAGGTGTCCGGGCATCGGGTTCATTTCAAGAGCGGACCGGGAAATCGGGGTCATTCGGCATGTGGCACCACCCACGTGGCTCATCTCGAATTTTCTCGTGAGACCACCATCATCCTGAGGTGCGCCGGGAAGGCCGGGAACCCCTTCCACACAAGTAGGGGAATCGATTCTCTTGTCGCGATCAGGAGGGGAGATGGGGCTCAGATGAAGTGGTGCCGGGACCCTCTGTGTTCCACTCGAGGGAACCCGGCGTTTCAGGGAACTTTAGGGGGTCGCATCAAGGGAGCCAAGTACCGTTTCCCACTTCAGGACGGAACATGGGACTTCCCTGGAGACGCTGTAGCGGGCAAGGGCCTCATCCTGTGAATACGTTGGAACCACGTCGTTTTTCTTGAGTTGCATCAGGATTCTCGAAAACGACAGGAATTTCAGGTCTCTCTTGGGTTTGCCCTGGGAAGCCCAATCTTCAATTCGAGTTGCGATGGAAAGCTGGGGGTTCTGCTCGAGTCACTACAGGGCCAAAGAGACCTCATCGAGGCGTGTGTCCAGGACCTAATATTCCTCTCAAGGGAAGACAGGGATCCCTGGTTTCCATTCCAGACACCCCCCGGGGAGTCAGGACTCGCCTGGAGGGGAAGCAAAGGACACCGCTTTCCTCTCAAGTCACGACACGGATCTCTTGGAGCCCACTGAGTGGACTCAAGGGTGTCGAGCCCCCTCTTCAGTTTGGAGAGAGGACTCGGGATTGCTCTCCAGGCCAGGCAGGAAAAGAAGGCCCTCAGCTCGCGATGACGGGGGCGTCTCATGGGTTTCCTCAGGCTGCTGCGCCCATTGGGGTTTTTTCACGAGGCACGCCGAGGACCTCAGGGAGCCTCTCGTGCGGCGCCAGGGAAGTCAGGTCTCCATGCGCATGGCGAGGGGGAGCTGGTCATCACTCTCGAGTCATGGGAAGCGGCTAGGTCCTCAAGAGGCGTTGAAGAAGGACTCTCGAGGTCTTTCTCGGGTTGCGGCGGGAAACCCTCGTTTCCCTCGACTTCTGCAGGGGACCTTAGGGAACTTCCCAGGGTGCCTCTGAGAGGTGAGGGATGCTGTGTAGTTGGCAGGGCCTCTCGGGACTCTGCTGGGTTCGGCGCAACGGAAGAGGGCCTCATCTCGAGGGGAGGCAGGAACCTCAGGCTTCCTCTCGGTTTCGGACTCCGACTGCACGGTCCCTGCAGTGTTGGGACAGGAGAGTCATGCCTTGTCTTGTCTGAGGAATGGAATTCTGGTTGCCTCTCGAGTTCTTCCAGGAGTCTCAGGCCCCTTGTCGAGCTGTGTGTAGACCCTGCGGGGTTTTCCGGATGATGCACGGGGGTGTCAGTGCCCCTTCGTGTTGTGCCTTCACCCACAGGGTTGCCTTCGAAGAGGTGTCCGGGCATCGGGTTCTTATCAAGAGCGGACCGGAAAATCGGGGTCGTTCGGCACGTGGCACCTCACACGTGGCTAGTCTCGAATTTCCTCCTGAGACCGGCCTCATCCTGAGGTGCGCCAGGAAGGCCGGGAAACCCTTCCAGACCACGCAGGGGAATCGACTCTCCTGTCGCGATCAGGAAGGGAGAAGGGGCTCAGATGAAGTGGTGCCGGGACCCTCGGTGTTCCCCTCGAGGTAACCCAGCGTGTCGGGGAACTTTTGCGGTCGCATCAAGGGTGTCAAGTACCGTTTCGCACTTAAGGACGGAACATGGGACTTCCCTGGAGACACCGGGAACTTTGGTGTTCCCCTGGAGTGAGACCGGTATGTTGGGGAACTTTGGGGTCGCATCAAGGGTGCCAAGTTACATTTCGAACTTTAAGATGGAATGTGGGACTTCTCTTGAGACTCTAGCTGGCAAGGGTCTCATATTGCGATGAAGGGGGAACCACATGGTTTTTAAGACTTGAGGCTGAATTCTCGAATTACGATGGGAAATTTAGACTTCCTCTTGTGTTGACCGTGGGAAGACCAATCTTCCATTCAAATTGTGAGGGAGAGATGGAGGTTGCTCTCGAGTCACTGTAGGGCAAAATAGACCTCATCTAGGCTTGTGTCTAGGACATAATGTTCCACTCCAGGGGCGACAGGGATCTCGGGGTTGCATTCCAAACTCACCCGGGGAGTCAGGCCTCGTCTCGAGGGAAGCAAAGGACTCCGCTCTCCTCTCGAGTCGCACCGGGTATTTCTTGGACCCAACTGAGTGACCTAAAGGGAGTCAATCCTCCTGTGAAGTTTGGAGAGAGGACCAGGAATTGCTCTCCAGGTCAGGCAGGAAAAGAAGGCCCCCATCTCTCCTTGACGGGGGCATCTTGTGGTTTTTCTCGAACTGCGGCGCCAGTATGGGTTTTCTCACGAGGTACGATGGGGTACTCAGGGAGCCTCTTGTGTGGTACTAGGGAAGTCAGTTTTCCTGCTTGTGGCGAGGGGAGCGCGTCCTTGCTCTGGAGTCATGGTAGGGGAATCGGGCATCAAGAGACGTTGAAAAAGGACTCTCCAAGTCTTTCTCGGGATACTTCAGGAAACTCTGGGTTCCCTCGACTTGTGCCAGTGAACTCAGGTAGCTTCTCAGGGAGCCTCTGAGAATTCAGGGATACTGTGGTGTTGGGAGGGGCCTCTCGGGACACCACTGAGTTTGGTTCAATGGAAGAGGGCCTCTTCTCTAGTTGAGGCAGGAACCTCAGGGTTCCTCTCCATTTCTGACTCCGATCGCAGGGTCCCTGAAGAGTTGGGCCAGGAGGGTAAGGCCTCGTCTTGTGTGAAGGAATGCAACTTCACTTGCCTCTCGTGTTGTTCACGGGGTGACAGTCCACATTTGGAGCTGTGAGTGGAATCGGCGGGTTTTTCCAGACGATGCATGGGGATGTCAGTGTCCCTTCGTGTTGTGCCTTCATCCACAGGGTTGCCTTCGAAGAGATGTCCGGGCGTCAGGTTCTTATCTAGAGTGGACCGGGAATTCGGGATCTTTCAGCATGTGGCACCAACCATGAGGCTACTTTTCGAATTTCCTCATGAGATCGGCCTCATCCAGAGGTTCGCGGGGAACGTCGGGAACCCCTTGCAGACAAAGCATGGGAGTCGACCCTCCTGTCACGATCAGGAGGGGTGAAGGGGCTCACAGGAAGTGGTGCCGTGAACTTTGGTGTTTCCCTCGAGTGAGACCGGTATGTCAGGGAACTTTGGGGGTCGCATCAAGGGTGCCAAGTACCGTTTTGTACTTCAGGATGGAACGTGGGACTTCTCTTGATACGCTGTAGCGGCCAAGGGCCTCATCTTGCGATGACGGGGGAGCCACGTGGTTTTTCTCGAGTTGCGGCGGGATTCTCGAGTTACGACGGGGATTTCAGGCTTCCTCTTGTGTTGGGCCAGGGAAGTCCAATCATCCATTCGAGTTGCGAGCGAGAGCTGGGGGTTGCGCTCGAGTCACTGCAGGGCAAAGGAGACCTCATCTAGGCTTGTGTCCAGGACCTAATGTTCCTCTCCAAGGGCCACAGGGATCTCAGGTTTGCATTCCAGACTCACCCAGGGAGTCAGGCCTCGTGTCGAAGGGAAGCAAAGGACTCCGCTCTCCTTTCGAGTCGCGACGGGCACCTCTTGGAGACCACTTTGTGTCCTAAAGGGAGTCAAGCCTCCTGTGAAGTTTGGAGAAAGGACTTGGGACTGCTCTCCAGGCCATGCAGGAAAAGATGGCCCTCATCTCGCGATGACGGAGGGGTCTTGTGGGTTTTCTCGAGCTGCGGCGCCAGTGTGGGGTTTCATACGAGGTACGTCAGGGAGCTCAGGGAGCCTCTCATGTGGCGCCAGGGAAGTCAGGTCTCCATGTGCGTGGCGAGGGTGAGCGCGTTATTGCTCTCGAGCCATGGTAGGGGAATCTGACCTCAAGACGCATTGAAGAAGGACTCTCGAGGTCTTTCTTCGGTTGTGGCAGGAAACCCTTATTTCCCTCGACGTTTGCCGGTGGCCTCAAGGAGGCCTCTCAGAATGCCTATGAGAAGTCAGGGATACTGTGGAGATGGGAGTGGCCTCTCGGGACTCCACTGGGTTTGTTTTAATGGAAGAGGGCCTCATCTCGGGTTGAGGCAGGAACCTCAGGTTTCCTCTCCATTTCTGACTCAGATCGAAGCGTGCCTGCAGAGTTGGGATTGGATACTCAGGCCTCGTCTTGTCTGAGGAAGGGAACTCCGCTTTCCTCTCTCATTGTTTAAGGGGTGACAGGCCAGTTGTGGAGCTGTATGTGGATCCTGCGGGTTTTTCCGGACGATGAACAGGGTTGCCAGTGCCCCCTCGTGTAGTGCCTTCATCCACAGGGTTGCCTTAGAAGAGGTGTCCGGGCATCGGGTTCTTATCAAGAGCAAGACCGAGAAATCGTGGTCTTTTGGCACGTGGCACCAACACGAGGCTACGTCTCGAATTTCTTCGTGAGACTGGCCTCATCCTGAGGTGCGCCATGAAGGTCGGGAACCCCTTCTAGACAAAGCAGGGGGATCGACCTTCCTGCCGTGATCAGGAGCGGAGAAGGGGCTCAAATGAAGTGGTGCCAGGAACTTCGGTGTTCCCTTGGAGTGAGACCGGTATATTGGGGAACTTTTGGGGTCGCATCAAGGGTGCCAAATAGCATTTCGAACTTTATGAAGAAACATGGGACTTCTCTTGAGACTCTGTAGCGGGCAAAGGCCTCATATTGCGATGAATGGGGAACCACGTGGTTTTTAAGAGTTGCGGCGGGATTCTCGAGTTACAACGGGAAATTCAGACTTCCTCATGTGTTGGCCCAGTGAAGACCAATCTTCCATTCGAATTGCGAGGGAGAGATGGGTGTTGCTCTCGAGTAACTGTAGGGCAAAATAGACCTCATCTAGGCTTTTGTCCAGGACATAATGTTCCTCTCCAGGGGCAACAGGGATCTCGGGGTTGCATTCCAGACTCACCCGAGGTAAGGCCTCATCTCGAGGGGAAACAAAGTACTCTGCTCTCCTCTCAAGTAGCGACAGGTATCTCTTGGAGCCCATTGAGTGGCCTAAAGGGAGTAAAGCCTCCTGTGAAGTTTGGAGAAAGGACCAGGGATTGCTCTCCAGGTCAGGCAGGAAAAGAAGTCCCCAATCTCGCGATGACGGTGGCGTCTCGTGGGTTTTCCCGAGCTGCGGCGCCAGTGTGGGGTTTCTCACGAGGTATGACGGGGAGCTCAGGGAGCCTCTCATGTGGCGCCAGGGAAGTCAGGTGTCCATGCGCATGGCGAGGGGGAGCGTGTCATTGCTCTCGAGTCATGGTAGGGGAATCCGGCCTCAAGACGCGTTGAAGACGGACTCTTGAGGTCTTTCTCGGGTTGCGGCAGGAGACCCTGTGTTCCCTCGACTTGTGCCGGTGACCTCAGGGAGTTGCTCAGGGTGCCTCTGAGAAGACACTGATACTGTGGTGTTGGGAGGGGCCTCTCGGGACTCCACTGCGTTTGGTGCAATGGAAGATTGCCGGGAGCCAGCGAGAGACATTCCACTCGTGACAAATGTCATGAGGAAAGAGTCTCGGCATACGCAAAGGCGGGATCGAGCCTCCGGGAGTTCCCCCGTATATTCTTGAGCATCTACCCCCAAAAACCAAAGTCTGCCTTTTTTATGGCTTTGTTCTCTCACCTCTGACATTACTGGGGATGTCCCCTACCACCATCTCACTCTCTCTGTCAAAGAGCTAACTTACAGCTCCAACTAATAATGTTCCTGGGCAATTAGTAGTGTTTAAATCCAAACACGTCAGATGGTTTTCTAACTCGCCTGACAAGTTTACCCGGTCTCCTACAGCTATGCATACGATTGTGTACAGTCTCCCAGCCTCGAGACGCACGGGAAGTTTAAGATATTCAAATAGCTTAGAGCCTCTCAGAGAGTTAGAAACTGTCAGAATAAAACTAGTAAAAGATTTCATTGATGAACCAATGCTTTTTGCCAAGTTTCCACATCCCCTGAATTGTATCCTTGAATGTGTGCTAATTAATATAGTTGGTATGTAGAAAAAATAAGTACTGGCCTTGATGTTAGTAACTTTAGACCCTTAAGGTAATAAATTCTTTTCTTTGTTGTAAACCCATTACACATCCTCCCTATAGGAATGCAATTTTATCTTCGAAAGATGGCGCCAAACCTTAAACAATTACTCTTAGAGAAAATAACTCTTATGGTTGATAAGTCTTTGTCAAGAGTCATAAAATGTTAATAGGTCTTCTGGCCAGAAGATGATGTAAATCATCTAAACCATTTTAATACGATAAATCTGCAGAAAAGAAACCCTGGTTTTTGATAAGGATTAAAGACTGCTGACTTTGCATCCCCTATTATCCTCTATGTGTAACTTAGGGTATTAAAACCTGTGTTGAAAATAAAGCTACGGGCCTTGCTCGCCAACGCTTGGTCTCCCCATGTCATTATTCCCCTCAATTTTCAGATGAGTGTCCATCTGGAGCGCAGATATCCTCTGCGATCATTTATTTGCCTGGGCTTCGAAGACCTACTCGATAAGGTGTCTAACGTGGGGCACCTTCCTCTATTCTAGAGGGCACTTGCAGCCTCCGTGGTCAGAGCTAACCTGGTGTCACGGGTTATATTGATTTTCCGCGTAAACCAAGCTACTCAGCTGCTTTTCTCCACTGAATTTTCCTACTGAGCTATCCTCATTCTATTACTCTTTATATCTTTGATGAATAAATAAATATATAAATAGGTCGCCTACTCCATCTTCCCTTCAAATACCCTGGATCAGCTGGGGCTGGACCTCTGCAGGTGGCGCCCGAGACAGGCATTTCGAAGGTAAATCCCCAACCCCATTCCCCCAGTGTTCAGTTTTCGGGACAGATAGGATCCCACTTAGGGGGCTGCAGATCCCCCTGTAGAATAGACAGGGCGAGAGGAGTGGGAAGTGTTGAAGAGTTAGAGAGAAAAAACGGTTTCTAAAAAGGCTGACAAAAAGGGCCTAATCTTTAGATAGCTAAAAGCAAAATCTTTTACTATCCTTAATTTTCTGACATGGGCAACACTGAATCAAATGAAAGACAGCTCTTTATAGGAGTAATTTTACAGTTATTAAGTAAAAGAAGAATCAAGGTTAAAACATCTTCCATTCAATCATTTTTTACATTTGTACAAGACCACTGCCCTTGGTTTCTACAACAAGGCACTGTTAACCTCGATATCTTGAAAAAACTAGGAAAACAGCTAAGAGCTTATTGTGCTCAGCAAGGTTTGGAAAAAATCCCTACTTACACCTTTCCTCTGTGGAATATGACTAGAGATGTTTTAGATCCAGCTCATGAATTTGAAAAGGTACCTGTTAAAGTGGAAAGTAAAGTTGGAAAAGTACCTATTAAACAAAAAAGCAAATCTGAAAAGGTACCTGTTATAAAGAAAAGTGAAAATGAAGAGGCTATACCTAGCTATCGACAGCTAAATGAATGGCTAGCCGCTATGACTGCCAATGAGCATGTAAAAGATAGGGATGAAAAGAAAGATCAGCTCTCCCCTCAATTTGAAAAAGGTTTAGAGGAAACAGCAGCTCGATGCCATTCTGATGAGGATTTGTTTTTTTTTTTTTTTTTAGCTAAAGATGCTCCTAAAAGTTTAAGAAAACATCCCTAATCAGACCATCCGCTCCTAGGAGGTTGAGGGAAACATCCCCGATCAGACAGTTCGTAAGATTTAGTTACCAAACAGTTAAAGGATCTCCGGAACAGAAGAGGAAAACTTCGGGACGCTCCCATCCCCCTATGCCTCCTCCTCCATGTCGGGGTAAAGGGCCACCGCTAGGAGTTTCCCGGAGAAGGATTTTCTCTAGTCCCAAGGATGAACTCGATCCTCACCTTGAGGCTCCTTTTCTAGTCCCCTCTGAAGTTTAGCCAGGGTAAAGAGGTTACAAAATAAATAAAAATATTCTCTAAAATTAAAAAAAAATTAAAAATGGATTTCTCTGCATCTAATAATAGACAAATATTTATTGACTGTGGAATATGATTAGAAATGTCCTGGACCTCCGTCACGAGGCTGTTAAATAGCCTATGGGGGAGGCTATAGAGGTGGATGGTGGTGAGTCTCCATTTACTGCACAGATCATATTTTCTGCCATTGAAAAAAAAAAAAAAGGAGGGAGAAAGTGGTCTACCTCCCGAGGAAGGAGAGGGCTTACAGGACGCTGCAGCCGAGAGCCCTGGCGAGCTCCCTCCCCCTCTGCGCAAACCTTTAAAAAACTTATCCACCACTTTCTGATTTAAGGAGACCACCACCGCCTTCGATTGTGCCTCCCAGGACCCAGGAGTTCCCCACTTTGCCCCCAAAGCCTCCCAAAGTGTTGCCTAAGACTGAGGAAGATAGAAAGTTTTTTAAACAAAGGAGCTTTTAGTACACAATATTCAGAGCGTGCTCCTTGGAGAAAACTCCCTCAGGGGGGTCTCACCCAGGCTAGGAGAAAAGCGAAAAGGCAAGGAGATTTAATAACAATATTAACCCCTGATGTGCCACTTACTCCAATTCCAACCGGAGTGGCTGGCCCCCTATCTGAGGACATTGTAAGATTTGTCCTGGGGCGTAGCTCGCTTTCTTTTAAAAAAAAATTAAATAAAAAAAAAAGAAAGAAAAGAAATTTCGCTGGTGCATGGTGTAGTAGATTCTGATGATATTGAGAAATTAAAGTCTTGATCTCACTGCCTATCAAAACTGTACAAATTAATAAAGGTCAAAGAGTAACACAGCTTTTACTTTTACCTTACTATCAGACAAGGAAAAACTTGACTTCTCAAGCTAAGAGCCACAAAACATTTGGATCTAGTGATCTAGCCTTTTGGGTGCAGGAAATTACAGTTCCAAGGCCTTTAAAAGATCTTTTAATTCAAGAGAATAAAATGCCAGGGCTATTAGACACAGGAACAGACGTCTCTTAACATTGCTGGGAAAGACTGGCCCAGCTCCTGGCCAACACATAATACTGAAAATGAGTTCGTGGGATTAGAGAAAGTGGTATGTGGGGTGGAGATGCTGTACAGGTGGTACATTTAACAATACTTTATATATTGTTATAAATACATAATATAAATGTATTTGCCTAATTACAGTTTGCCTAATTAGGTATGGGTATAAATAAAATATAATAAAGGTATACCTAATTCTATTTATAGATCTATACTTAATTAATTTGTATATAAATTAATATGCATACTATATACACACACATATATATATATGCTGTATAATTAAATATATATGGCAGAATATAATGTGTGTGTGGCTGATATTAATTGGTATGGATTGATGTGCTGTGATGATAAATGTTCTATATACTGTATAATTATAAATGTGTGACATGTATTATTACAGTATATTGGTTTGTGTTGGTTGGTATTAGCTGTGTATGTGTTGTATTGTTGTAATATATATTAATTAATATATTAATTATAAAGATTAATTCAAGTATATTGATTTATATATATTATATGTCAATAACTTTATACTTGTTGCCATATATAAATACATATATAAATGCATTTTGCATTTAGGTATATCTGTATACCTGTATACCAAAATGAGATAAGGAGGTTATACATTTATTACTTAAATTTATACAGAGACCTAAACTAAACATTAGACCTAAATTAACATATCCATAGGGAAACAGCTAGACAAATAGTGAAGTTATGTTCCAATTGTAATTAATCACTTAAACGTAAACACACAGGGGCAGACTACAATGATGAGACACTAGATGCCTGAATTACAGGCTACGACTCGGCCCCTGGTCAAGTAAAAAGGCCTCCTTACGGGAGAGTGAAAAAGGCCAGATGTGTTGCTAACTTGTGGGAGAGGGTATGCTTGTATATTTCTACAGAATGCAGATTCTCCGGTTTGGATCTCAGACAAATTCGTCATGTCACATTCCCCAAAGACCAGGTTCGCGGAGCGCGCACTCGCTCGCTCCCCCTCCCCCAGCCAGCTCTCGCCTCCATGCCACCAGCAGTGCCTCGCACCCACCTCGCTGCACCCCGTGACCTAGAGCAAAGAAGTCTGTGCAGCGAGTGAGGGCCAGAGAGGAAAGCGCACCCGCGGAGTGCTGTCCAGACCAGCGTGGCCCCACCGGCGAGAGGGGACCACCCTGAGCCCAAGCGGTGGCGGCTAGCCCTAAACCACGAATCCTGCCCCTCCGCCCACCATAGGCGCCTTGGCCCACAGCCTGCCGCTCGCGTTCTGCCTCCTGATGCTGGGGACACTGCTCCCCCAGGCTGACGCCTACAGCTGCTCCCTGGTTCATCTTGTTTAAACCCTCAATATAATGTTTGCTCCTTTGTAATGCTACAACATCCACCGTATCTTATGATGTAACCACTTATTGAATTATGGTCTTGCTGTATTACAACAACTACAGGATTTAATGCAAACATGACGGTTTGTGGGCTTAATTATCTTGGGAACAGCAGCTTTGATAAGTGCAATCACTTCTGTTACTGTGGCAGAAATATCATTGACTCAACAAGTACATACTGCTCAATATGTTGATTCTATGTCCAAAAATGTTTCTTTAACATTGGCAACACAGGAAGCTATAGAGAAAATTAGAAATGAGGGTAGACGCCCTAGAGGAAGCAGTAATACATATTGGGACTGAATTGCAGGCTTTAAAGGTGAAAATGGCATTGTCTTGTCATGCTGACTATCGGTGGATATGTGGAACACCCCTGAAAGTAAATGAGACAGATTTTGAATGGGAAAAGATTAAAAACCATATTTCAGGTATCTGGAACAGCTCTGACATTGGTTGAGACGTAGGGAAACTTCACTATCAAATAGCAACCATGGAGCACTCCCGATTAGATTTTACTGCTGCTGGAACAGCAAATGATTTCTTCCATACTTTCCCTAACTACATCTCAGGAAAGAATATTCTGTCTAATGTCTTTAGCTATGCTGCGGTGGCTGCTTTAATTCTGCTTCTCATAATCATTCTTCCTTGTATTGTCAGGATTCTTCAGCAGAGTATTCAGAGGCTTGCAACTGAGCTACATCTGGCTGTTTTAAGAAATAAAAAACGGGGAGATGCCGGGAGCCAGCGAGAGACATTCCACTCGTGACAAAGGTCATGAGGAAGGAGGCTGGGCATACACAAAGGCGGGATCGAGCCTCGGGAGTCCTCCCGGATATTCTTGAGCATCTACCCCCCAAAACCAGTGTCTGCCTACTTTATTGCTTTGTGCTCTCACCTCTGACTTTACTGGGGGCTGTCCCCCACCACCATCTCACTCTCTCTGTCAAAGAGCTAACTTACAGCTCCAATTAATAAAGTTCCTGGGCAATTAGGAGTGTTTAAATCCAAACACGTCAGATGGCTCTCTAACTCGCCTGACAAGTTTACCCGGACTCCTACAGCAATGCATACAATTGTTTACAGTCTCCGAGCCTCGAGAGGCACGGGAAGTTTAAGATATTCAAATAGCTTAGAGCCTCTCAGAGAGTTAGAAACTGTCAGAATAAAACTAGTAAAAGATTTCATTGATGAACCAATGCTTGTTGCCAAGTTTCCACATCCCCTGAATTGTATAATTGAATGTGTATTAATTAATATAGTTGGTATGTAGAAGAAATAAGTAGTGGCCTTGGTGTTACTAACTTTAGACCCTTAAGGTAATAAATTCTTTCCTTTGTTGTAAACCCATTACACATCTGCCCTATAGGAATGCAATTTTATCTTCGAAAGATGGGGCCAAACCTTAAAATAATTACTCTTAGAGAAAATAAGTCTTACGGTTGATAAGACTTTGTCAAGAGTCATAAAATGTTAATAGGTCTTCTGGCTAGAAGATGATGTAAATCACCTAAACCATTTGTATATGATACATTTGCAGGAAAGAAACCCTGATTTTTGATAAGGATCAAAGGCTGCTGACTTTGCATCCCCATTATCCTCTATGTGTAACTTAGGGTATAAAAACCCCTGTTGAAACTAAAGCTACAGGCCTTGATTGCCAACGCTTAGTCTCCTAATGTCATTCTTCCCCTCAATTTTCAGATGAGTGTCCATCTGGAGCGCGGATATCCTCTGCGACCATTTATTTGCCTGGGCTTCGAAGACCACTTGAGAAGGTGTCTAAGGTGGGGCACTTTTCGCTATTCGAGAGGGAGACTGCGGCCTCCGTGGTAAGAGCTAACCTGGTGTCACGGGTTATACTGATTTTCCGCATAAACCAAGCTACTCAGCTTCTTTTCTCCACTAAATTTTCCTACTGAGCTATCCTCATTCTATTACTCTTTATATCTTTGATAAATAAATCAATAGGTCGCCTACTCTGTCTCCCCTTCAAAAACCCTGGACCAGCCGAGGCTGGACCTTGTCAGAAGAGGGCCTCATCTCGATTTGAAGCAGGAACCTCAGGGTTGCTCTCCATTTCTGACTCTGAACACAGAGTCCCTACAGAGTTAGGACAGGAGAGTCAGGCCTCGTCTTGTGTGGAGGAATGGAACTCCACTGGACTCTCGAGTTGTTCACCAGATAACAGGCCACTTGTCGAGCTGTGTGTGGAACCTGCGGTTTTATCCGGACGATGCATGGGGGTGTCAGTTCCCCTTTGTTTTTTGCCTTCATACACAGGGTTGCCTTCGAAGAGGTATCCAGCCTTCAGGTTCTTATCAAGAGCAGACCAGGAAATCAGGGTCTTTCGGCATGTGGCACCACCCACAAGCCTACGTCTCGAATTTCTTCTTGAGACGGACCTCAACCTGAGGTGCACCAGGAAGGTCGGTAACCCTTTCAGACAAAGCAAGTGAATCGACCCTCTTGTCCCGATCAGGAGGGGAGAAGGGGCTCAGATGAAGTGGTGCCGGGAACCTCGATGTTCTCCTCGAGTAAAACTGGGATGTTGGGGAACTTTTGGAGTCACATCAAAGGTGCTAAGTACCATTTCAAACTTCAAGACAGAACGTGAGACTTCTCTTGAGACGCTGTAGCTGGCAAGGGCCTCATCTTGTGGTGACGGGTTAACCACGTCGTTTTTCTCGAGTTGTGGCGGGATTCTCGAGTTAGGTCAGGAAATTCAGGCTTCCTCTTGTGTTGGCCCAGGGAAGTCCAGTCTTCCATTCGAGTTGCGAGGGAGAACTAGGGATTGCGCTTGAGTTACTGCAGGGCAAAAGAGACCTTATCTAGGCTTGTGTCCAGGACATAATGTTCGTCTCCAGGGGGGACAGGGATCTCGGGGTTGCTTTCCTGATGCACCCGGGGAGTCAGTCCTTGTCTCGAGGGGAAGCGAAGGACTCCGCTCTCCTCTCAAGTTGCGACGGGTATCTCTTGGAGCCCACTGAGTGGCCTAAAGGGAGTCAAGCCTCCTGTGGAGTTTGGAGAGAGGACTCGGGATTGCTCTCCAGGCCATGCAGGAAAAGAAGGCCATCATCTCGCGATGAAGGGGGCGTCTCGTGGGTTTTCTCGAGCTGCAGCGCCAGTGTGGGGTTTCTCATGAGGTACTACGGGGAGCTCAGGGAGCCTCTCATGTGGCGCTTGGGAAGTCAGGTCTCCATGCGCATTGCGAGGGGGAGCGCGTCATTGCTCTAGAGTCATGGAAGGTGTATTGGGCCTCAAGAACCGTTAAAGAAGGACTTTCAAGGTGTTTCTTGGGTCACGGCAGTAAACCCTGGGTTCCCTCGACTAGTGCCGGTGGCCTCGGGGAGCTTCTCAGTGTGCCTCTGAGAAGTCAGGGATACCCTGGAGTTGGGAGGGCCCTCTCGGGACTCCACTGGGTTTGGTGCAATAGAAGAGGGCCTCATCTCGAGTGGAGGCAGGAACCTCAAGGTTCATCTCCATTTCTGACTCTGATCGCAGGGTTCCTGCAGAGTTGGGACAGGAGAGTCAGGCCTCGTCTTGTAAGGAGGAATGGAACTCCGCTTGCCTCTCGAGTTATTCATGGGGTGACAGGCAACTTGTCGAACTGTGTTTGGAATCTGCGGGTTTTTCCGGATGATGCACGAGGGTGTCAGTGCCCCTTCGTGTTGTGCCTTCTTCCACAGGGTTGCCTTTGAAGAGGTGTCCAGGCATCGGGTTCTTATCAAGAGCGGGCCAGGGAATCGGGGTCTTTCAGCATGTGTTACCACCCATGAAGCTACGTCTCAAATATTCTCGTTAGACCGGCCTCATCCTGAGGTGCGCCGGGAAGGTTGGGAACCCCTTCCAGACAAAGCACGGGAGTCGACCCTCCAGTCGCAATCAGGAGGGGAGAAGTGGCTCAGATGAAGTCGTACCGGGAACCTCGGTGTTCCCCTCGAGAGAGACCAGGGTGTCGGGGAACTTTTGGAATTGCATCAAGGGTGCCAAGTTTTCACACAAACACTTCAAGAAGAAACCTGGGACTTCTCTTTAGACGCTGTAGCGGGCAAGGGCCTCATCTTGCGATGACGTGGTAACCATGTGGTTTTTCTCGAGTTTCGGCGGGATTCTCGAGTTACGATGGGGAATTCAGGCTTCCTCATGTGTTGGCCCAGGGAAGTCCAATCTTCCATTCGAGTTGCGAGAGAGAGCTAGGGATTGCTCTCGAGTCACTTCAGGGCAAAAGAGACCTCATCTAAGCTTGTGTCCGGGACCTAATGTTCCTCTCCAGGGGCGACAGAGATCTCGGGGTTGCATTTTAGACGCACCCGAGGAGTCAGGCCTTATCTCGAGAGGAAGGAAAGGACTCTGCTCTGCTCTCGAGTCCCGACGGGTATTTCTTGGAGACCACTGAGTGGCCTAAAAGGAGTCAAGCCTCCTGTGGATTTTTTTTTTATTTTATTTTTAAACTTTACATAATTGTATTAGTTTTTCCAAATATCAAAATGAATCCGCCTCAGGTATACATGTGCTCCCCATCCTGAACCCTCCTCCCTCCTCCCCCCCATAGCATCCCTCTGGGTCGTCCCAGTGCACTAGCCCCAAGCATCCAGTGTCATGCATCAAACCTGGACTGGCAACTCTTTTCATACATGATATTTAACATATTTCAATGCCATTCTCCCAAATCTTCCCACCTTCTCCCTCTCCCACAGAGTCCATAAGACTCTTCTATACATCAGTGTCTCTTTTGCTGTCTCGTACTCAGGGTTATTGTTACCGTCTTTCAAAGTTCCATATATATGCGTTAGTATACTGTATTGGTGTTTTTCTTTCTGGCTTACTTCACTCTGTATAATAGGCTCCAGTTTCATCCACCTCATTAGAACTGATTCATTCTATTCTTTTTAATGGCGGAGTAATACTCCATTGTGTATATGTACCACAGCTTTCTTATCCATTCATCTGCTGATGGACATCTAGGTTGCTTCCATGTCCTGGCTATTAGAAACAGTGCTGCGATGAACATTGGGGTACACGTGTCTCTTTCCCTTCTGGTTTCCTCAGTGTGTATGCCCAGCAGTGGGATTGCTGGATCATAAGGCAGTTCTATTTCCAGTTGTTTAAGGAATCTCCACACTGTTCTCCATAGTGGCTGTACTAGTTTGCATTCCCACCAACAGTGTAAGAGGGTTCCCTTTTCTCCACACCCTCTCCAGCATTTATTATTTGTAGACTTTTGGATTGCAGCCATTCTGACTGGCGTGAAATGGTACCTCATAGTGGTTTTGATTTGCATTTCTATGATAATGAGTGATTTTGAGCATCTTTTCATGTGTTTGTTAGCCATCTGTATGTCTTCTTTGGAGAAATGTCTATTTAGTTCTTTGGCCCATTTTTTGATTGGGTCATTTATTTTTCTGGAGTTGAGCTGTAGGTGTTGCTTGTATATTTTTGAGATTAGTTGTTTGTCAGTTGCTTCATTTCCTATTATTTTCTCCCATTCCGAAGGCTGTCTTTTCACCTTGCTAATAGTTTGCTTTGATGTGCAGAAGCTTTTAAGGTTAATTAGGCCCCATTTGTTTATTTTTGTTTTTATTTCCAATATTCTGGGAGGTGGGTCATAGAGGATCCTGCTGTGATGTATTTCAGAGAGTGTTTTGCCTATGTTCTCCTCTAGGAGTTTTATAGTTTCTGGTCTTACGTTTAGATCTTTAATCCATTTTGAGTTTATTTTTGTGTATTGTGTTAGAAAGTGTTCTAGTTTCATTCTTTTACAAGTGGTTGACCAGATTTCCCAGCACCACTTGTTAAAGAGATTGTCTTTAATCCATTGTATATTTTTGCCTCCTTTGTCAAAGATAAGGTGTCCATATGTGTGTGGATTTATCTCTGGGCTTTCTATTTTGTTCCACTAATCTATATTTCTGTCTTTGTGCCAGTACCATACTGTCTTGATAACTGTGGCTTTGTAGTGGAGCCTGAAATCAGGTAGGTTGATTCCTCCAGTTCCATTCTTCTTTCTCAAGATCGCTTTGGCTATTCGAGGCTTTTTGTATTTCCATACAAATTGTGAAATTATTTGTTCTAGCTCTGTGAAGAATACTGTTGGTAGCTTGATAGGGATTGCATTCAATCTATAAATTGCCTTGGGTAGTATACTCATTTTCACTATATTGATTCTTCCAATCCATGAACATGGTATATTTCTCCACCTATTAGTGTCCTCTTTGATTTCTTTCACCAGTGTTTTATAGTTTTCTATGTATAGGTCTTTAGTTTCTTTAGGTAGGTATATTCCTAAGTATTTTATTCTTTCCGTTGCAATGGTGAATGAAATTGTTTCCTTAATTTCTCTTTCTGTTTTCTCATTATTAGTGTATAGGAATTCAAGGGATTTCTGTGTGTTGATTTTATATCCTGCAACTTTACTATAGTCATTGACTAGTTCTAGTAATTTTCTGGTGGAGTCTTTAGGGTTTTCTATGTAGAGGATCATGTCATCTGCAAACAGTGAGAGTTTTACTTCTTCTTTTCCTATTTGGATTCCTTTTGTTTCCTTTTCTGCTCTGATTGCTGTGGCCAAAACTTCCAAAGCTATGTTGAATAGTAATGGTGAAAGTGGGCACCCTTGTCTTGTTCCTGACTTTAGAGGAAATGCTTTCAATTTTTCACCATTGAGGATAATGTTTGCTGTGGGTTTGTCATATATAGCTTTTATTATGTTGAGGTATGTTCCTTCTATTCCTGCTTTCTGGAGAGTTTTTATCATAAATGGATGTTGAATTTTGTCAAAGGCTTTCTCTGCATCTATTGAGAAAATCATATGGTTTTTATTTTTCAATTTGTTAAGGTGGTGTATTACATTGATTGATTTGCGGATATTGAAGAATCCTTGCATCCCTGGGATAAAGCCCACTTGGTCATGGTGTATGATCTTTTTAATGTGTTGTTGGATTCTGATTGCTAGAATTTTGTTAAGGATTTTTGCATCTATGTCATCAGTGATATTGGCCTGTAGTTTTCTTTTTTTGTGGGATCTTTGTCAGGTTTTGGTATTAGGCTGATGGTGGCCTCATAGAATGAGTTTGGAAGTTTACCTTCCTCTGCAATTTTCTGGAAAAGTTTGAGCAGGATAGGTGTTAGCTCTTCTCTAAATTTTTGGTAGAATTCAGCTGTGAAGCCGTCTGGACCTGGGCTTTTGTTGGCTGGAAGATTTTTGGTTACAGTTTCCATTTCCGTGCTTGTGATGGGTCTGTTAAGATTTTCTATTTCTTCCCTGGTCCAGTTTTGGAAAGTTGTACTTTTCTAAGAATTTGTCCATTTCTTCCACGTTGTCCATTTTATTGGCATATAATTGTTGATAGTAGTCTCTTATGATCCTTTGTATTTCTGTGTTTTCTGTTGTGATCTCTCCATTTTCATTTCTAATTTTATTGATTTGATTTTTCTCCCTTTGTTTCTTGATGAGTCTGGCTAATGGTTTGTCAATTTTATTTATCGTTTCAAAGAACCAGCTTTTGGTTTTGTTGATTTTTGCTATGGTCTCTTTTGTTTCTTTTGCATTTATTTCTACTCTAATTTTAAAGATTTCTTTCCTTCTACTAACCCTGGGGTTCTTCATTTCTTCCTTTTCTAGTTGCTTTAGGTGTAGAGTTAGTTTATTTATTTGACTTTTTTCTTGTTTCTTGAGGTGTGCCTGTATTGCTATGAACTTTCCCCTTAGGACTGCTTTTACCGTGTCCCACAAGTTTTGGGTTGTTGTGTTTTCATTTTCATCCGTTTCTATGCAAATTTTGATTTCTTTTTTGATTTCTTCTGTGATTTGTTGGTTATTCAGCAGCGTGTTGTTCAGCCTCCATATGTTGGAATTTTTAATAGTTTTTCTCCTGTAATTGAGATCTAATCTTACTGCATTGTGGTCAGAAAAGATGCTTGGAATGATTTCTATTTTTTTGAATTTACCAATGCTAGCTTTATGGCCCAGGATGTGATCTATCCTGGAGAAGGTTCCATGTGCACTTTAGAAAAAGTTGAAATTCATTGTTTTGGGATGAATTGTCCTATAGATATCAATTAGGTCTAACTGGTCTATTGTATCATTTAAAGTTTGTGTTTCCTTGTTAAATTTCTGTTTAGTTGATCTATCCATAGGTGTGAGTGGGGTATTAAAATCTCCAACTATTATTGTGTTAGTGTTAATTTCTCCTTTCATACTTGTTAGCATTTGTCTTACATACTGTGGTGCTCCCACGTTGGGTGCATATATATTTATAATTGTTATATCTTCTTCTTGGATTGATCCTTTGATCATTATGTAGTGACGTTCTTTGTCTCTTTTCACAGCCTTTGTTTTAAAGTCTATTTTATCTGATATGAGTATCGCTACTCCTGCTTTCTTTTGGTCCCTATTTGCATGGAAAATCTTTTTCCAGCCCTTCACTTTCAGTCTGTATGTATCCCCTGTTTTGAGGTGGGTCTCTTGTAGACAACATATGTAGGGGTCTTGTTTTTGTATCCATTCAGCCAGTCTTTGTCTTTTGGTTGGAGCATTCAACCCATTTACGTTTAAGGTAATTACTGATAAGTATGATCCCATTGCCATTTACTTTATTGTTTGGGGTTCGAATTTATACACCGTTTTTGTGTTTCCTGTTTAGTATTTGTTAGAGAGCTGGTTTGGTGGTGCAGAATTCTCTCAGCTTTTGCTTGTCTGAAAAGCTTTTGATTTCTCCTTCATACTTGAATGAGATCCTTGCTGGGTACAATAATCTGGGCTGTAGGTTATTTTCTTTCATCATTTTAAGTATGTCTTGCCATTCCCTCCTTGCTTGAAGAGTTTCTATTGAAAAATCAGCTGTTATCCTTATGGCAATTCCCTTGTGTGTTATTTGTTGTTTTTCCCTTGCTGCTTTTCATATTTGCTCTTTGTGTTTGATTTTTGTTAATGTGATTAATATGTGTCTTGGGGGGTTTCGCCTTGGCTTTATCCTGTTTGGGACTGTCTGGGTTTCTTGGACTTGAGTGATTATTTCCTTCCCCATTTTAGGGAAGTTTTCAACTATTATCTCCTCAAGTATTTTCTCACGGTCTTTCTTTTTGTCTTCTTCTTCTGGGACCCCTATGATTCGAATGTTGTAGCGTTTAATATTGTCCTGGAGGACTCTGAGATTGTGCTCATTTCTTTTAATTCGTTTTTCATTTATCCTCTCTGATTCATTTATTTCTACCATTCTATCTTCGAATTCACTAATCCTATCTTCTGCCTCTGTTATTCTACTATTTGTTGCCTCCAGAGTGTTTTTAGTTTCATTTATTGCATTATTCATTATATATTGACTCTTTTTTTATTTCTTCTAGGTCCTTGTTAAACCTTTCTTGCATCTTCTCAACCCTTGTCTCCAGGCTATTTATCTGTGATTCCATTTTAATTTCAAGATTTTAGATCCATTTCACTATCCTTACTCGGAATTCTTTATCAGGTAGATTCCCTATCTCTTCCTCTTTTGTTTGGTTTGGTGGGCATTTATCCTGTTCCTTTATCTGCTGGGTATTCCTCTGTCTCATCTTGTTTAAATTGCTGAGTTTGGGGTGTCCTTTCTGTATTCTGGCGGTTTGTGGAGTTCTTTACTCTGGCATTTCCTCGTTGTGTGTGGGTTTGTACAGGTGTCTTGTCAAGGTTTCCTGGTTAGGGAAGCTTGTGTCCATGTTCTGGTGGGTGGAGCTGTATTTCTTCTCTCTGGAGTGCAATGAAGTGTCCAGTAATGAGTTATGAGATGTTTGTGGTTTTGGGGTGACTTTGGGCAGCCTGTATCTTGAAGCTCAGGGCTGCGTTCCTTTGTTGCTGGAGAATTTGCTTGGTATGTCTTGCCCTGGAACTTGTTGGCCCTTGTGTGGTGCTTGATTTCAGTGTCGGTATGGAGGCATTTGATGAGCTCCTGTCAATTAATGTTCCTTGGAGTCAGGAGTTCCCTGGAGGCAGGGTTTGGACTTAAGCCTCCTGCTTCCAGTTATCTGTCTTACTTTTACAGTAGTTTCAAAACTTCTCCTTCTATACAGCACCATTGATAAAACATCTACGTTAAAGAAGAAAAGTTTCTCTACTGTGAGGGTCACTCAGAAAGGTTCACAGCGTTACATGGAGAAGAGAAGAGGGAGGAGGGAGTTAGAGGTGACCCAAATGAGATGAGGTGGAATCAATAGTGGAGAGAGTGGGCTGGCCAGTAGTCACTTCCTTATGTGCACTCCACAACTGGACCGCTCAGAGATGTTCACAGAGTTATACAGAGACGAGAAGAAGGAGGAAGGAGACAGAGGTGGCCAGAAGGATAAAAGGGGGGAATGAAAAGGAGGGAGACAGATCCAGCCAGTAATCAGTTCCCTAAGTGTTCTCCACCGTCTGGAATACACAGAAATTCACAGAGTTGGGTAGAGTAGAGAGGGGTTAGGGAGGAGACACAGGCGACCTGGTGGAGAAAAAGGAGAGTCCAAAGGGAGAGAGAGCAGTCAAGCCAGTAATCTCGCTCCCTAGTGAAAAATGGGTACTGAAGATTGGGTTCTTAAAGGTACAAAATTGGTAACAAATACATAAAAGCAAAAATTAAAAATCTAGAGTAGAGTTTGGAATTTCAAAAATACGATGTTAAAGAAAAGAAGAAGGAAAAGAAAGAGAGAAAAAACGAACAAAGAAAAACAAACATGGTCGCAAAAATTATCAAGAAAATACAGGTACAAAATTGATAACTAATACCAAAAAGCAAAAATTAAAAATCTAGAGTAGAGTTTGGAATTTCAAAAATACAATGTTAAAAAAAAGGAAGAAGAAAACTAAAGAGAAAACAAACAAACAAAAACAAGCAATGTCGCAAAAATTATAAAGAAACTACAGGTACAAAATTGATATCAAATATCAAAAAGCATAAATTAAAAATCTAGAGTACAGTTTGGAATTTCAAAAATACAATGTTAAAGAAAAGAAGAAAAAAAAACAAAACAAAAAAACAAGGTCAAAAAATTATTATATATATATATATATATATATATATATATATGAAGTTTGCTGAAGAAGAAAAAAATAGGGTCTTTTTTTTGCAAAGTAATAGGTTATAAAAGTGAAAATTAAATGAACAATAGAGGACTTAAAATTAAAAAAATTAAAAAAAAGAAAGAATGATCATAAAAATATATCTAGGACTTTCTCTGGTTTTGTTGTGAGTATCGTGGGTTCGGTTCATTTTTGGCTAGTTCCTTGGTCCGACTTATATTTCTCAAGATCTATAGGCGCCTTCCTATGTAGTCCTAATAACCACAGGGTTTTAATCTATTGCCTGTAGCTTCCAAGGCGTTTCCCTCTGTTATAGCTTCTTTTGTTTGCTGGTCTCTTCAGTGTCTGGTTTACGCCCTGACACAAAGGGGACGGTGGAGGACACTTTTTTTTTTTAGGCTCACTTGTTCAGTTGCGCTGTGGGGAGGGAGGGAGGGAGTGATGCTGCAAACAAATAACACTGGCGTGCGCTCGCAGTGCCTCAGCCACACTGGGTCTGCCCCCGCTCACGGCGCGTGTAGCCTCCCTGCCCACACTGCTCGGGCTCTAGGTTGTTCCACCGGGAACAATCCGAGGCTGGCCCTGGGCTGCATGCACCTCCCAGGTCCAAGCTGCTCAGGTTCAGGCACTCGGGTAGTCCTCAGAGGCACAGACTCGGTTGGGCCTGCGTTTTGTGCTCTTCCCAGGTCCGAGCAGCTCAGGTGATGAGGTGTTTGGCGAGTGCCAATGTTGTGACTTATCGCCTCCCCGCCACTCGGTTATCTGGGTGTAAAACAGGCGCACTTTCTCAGGCAGATGTTGACCGTCCAGATCCCCAATAAGTTTTAGTTAGCAAAGAAGCCTGCTTACAGTTTTATAGATAATGTCTCTCTGGGGCTGCAATTGCCCCCTTCCAGCTCTGGCTGCCTGTCACCGGAGGGGGAAGGTCTGCAGCCGGCTATCTCTGTTCAGTCCTTTGTTCCGTGCGCGGGCCTGGCAGTGTCTTAGGTTAGGGCTGGCTTTTTGCGTGGTAGATATCCCAGAGTCTGGTTTGCTAGCCCAAGTTATTTCGTTCAGATAGCGCTCATGGTATTCAGGCCAGATTCTTACTCTAAGCGATGCAGCCCGCGCTGCGCCTCCCTGCCCAGCCCCTGCTTGCTAATGGTGTGAGCAGGCGTCTGCACTGCTTCGCGGCTGGGGGAGTTACCGTAGGGCTTGCAATCTGCGAGTTTTAATTGTTTATTTATTTTTATCCCCCTTATGTTGCCCTTTGTGCTTCCAAAGCTTGGCAAAGATTTGGCAGTGAAAAGCTTTCCTGGTGTTTGGAAACTTTTCTCTTTTTAAGACTATCTTCCTGGGACGGAAATCCCTCCCTCCCTCTTTTGTCTCTTTTTTTGTCTTTTATACTTTTTCCTACCTACTTTCCAAGAGTTGGGTTGCTTTTCTGGGTGCCTGATGTCCTCTGGCAGCATTCATAAGTTGTATTGTGGAATTTACTCGACGTTTAAATGCTCTTTTGAAGAAATTGTTTGGGGGGGAAAAGAGTTCTCCCCGTCCTACTCCTCAGCAATCTTGGCTCCTCTCTTGTGGAGTTTGGAGAGAGCACGCGGGATTGCTCTCCAGGCCATGCAGGAAAAGAAGGCCCTCATCTCGCGATGTCGGGGGAGTCTCGTGGTTTTTCTGGAGCTGCGGTGCCAGTGTGGGGTTTCTCACAAGGTACGACCGGGAGCTCAGGGAGCCTCTCGTGTGGTGTCAGGGAAGTCAAGTCTCCATACGAGTGGCGAGGGGGCGCACGTCATTGCTCTCGAGTCATGGTAGAGGAATCAGGGCTCAACGCAATGAAAAAGGACGCTCGAGGTCTTTCTCGGGTTGCGGCAGGAAACCCTGGGTTCCCTCGACTTGTGCCTGTGACCTCAGGTAGCTTCTCAGGGTGCCTCTGAGAAGTCAGGGATACTATGGAGCTGGGAGAGGCCTCTCGGGACTCCACTGGGTTTGCTGCAATGGAAGAGGGCCTAATCTTGAGATCAGGAAGGAACCTCAGGGTTCCTCTCCATTTCGGACTCAGATTGCAGGGTCCTTGCAGAGTTGGGACAGGAGAGTCAGGCCTCGTCTTGTGTGGAGGAATGGAACTCCACTTGCCTCTCGAGTTGTTCAAGGAGTGACAGGCCACTTGTCGAGCTGTGTGTGGAACCTGCGGTTTTTTCCAGACAATGCACGGCGGTGTCAGTGCCCCTTCGTGATGTGCTTTCATCCACAGGGTTGCCTTCGAAGTGGTGTGCGGGCATCGGGTTCTTATCAAGAGCGGACCCGGAAATCGGGGTCTTTTGGAATGCGGCACCACACACGAGGCTACATCTCGAATTTCCTCGTGAGACGGGCCTCATGCTGAGGTGCCCCTGGAAGGTCGGGAAAGCCTTCCAGACAAAGCAGGTTAATCGACCCTACTGTCGCGATCAGGAGGGGAGAAGGGGCTCAGATGAAGTGGTGCCGGGAACCTCGGTGTTCCCCTTGAGTGAGACTGGTATGTCAGGGAACTTTTGGGGTCTCATGAAGCTTGCCAAATACTGTTTCAAACTTCAAGACGAAACGTGGGACTTCTCTTGAGACGCTGTGGCGGGCAAGGGCCTCATCTTGTGATGAAGGGGAAACCACGTGGTTTTTTTCGGGTTGCGATGGGATTGTTGACTTACGACGGGGAATTCAGGCTTCCTCTTCTGTTGGCCCAGGGAAGTCCATTCTTCCATTCGAGTTGCCAGAGAGAGCTGGGTGGGAATTGCTCTCGAGTCACGGCAGGTCAAAATAGACCTCATCTAGGCTTGTGTCCAGGACCTCATGTTCCTCTCCAGGGGCGATAGGGATCACGGGGACGCATTCCAGACTCACCCAGTGAGTCAGGCCTCGGCTCAAGGGGAAGCAAAGGATTCTGATATCCTCCTGGGTCACGATAGGTATCTCTTGGAGCCCACTGAGTGGCCTCCAGGGAGTCAAGCCTCCTGTGGAGTTGGAGAGAGGACTCGGGATTGCTCTCCAGGCCATACAGGAAAGAAGGCCCTCAGCTCGCAATGACGGGGGCGTCTTGTGGGTTTTCTCGAGTTGGGGCGCAAGTATGAATTTTCTCACGAAGTACAACGGGGATCTCAGGGAGCCTCTCATGTGGCGCCAGGAAAGTCAGGTGTCTATGCGTGTGATGAGGGGGAGCCCATAAATGCTCTCGAGTCATGGTAGGGAAATCGGGACTCAAGACGCGTTGAAGAAGGAGTCTCAAGGTCTTTCTCAGGTTGTGGCAGGAAACCCTGGGTTCCCTCGACTTGTACCGGTGACCTAGGGAGCTTCTCAGGGTGCCTCTGAGAAGTCAGGCATACTGTGGACTTGGGAGGGGCTCTCGGAACTCCACTGGGTTTGGTGCAATGGCAAAGGTTCTCATCTCGAGTTGAGGCAGGAACCTAAGGGTTCCTCTCCATTTAAAACTCCGACCACAGGGTCCCTGAAGAATTGGGACAGGAGAGTCAGGCCTCGTCTTGTGTGGACGAATGGAACTCCACTTGCCTCTCGAGTTGTTCACAGGATAACAGACCATTTGTCGAGCTGTGAGTGGAACCTTCGGTTTTTTCCATAAGATGCATGAGGGAGTCAGTGCCCCTTCGTGTTGTGCCTTCATCCACAGGGTTGCCTTCAAAGAGGTGTCTGGACATCGGGTTCTTATCAATAGCGGAGCAGGAAATCGGGGTCTTTCAGAACGTGGCACCATCCATGAGGCTACGTCTCGAATTTCTTCGTTAGACTGGTGTCATCCTGAGGTGCGCCATGAAGATCGGGAACCCCTTCCAGACAAAGCAGGGGAATCGACCATCTTGTCGCGATCAGGAGGAGTGAAAGGGCTCAGTTGAAGTCGTGCCGGGAACCTCGGTGTTCCCCTCGAGTGGAACCGGTGTGTTGGGAAACTTTTGGGGTCGCTTCAAGGGTGCCAAGTACCGTTTTGCACTTCAATACGGACTTGGGGCTTCACTTGACACGCTGTAGAGGGCAAGGGCCTCATCTTGGGATGACGGGGGAATCACGTGGTTTTTCTCAAGGTGCGGCGGGATTCTCGAGTTACGACGGGGAATTCAGGCTTCCTCTTGTGTTGGCCCAGGGAAGTCCAATCTTCCATTCGAGTTTCGAGGGAGAGCTGGGGTTTGCTCTTGAGTCACTGCAGGGCAAAAGAGACCTCATCTAGGCTTGTGTCCAGGACCTAATATTCCTCTCCAGGGCCGACAGCGATCTCGGGTTTGCATTCCAGACGCATCCTGGGAGTCCGAGCTCGACTCGAGGGGAAGCAAAGGACCCCGCTCTCCTCTCGAGTCGCCACAGGTGTCTCTTGGAGCCCACTGAGTGGCCTAAAGGGAGTCAAGCCCCCTGTGGAGTTTGGAGAGAGGACTCGGGATTGCTCTCCAGGCCATGCAGGAAAAGAAGATCCTCATCTCGCGATGACAGGGGCGTCTTGTTGGTTTTCTCGAGCTGCGGTGCCAGTGTGCGGTTTCTGACGAGGTGCAACGGGAAGCTCAGAGAGCCTTTCGTGTGGCGCCAGGGAAGTCAGGTCTCCATGCGCATGGCAAGGGGGAGCACGTCATTGCTCTCGAGATATGGTACGGGAATCGGGCCTCAAGATACGTTAAAGCAGGACTCTCAAGGTCTTTCTCAGGTTGCGGCAGGAAACCCTGGGTTCCGTCGACTTCTGCCGGTGACCTTAGGGAGCTTCTCAGGGTGCCTCTGAGAAGTCAGGCATACTGTGGATTTGGGACGGGCCTCTCGGGACTCCTCTTGTTTTGCGGCAATGGAAAAGGCCTCGTCTTGAGTGGAGGCAGGAACCTCAGGCTTCCTCTCCATTTCTGATTCGGTGCGCAAGGTCCCTAGAGTTGTGACAGGATAATCAGGCATCGTCTTGTGTGGAGGAATGGAACTCCGCTTGCTTCTCGAGTTGTTCATGAGGTGACAGACCACTTGTGGAGCTGTGTGAGAACCTGCGGGTTTTTCCGGAAGATGCACGGAGTGTCAGTGCCCCTATGTGTTGTGCCTTCATCCACAGGCTTGCCTTCGAAGAGGTGTCCAGGAGTCTGGTTTTGATCAAAAGTGGACCATGGAATCGGGGTCTTTCGGCATGTAGTATGGCCCTCGAGGCTACGTCTCGAATTTCCTCGTGAGACCGGCCTCATCCTGAGGTGCGCCGGGAAGGTCGGGAACCCCTTCGAGACAAAGCAGTGGAATCGACCCTCCTATCGCGATCATGAGAGGAGAAAGGCCTCAGATGAAGTGGTGCCGGGAACTTCAGTGTCCCCTCTAGTGAGATCGGTATATAGGGGAACTTTTGGGGTCGCATCAAGGGTGCCAAGTACTGTTTTGCACTTCAAGACGGAATGTGAGACTTCTCTTGAGACGCTGTAGGGGGCAAGGGCCTCATCTTGCAATACAGGGAACCACGTGATTTTTCTCGAGTTGCGGCGGGTTTCTCAAATTACAACTGGAAATTCAGGCTTCCTCTTGTGTTGGCTCAGAAAGGCCAATCTTCCATTCGAGTTGCAAGGGAAAGCTAGGGGTTGTGCTTGAGTCACTGCAGGGCCAAAGAGACCTCCTCTAGGCTTTTGTCCAGGACCTAAGGTTCCTCTCCAGGGGCGACAGGGATCCAGGGTTGCATTCCAGACTCACCCTCGTAGTCAGGCCTCATCTCGAGGGGAAGCAAAGGACACCGCTCTCCTCCTGAGTATCGACGCGTATCTCTTGGAGCCCACTGAGTGACCTAAAGGGAGTCAAGCCTCCTTTGGAGTTTGGAGAGAGGATTCGGGATTGCTCTTCAGGTCATGCAGGAAAGAAGGCCCTCATTTCACCATGACAGGGGCGTCTCGTGGGTTTTCTCGAGCTGCGGCAGCAGTGTGGGGTTTCTCACGAGGTACGATGGGGAGCTCAGGGAGACTCTCATGTGGTGCCAGGGAAGTCAGATCTTCATGCGCGTGGCGAGGGGGAGCGCGTCATTTTTCTCCAGTCATGGTAGGGGAATCGGGCCTCAAGACGCGTGAAGAAGGACTCTCGAGATTTTTCTCAGGTTACGGCAGGAAACCCTGGGTTCCCTCGACTTATGCCCGTGACCTCAGGGAGCTTCTCAGGGTGCCTCTGAGAAGTCAGGGATACTGTGCAGTTGGGAGGGGCCGCTCCGAACTCCACTGGGTTTGGTGCAGTAGAAGAGGGCCTTATCTCGAGTTGAGGCAGGAACCTCATGGTTCCTCTCCATTTCTGAATCGGATCTCAGTGTCCATGCAGAGTTGGGACAGGAGAGTCAGGCCTCGTCTTGTGTGGAGGAATTTAACTCCTCTTGCCTCTCGAGTTGTTCACGGGGTGACAGGCCACTTGTCGATCTGTATGTGGAACTTGCGGGCTTTTCCAACGATGCAGGAGGGCGTCAGACCCCTTCGTTTTGTGCCTTCGTCCACAGGATTGCCTTCGAAGAGGTGTCCTAGCATTGGGTTCTTATCAAGAGCAGACAGGGAAATCGGGGTCTTTCGGCGTGTGGCACCAACCACAAGGCTACGTCTCGAATTTCCTCGTGAGACCGGCCTCATCCTGAGGTGCGCCGGGAAGGTCCGGAACCCCTTCCAGACAAAGCAGGGTAATCGACCCTCCCATCGCGATCAGGAGGGGATAAGGGGCTCAGAACAAGCGGTGCACCGAACCTTGGTGTTCCCCTCGAGTGAGACCAGGGTGTCGGGGAACTTTTGTGCTAACATCAAGGTTGCCAATTATCGTTTTAAACTTCAAGATGGAACGTGGGGCTTCTCCTGAGACGCTGTAGCTGGCAAGGGCCTCATCTTGCGATGACGGGGGAACCACGTGGTTTTCCTCGAGTTGCAGCGGGATTTTCGAATTACGACGGGGAATTCAGGTTTCCTCTTGTGTTGTCCCAGGGAAGTCCATTCTTCCATTCGAGGTGCGAGGGACAGCAGGGGATTGCTCTCGAGTCACTTCAGGGCAAATGAGACCTCATCTATGCTTGTGTCTAGGACTTAATGTTCCTCTCCAGGGGCGACAGGGATCTCGGGGTTGCATTCCAGACTCACCTGAGGAGTCAGGCCTGGTATATAGGGGAAGCAAAGAATTCCGCTCTCCTCTCGAGTCCCAACGGGTATCTCTTGGAGCCCACAGAGTGGCCTAAAGGGAGTCAGGCCTCCTGTGGAGTTTGAAGAGAGGCCTCGAGATTGCTCTCCAGGCCATGCAGGAAAAGAAGGCCTTCATCTCGCGATGACGGAGGCGTCTCGTGGGTTTTCTGGAGCTGGGGAGCCAGTGTGGGATTTCTCACGAGGTATGACGGGGAGCTCAGGGAGCCTCTCGTGTGGCGCCAGGGAAGTCAAGTCTCCATGCGAGTTTCGAGGGGGAACGCGTCATTGCTCTCGAGTCATGGTAGGGGAATCGGGATTCAAGACGCGTGAAGGAGGATTTTCGAGGTCTTTCTCGGGTTGCGTCAGGAAACCCTGTGTTCCCTCGACTTGTGCCGGTGACCTCAGGGAGCTTCTAAGGGTGCCTCTGAGAAGTCGCGATACTGTGGATTTGGGAGGGGCCTCTCGGGCCTCCACTGTTTTTGGTGTAATGGAAGAGGGCCTCATCTCGAGTGGAGTCAGGAACCTCAGGGTTCCTCTCCATTTTGGACTCCGATCTCAGGGTCCCTTCAGAGTTGGGACCGGAGAGTCAGGCCTCGTCTTGAGTGGAGGAATGGAACTCTGCTTGCCTCTCGAGTTGTTCATGGGATGACAGGCCTCTTGTCGAGCTGTGTGTGGAACCTGCGGCTTTTACCGAATGATGCATGGGAGTGTCAGTGACCCTTCGTTTTGTGCCTTCGTCCACAGGGTTGCCTTCGAAGAGGTGTCCGGGCATCGGGTTCTTCTCAAGAGTGGGCCGGGAAATCGGGGTATTTCGGCATGTGACACCAACCACAAGGCTACGTCTCGAATTTCCTCGTGAGACTGGCCTCATCCTGAGGTGCACCGGGAATGTGGGGAACCCCTTCCAAACAAAGCAGGGGAATAGACCCTCCTGTCTCGAACAGGAGGGGAGAAGGTGCTCAGATGAAGTGGTGCGGGAACCTAGGTGTTCCTGTCGAGTGAGACCGGCGTGTCCAGGAACATTTGGTGTCGCATCAAGGGTGCAAAGTACCGTTTCGCACTTCAAGACGGAACGTGGTTCTTTTCTTGAGAGGCCATAGCAGCAAGGGCCTCATATTGGGATGACGTTGGAAACACGTGGTTTTTCTCGAGTTGCGGCGGGATTCTCGAGTTACGAAGGGGATTTCTGGCTTCCTCTTGTGTTGGCCCAGGGAAGCCCAATCTTCCATTCGAGTTGCGAGGGAGAGCTGGGGGTTGCGCTCGAGTCACTGCAGGGCAAAAGAAACCTCATCCAGGCTTGTGTCTAGGACCTAATGTTCCTCTCAAGGGGTGACTGGGACCTTGGGGTTGCATTCCAGACTCACCCAGGAGTCAGGCGTCGTCTCGAGGGGAAACAAAGGACTTCTCTCTCTTCTCGAGTCGCGACGGGTATTTCTTGGAGCCCAATGAGTGGACTAAAGGGAGTCAAGCCTCCTCTGGAGTTTGGAGAGAGGACTCGGGATTGCACTCCAGGACATGCAGGAAAAGAAGGCCCTCATCTCACGATGACGGGGGGGGGGTCTCAGTGGTTTTACCGAGCTGCAGCGCCTGTGTTGGTTTCTCAGGAGGTACGACGGGGAGCTCAGGGAGCCTCTTGTGTGGCGCCAGGGAAGTTAGGTCTCGATGCGTGTGGCAAGGGGGAGCGCGTCATTGCTCTCGAGTCATGGTAGGGGAATCAGGCCTCTAGACGCGTTGAAGAAGGACTCTCAAGATCTCTCTCGGGTCTTGGCAAGAATACCTGAGTTCCCTCGATTTGTGCCGGTGACCTCAGGGAGATTCTCCGGGTGCCTCTGAGAAGTCAGGGATACTGTGGAGTTGGGAAAGAGCTCTCGGGACTCCACTGGGTTTGGTGAAATGGAAGGGGGCCTCATCTCGAGGGGAGGCAGGAACCTCAGGGTTCCTCTCCATTTCTGATTTCAATCGCAGCCCCCTGCATAGTTGGGAGAGGTGAGTCAGGCCTTGTCTTGTGTGCAGGAATGGACCTCCGCTTGCCTCTCGAGTTGTTCACTGGATGACAGGAACTTGTTGAGCTGTATGAGTAACCTGCGGTCTTTTCCGGACGATGCACGGGGGTGTCAGTGCCCCTTCGTGTTGTGCCTTCATCCACACTATCTTCGAATAGGTGTCTGGGCATCGCGTTCTTATCAAGAGCGGATCAGGAAATCACGGTCTTTCGGCATGTGGCACCACCATCGAGGCTACGTCTCGAATTTCCTCGTGAGACAGCCTCATCTGAGGTGCGTGGAGAAGGTCGGGAACCCCTTGCAGACAAAGCAGGGGAATCGACCCTCCTTTCGCGATCAGGAGGGGAGAAGGGGCTCAGATGAAGTGGTGCCAGGAACCTCGGTGTTCCCCTCGAGTGCGACCCGTATGTCGGGGAACTTTTGGGGTAGCATTAAGGGTGCCAAATATCATTTCGCACTTGAAGACAGAACGTGGGACTACTCTTGAGACGCTGGAGCGGGCAAGGGCCTCATCTTGCAATGAAGGGGAAACCACGTGGTTTTTCTCAAGTTGAGGTGGAATTCTCGAATTACTACTGGGAATTCAGGCTTTCTCTTGTGTTGGCCCAGGGAGGTCCAATATTCCATTCGGGTTGCGAGGGAAAGCTGGGGAGTGCTCTTGAGTTACTGCAGGGCAAAAGCGACCTCATCTAGCCTTGTGTTCAGGACCCAATGATCCTCTCCAAGGGCGACAGGGATCTCGGGTTTGCATTACAGACTCACCCAGGGAGTTAGGCCTCGTCTCGAGGGGAAGCAAAGGACTCGGCTCTCCTCTCGAGTTGCGACGCGTATCTCTTGGAGCCCACTGAGTGGTCTAAAGGGAGTCAACCCTCCTCTTCAGTTTGGAGAGAGGACTCTGGATTGCTCTCCAGGCCATGCAGGAAAAGAAGGCCCACATCTCGAGATGACGGGGGCGTCTCGTGTGTTTTCTCGAGCTGCGGCGCCAGTGTGGGGTTTCTCACGAGGTACGACGGGGAGTTCAGGTAGCCTCTCATGTGGCAACAGGGAAGTCAGGTCTCCATTGGCGGGGCAAGGGGGAGCGCGTCATTGCTCCCAAGTCAGGGTAGGGGAATCGGGCCTCATGACAGGTTGAAAAAGAACTCTCGATGTCTTTCTAGGGTTGCGGCAGGAAACCCTGGGTTCCCCTGACTTGTGCCGGTGACCTCAGGGAGCGTCTCAGGGTGCCTCTGAGAAGTCAGGGATACTGTGGATTTGGGAGAGGCCTCTCGGGACTCCTCTGGGTTTGGTGCAATGGAAGTGGGCCTCATCTCGAGTTGAGGCAGGAACCTCAGGGTTCTGCTCCTGACTTCCTGGAGGCCGGATCTGACTCAGATCGCAGGGTCCCTGTTGAGTTTGCTCAGGAGTGTCAGGTCTCGTGTTCTGCGGAGGAATGGAACTCCGCTTACATCTCAAGTTGTTCAAGGATGACACCACTTTTCGTGATGTGTGTGGAACCTGCGGGTTTTTCGGAGATGCACGGGGGCGTCAGTGCTCCTTCCTGTTGTGCCTTCATCCACAGGGTTGCCTTCGAAGAGGTGTCTGGGCATCGGGTTCTCCTCAAGTGCGGACCGGGAAATTGGGGTCTTTCAGCATGTTGCACCACCCACGAGGCTACGTCTCGAATTTCCTCGTGAGACCGGCCTCATCCTGAGGCGCGCAGGAAAGTCCGGGAACCCTTTCCAGACAAAGCAGGGGAATCGACCCTCCTTTCGGGATCAGGAGGAGAGAAAGGGCTCAGATGAAGTAGTGCCTGGAACCTCGGTGCTCTCCTTGAGTGAAAGTCGGGTAACTTTTCGCGTTGCATCAAGGGTGCCAAGTACCGTTTCGCACTTCAAGACGGAACCTGGGACTTCTCTTTAGACGCTGTAGTGGGCAAGGGCCTCATCTAGTGCTGACGGGGGACCCACGTGTTTTTTCTCGAGTTGCGGCAGGATTCTTGAGTTACGATGGGGAATACAGGTTTCTTCTTGTGTTGGCCCAGGGAAGTCCAATCTTCCATTCGAGTTGCAAGTGAGAGCTGGAGATTGCTCTCGAGTCACTGCGGGGCAAAATAGAGCTCATCTAGGTTTGTGTCCAGGACCGAGTTTTTCTCTCCAGGGGCGACAGGGATCTCGGGGTTGCATTCCAGACTCACCCGGGGAGTCAGGCCTCGTCTCGAAGGGAATGAATGGACTCCGCTCTCCTCTCGAGTCGTGACGGGTATCCCTTGGAGCCCAAGAGTGGCCTAAATGTAGTTAAGCCTCCTGTGGAGTTTGGAGAGAGGACTCGGGATTGCTCTCTAGGCCATGCAGGAAAAGAAGGCCCTCATCTCGCGATGACGGGGGCGTCTCGTGGGTTTTCTCAAGGTGCAGTGCCTGGTTGGGGTTTCTCACGAGATAGGACGGGGAGCTCAGGGAGACTCCTGTGGTGCCACGGAAGTCAGGTCTCCATGGACGTGGCGTGGGGGAGCGCCTCATTGCTCTCGAGTCATGGTAGGGGAATCAAGCCTCAAGACGCTTTGAAGAAGAACTCTCGAGGTCTTTCTCGGGGTGTGGCAGGAAACCCTGGGTTCCCTCGACTTGTGCCCATGACCTCAGGGAGCTTAGCGGGGTTCCTCTGAGAAGTCAGGGATACTGTGGATTTGAGAGGGGCTTCTCGGGACTTCACAGGGACTGGTGCAATTGAAGAGGACCTAATCTCGGATTGAGGCAGTAACGTCAGGGTTCCTCTCCATTTCTGACTCGGAGAGCAGGGTCCCTGCAGAGTTGGGACAGGAGAGTCAGACCTCGTCTTGTGTGGAGTAATGGAACTCCGCTTGCCTCTCGAGTTGTTCATGGGATGAAAGGCCACCTGTCGAGTTGTATGTGGAACCTGCGGTTTTGGGGGACGATGCACAGGGGTGTCAGTGCCCCTTCGTGTTGTGCCTTCATCCACGGGGTTACCTTCGAAGAGGTGACCAGGCATCGGGATCTTATCAATAGCGGACCAGGAAATCGGGGTCTTTTGGCATGTGGCACAACCCACGAGGCTACGTCTCGACTTCCCTCGTGAGACTGGCCTCATCCTGAGATTCGCTGGGAAGTCTGGGAACCCCTTCCAGACAAAGCAGGGGAATCGACCCTCCTGTCGCCATCAGGAGGGGAGAAGAGGCTCAGCTGAAGCGGTGCTGGGAACCTCCATGTTCTCTTCGAGTGAGACCGGGGTGTCAGGGAAATTTGGGGGTCGCATCAAGGGTGCCAACTACCGTTTCACACTTCAAGACGGAACATGGGACTTCCCTGGAGACGCTATAGCTGATAGGGGCCTCATATTTCGATGACGGAGGAGCCACGTTGTTTTTCTCCAGTTGCTGCGGGATTCTCGAATTACAACGGGGAATACAGGCTTCCTCTTGTGTTGGCCCAGGGAAGTCCAATCATCCATTCGAGTTGGGAGGGAGAGCTGGGGATTGCACTTGAGTCAATGCAGGACAAAAAAGACCTCATTTAGGCTTGTGTCCAGGACCGAGTTTTCCTCTACAGGGGCAACACGGATCTTGGGATCCCATTCCAGACTCACCCAAGTAGTCAGGCCTCGGCTCGAGGGGAAGCAACGGACTCCGCTCTCCTCTAGAGTAGCGACGTGTATCTCTTGGAGGCTACTGAGTGGCCTAAAGGGAGTCAGGCCTCCAGTGGAGTTTGGAGAGTGGACTCGGGATTGCTCTCTAGGTCATGTAGGAAAAGAAGGCCCTCATCTTACGATGATGGGGGCGTCTCGTGAGTTTTCTCGAGCGGCGGTGCCAGTGTGGGGTTTTCATGAGGTAGGACGGGGAGCGCAGGGAGCCTCTCGTGTGGCGCCAGGGAAGTTAGGTTTCAATGGGCGTGGCGAGGGGAATGCGTCATTGCTCTCCAGTCATGGTAGGGTATCGGGCCTCAAGATGCGGTAAAGAAGGTCTCTCGAGGTCTTGCTCAGAATGCAGCAGGAAACCCTGGGTTCACTCGACTTGTGCCAGTGACCGCAGAGAACTTCTGAGGGTGCCTCTGAGAATCAGGGATACTGTGGAGTTGGGAGGGGCCTCTCGGGACTCCACTGGGTATGGCACAATGGAACAGGGCCTCATTTCGAGTTGATGCAGGAACGTCAGGTTTCATCTACATTTCTGACTCCGATCGCACGGTCCCTGCAGAGTTGGGAAAGGAGAGTCAGGCCTTCTCTTGTGTGGAGGAAAGGAACTCCGCATGCCTCTCTAGTTCTTCAAGGGATGACAGGACACTTGTCAATCTGTGTTTGGAATCTGCGTGTTTTTCCATACTATGCATGGGGATGTCAGTACCCCTTCGTGTTGTGCCTTCACCCACAGGGTTGCCTTCGAAGAGGGGTCCGGGCCTCAGGGCCTTCTCAAGAGCGGACCGGGGAATCGGGGGCGTTCAGCATGTGGCACCACCCACGTGGTTCGTCTCGAATTTCCTCGTGAGACCGGCCTCATCCTGAGGTGTGCCGGGAATGTCAGAACCCCTTGCAGACAAAGCAGGGGAATCGACCCTCCTGTCTCGATCAGGAGGGGAGAAGGGGCACAGATGAGGTGATGCCGGGAACCTCGGTGTGCCCCTCCAGTGAGACCAGTGTGTTGGGGAACTTTTGGGGTCGCATCAAAGGTGCCAAGTACCGTATCGCACTTCAAGATGGAACGTAAGACTTCTTTTGAGACGCTGTAGCGGCAATGGCCGCATCTTGCGATGAATAGGGAACGATGTGGTTTTTCTCGAGTTGTGGCGGGATTCTTGAGTTACAACGGGAAATTCAGGCTTCCTCTTCTGTTGGCCCAGGGAAGTCCAGTCTTCCATTTGAGTTGCGAGGGAGAGTTGGGGATTGCTCTCGACTCACTGCAGGAAAAAAGAGACCTCATCTAGGCTTGTGTCCAGGACCTAATGTTTCTCTCCAGGGGCGACAGGGATCTCCGGTTCGCATATCAGACTCACCCGAGGAGTCAGGCCTCGCCTTGTGGGGAAGGAAAAGACTCCACTCTCCTCTTGACTCGCGACGGTTATGTCTTGGAGTCCACTGAGTGACCAAAAGGGAGTCAAGCCTACTGTGGAGTTTGGAGAGAGGACTCGGGATTGATCTCCAGGCCATGCTAGAAAAGAAGGCCGTCATGTCGCGAAAACGGGGGCGTCTAGTGGGTTTTCTCTATCTGCGGCGCCAGTGTGGGGTTTCTCACGAGGTATGACGGGGAGCTCAGGGAGCCTCTCGTGTGGCGCCAGGGAAGTCAGGGCTTCATGAGTGTAGCAGAGGGAGCGCGTCATTGCCCTCGAGTCATGGTAGGGGAATCACGCCTCAAAATGCGTTGAAGAAGGACTCTTGAGTTCTTTCTATGGTGGCGGCAGTAAACCCTGGGTTCACTCGAATTGTGCTGGTGACCTCAGGGAGCTTCTCAGGGTGCCTCTGAGAAGTCAGGGATACTGTGGAGCTGGGACGCGTCTCTCGGGACTCCACTGGTTTTCGTGCAATGGAAGAGGTCCTAATCTCGAGTGGAGGCAGGAACCTCAGCGTTCTTCTCGTGACTTCACTGGCGCTGGTCTGATTCGGATCGCAAAGTCCCTGCAGAGTTGGGACAGGAGAGTCAGGCCTCGTCTTGTGTAGAGGAATGAAACCCCACTTGCCTCTCGAGTTCTTCAGGGGTGACAAGCCACTTGTTGAGCTGTATGTGGAACCTGCGGGTTTTTCCGGACGATGCACGAGGGTGTCAGTGCCCCTTTGTGTTGTGCCTTCATCCACAGGGTTGCCTTCGAAGCGGTGTCCAGGCATCGGGTTCTTATGAAGAGTGTACAGGGAAATCATAGTCTTTTGGCATGTGGCACCACCCGCGAGCTACGTCTCGAATTTCCTCGTGAGACCGGCCTCATCCTGAAGTGCCCCGTGAAGGTCGGGAACCCCTTACAAACAAAGCAGGGGAAGTGACCCTCCTATCACGAACAGGAGGGGAGAAGGGGCTCAGATAAACTGGTGCCGGGAACCTCGGTGTTCACCTCGAGTGAGACCGATATTTCGGGGAACTTTTGGGGTCACATCAAGGGTGTCAAGTATCGTTTCGCACTTCAAGACGGAACGTGGGACTTTTCTTGAGAAGCTGTAGCGGGCAAGGGCCTCATCTTGCGATGACGAGGGAACCAAGTGCTTTTTCTCGAGTTGCGGTGGGATTCTCGAGTTACGAAGGGGAATTCAGGCTTCCTCTTGTGTTGGCCCAGGGAAGTCCAATCTTCCATTCGAGTTGTCAGGGAGAGCGGGGGATTGCTCTCGAGTTACAGAAGGGCAAAAGAGACCTCATCTAGGCTTGTTTCCAGGACCTAATGTTCCTCTCCAGGGGAGACAGGGATCTCGGGGTTGCATTCCAGACCCACCTGGTGAGTCAGGCCTTGTCTCGAGGGGAAGCAAAGGACTCCATTCTCCTCTCGAGTCGCGACGGGTATCTCTTGGAGCCCACTAAGTGGCCTAAAGGGAGTCAAGCCTCCTGTGGAGTTTGAAAAGAGGATTCGGTATTCCTCTCCAGGCCATGCAGGAAAAGAAGGCCCTCATCTCGCGATGACAGGGGCGTATGGTGGGTTTTCTCAAGCTGCGGCGTCAGTGTGGGGTTTCTCACGAGGTACAACAGGGAGCTCAGGGAGCCTCTCTTATGGCGCCAGGGAAGTCAGGTCTCCATGTGCGTGGCGAGGGGGTGCGTGTCATTTCTATAGAGCCATGGAAGCAGATTCGGGCTTCAAGACACGTTGAAGTAGGACTCTCGAGGTCTTTTTCGCATTGTGGCAGGAAACCCTGGGTTCCCTCGACATGTGCCGGTGACCTCATGGAGCTTCTCCGGGTGCCTCTGAGAAGTCAGGGGTACTGTGGAGTTGGGAGGAGCCTCTCTGGACTCCACTGGGTTTGGTGCAATGGATGAGAGCCTCATCTCGAGTGGAGGCAGGAACCTCATGTTTCCTCTCCTGGGTTTCCTTGCGCCGGTACTGACTCGGATTGCAGTTTCCCTGCAGAGTTGGTACAGAAAATCAGGTCTCGCCTTGTGTGGAGGAATGGAACTCCACTTGCCTCTCGAGTTGTTCACGGGGTGACAGACCACTTGTCGAACTGTGTTTGTAACCTGCGGGTTTTTCTGGACGATGCACGGGGGTGTCAGTGCCCCTTCGTGTTGTGCTTTCATCCACAGGTTTTCCTTCGTAAAGGTGTCAGGGCATCGCGTTCTTATCAAGAGTAGACCGGGAAATCGGGGTCTTTCGGCTTGTGGCACCACCCACGAGGCTATGTCTCGAATTTCCTCCTGAGACCTGCCTCATCCTTAGGCGCGCTGGAAAGGTCGGGAACGCCTTCCAGACATAGCAGGGGAATCGACACTCCTGTCGCGATCACGAGGGCAGAAGGAGCTCAAATGAAGTGGTTCCGGGAACCTTGGTGTTCCTTTCGAGTGAGACCGGTATGTCGGGGAATTTTGAGATTGCATCAAGGGTGCCAAGTACCGTTTCGCACTTCAAGACAGAACGTGGGACTTCTCTTGAGTCGCTGTAGCGGGCAAGGGCCTCATCTAGCGCTGATGGGGGAACCACGTGGATTTTCTCGAGTTTCGGCGGGATTCTCGAGTTACGATGTCGAATTCAGGCTTCCAATTGTATTGGCCCAGGGAAGTCCAATCTTCAATTCGATTTGCAAGGGAGAGCTGGCGATTGCTCTCTAGTAACTGCAGTGCAAAATAGACCTCATCTAGGCTTGTGTCCAGGACCGAGTTTTCCTCTCCAGGTGCGACAGGAACTTGGGGTTGCATTCCAGACTCACACGGGGAGTCAGGCCTCATCTCGAGGGGAAGCAAAGGACTCCTCTCTCCCTTCAAGTCCTGACAGGTATCTCTTGGAGCCAACTGAGAGGCCTAAAGAGAGTCAAGCCTCCTGTGGAGTCTGGAGAGAGGACTCGGTTTTGCTCTCCATGCCAGGCAGGAAAGAAGTCCCTCATCTCGTGATGACGGGGGCGTATCGTGGGTTTTCTCGAGCTGCGGTGCCTGAATGGGGTTTCCGAAGAGGTACGACGGGGAGCTCAGGGAGACTCTCTTCAGGCGTCAGGGAAGTCAGGTCTCCATGCGCATGGCGATGGGGAGTGGGTCTTTGCTCTCGAGTCATGGTAGGGGAATCGGGCCTAAAGACGCGCTGAAGGACTCTCAACGTCTTTCTCGGGTCGCAGCAGGAAACCCTGGGTTCCCTTGACTTGTGCCGGTGACCTCAGGTAGATTCTCAAGGTGCCTCTGAGAATTCAGGGATACTGTGGAGTTGGGAGGGGCCTCTCGCGACTCATCTGGGTTTGGTGCAATGGAAGAGGGCCTCACCTCGAGTTGAGACAGGAACCTCAGGTTTCCTCTCCATTTCTAACTCGGATGGCAGGGTCCCTGAAGTGTTGGGACAGGAGAGTCAGGCCTCATCTTGTGTGGAGGAATCGAACTCCGCTTGCCTATAGAGTTGTTCACGGGGTGACATTCCACTTGTCGAGCTGTGTGTAGAACCTGTGGGTTTTTCTGGACGATGCACGGGAGTTTTAGTAACCCTTCTGTGGTGCCTTCATCCACAGGGTTGCCTTCGAAGTGGTGTCCGGGCATCGGGTTCTTATCCAGATTGGACCGCACCATCGGGGTCTTTCGGCATGTGGCACCACCCACGAGGCTACGTCTCGAATTTCCTCCTGAGAAAGGCCTCATCCTTAGGTGCGCCGGGATGGGCGGGAACTCCTTCCAGACAAAGCAGGGGAATTTACCCTCCTGTCGTGATCAGGAGGGGAGAAAGTGATCAGATGAAGTGGTGCCGGGAACTTCGGTGTTCCCCTCGGTGAGAACGGTGTGTCGGGGAACTTTTGGGGTTACATCAAGGGTGAAAAGTAGCATTTCGCACTTCAAGACGGAACGTGGGACTTCACTTGAGACGCTGTAGCGGGCCAGGGCCTCATCTTGGGATGACGAGTGAACCACGTGCTTTTGCTCGCATTGCAGCGGGAGTCGCGAGTTTCGACGGGGAATTCAGATTTCCTCCTGTGTTGGCCCATGGAAGTCCAATCTTCCATTCGAGTTGCGAGGGTGAGCTGGGATCCCACTCAAGTCACTGCGGGGCAAAATAGACCATATCTAGGCTTGTGTCCAGGACCGAATATTCCTCTCCAGGGGTGACAGGGATCTCGGGGGGGCATTCCAGACTCACCCAGGAAGTCCGGCCTTGTTTCTAGGGGAAGCAAAGTATTCCGCTTTCCTCTCGAGTCGCGACGGGTACCTATTGAGCGCACTGGGTAGCCTTAGTGAGTCAAGCCTCCCGTGGAGTTTGGAGAGACGACTCGGGATTGCCCTCCAGGCCATGCAGTTAATGATGGCCCTCATCTCACGATAACGGGGGCGTCTCGTGGGTTTTCTCGAGCTGCGGCGCCAGTGTGGGGTTTCTCCCGAGGCACGACGGGGATCTCAGGGAGCCTCTCGTGCGGCGCCAGGGAAGTCAGGTCTCCATGCGCGTGGCGAGGGGCAGCGCGTCATGGCTCTCGAGTCATGGGAGGGGACTAGGGCCTCGAGACGCGTTGAAGAAGGACTCTCGAGGTCTTTCTCGGGGGGCGGCGGGAAACCCTCGTTTCCCTCGCCTTCTGCCGGGGACCTTAGGGAACTTCCCAGGGTGCCTCTGAGAGGCGAGGGATCCTGTGGAGGTGGCGGGGCCTCTCGGGACTGCACTGGGTCTGGCGCAACGGAAGAGGGCCTCACCTCGAGGGGAGGCAGGAACCTCAGGCTTCCTCTCCGTTTCGGACTCCGACCGCAGGGTCCCTGCAGAGTTGGGACAGGAGAGTCAGGCCTCGTCTTGTCTGAGGAAGGGAACCCCGCTGGCCTCGCGAGTTACTCAGGGGGTCTCAGGCCCCTCGTCGAGCTGTGTGTGGACCCCGCGGGACTTTGCGGACGATGCACGGGGGTGGCTGTGCCCCTTCGTGTTGTGCCTTCACCCACAGGGTTGCCTTCGAAGAGGGGTCCGGGCCTCGGGTCCTTCTCAAGAGCGGACCCGGGAATCGGGGGCGTTCGGCATGTGGCCCCACACACGTGGCTCGCCTCGAATTTCCTCGTGAGGCCGGCCTCATCCTGAGGTGCGCCGGGAAGGCCGGGAACCCCTTCCAGACCACGCAGGGGAATCACCTCTCCTGTCGCGATCAGGAGGCGAGAAGGGGCTCAGATGACGGGTGGCGGGACCCTCGGTGTACCCCTCGACGGAACCCGGCATGTTGGGGAACTTTTGGGTGTCGCAGGAAGGCTGTCAGGGACCGTTTCGCCCTTCAGGGCGGAACAGGGGACTTCCCTTGAGACACCATCACGGGCAAGGGCCTCATCTTGACAAGAGGTGGGAACCACGTGGTTTTTCTCGAGTTGCGGCGGGATTCTCGAGTTACGACGGGGATCTCAGCCTTCCTCTTGGGTTGGCCCTGGGAAGCCCAATCTTCCCCTCGAGTTGCGAGGGAGAGCTGGGGGTTGCGCTCGAGTCACTGCAGGGCCCAAGAGACCTCACCTAGGCGTGTGTCCGGGACCTAATATTCCTCTCCAGGGAAGGCAGTGATCTCGGGGTTGCATTCCAGGCTCCCCCGGGGAGTCAGGCCTCGTCTCGAGGGGAAGCCAAGGACTCTGCTCTCCTCTCGAGTCGTGACACGGATCTCTTGGAGCCCCCTGAGCGGCCTCAAGGGAGTCCAGCCTCCTCTTCAGTTTGGAGAGAGGACTCGTGATTGCTCTCCAGGCCATGCAGGAAAATAAGGCCTTCATCTCGCGATGACCTGGGTGTCTCATGTGTTTCCTCGAGCTGCCGCGCCAGTGTGGATTTCCTCACGAAGTACGATGAGGATCTCAGGGAGCCTCTAGTGCAGTGCCAGGTTAGTTAGGTCTCCATGCGCGTGGCGAGGGGGAGCGTGTCATGGCGCTCGAGTCATTGTAGGGGAATTGCGACTCAAGACATTTTGAAGCACTCTCGAGGTCTTTCTCGAGTCGCGGCAGAAAACCCAGGGTTCCCTCGACTTGTGCCTGTGACCTCAGGGAGCTTGTCATTGTGCCTCTGAGAACTCAGGGATACTGTGGAGTTGGTAGGGGCCTCTCGGGACTCCACTGGGTGTGGTGCAATGGAAGAGGGCCTCATCTAGAGTGGACGCAGGAACCTCAGGCTTCCTCTCTGTTTCTGACTCGGATCCCATGGTCCCTGCAGAGTAGGGACAAGAGAGTCACACCTAGTCTTCTGTTGAGGAATGGACCTTCGTTTGCCTTTCGAGTTGTTTACAGGGTGACACGCCACTTTTCGAAATGTCTGTGGGACCTGCGGGTTTTTCTGGACGATGCACGCAGGTGTTAGTGCCCCTTCGTGTTCTGCCTTCATCCACAGGTTTTCCTTCAAAGAGGTGTTCTGGCATCGGGTTCTTTTCAAGAGTGGACCGTGAAATTGGGTTCTTTCGGCATGTGGCACCACCCACGAGGCTACGTCTCGAACTTCCTCATGAGACCGGCCTCATCCTGAGGTGCGCCCGGAAGGTCGGGAAACCCTTGCAGACAGAGAAGGGGAGTCGACCCTCCTGTTCCAATCAGGAGAGGAGAAGGGGTCAGATGAAGTGGTGCCAGGAACCTCGGTGTTCCCCTTGAGTGAGTCTGGAATGTCGCGGAACTTTTGGGGTCGCATCAAGGGTGCCAAGTACCGTTTCGCACTTCAGGATGGAACGTGGACTTCTCTTGAGATGCTGTAGCGGACAAAGGGCCTCATCTTGCGATGACGAGGGAAGCACGTGGTTTTTCTCGAGTTGCGGTGGGATTCTCGAGTTACGACGGGGAATTCAGGCTTCCTCTTGTGTTGGCCCAGGAAGTCCAATCTTCCATTCGAGTTGCCAGGGAGAGCTGGGGATTGGGCTCCATTCACTGAAGGGCAAACTAGACCTCATCTAGGCTTGTATCCAGGACTTAATGTTCCTCTCCATAGGCGACAGGGATTTGGGGTTGCATTCCATACTCACCCGGGGAGTCAGGCCTCATCTCAAGGGGAATCAAAGGACTCCACTCTCTTCTCGAGTCGCGACAGGTATCTCTTGGAGCCCACTGAGTGGTCTTTGCTCTGTAGGAGAGCTCTAGTGTACATAAGCCTGTACATAAGTGAACACAGACACTCTGTGTGCATGTTGCTGCGTACCCAAAATAGGGCCACAAGGAGCCTCATGCTCTCCATGCGGCGCGGAAGCTGTGCAGCCACGCAGCAGCTGAAGAATCCAATCAATTGCTCTTTTCTTACCTCTGACAGAGCTCGCATTGCCGTAGCCCTTGGCAGTTTGGAAACACTGGACCCTAACCCCTCTCAAAGTAGGCCTGGGTTCTAGTTCGAATAGAAAGTCAATAGCGGAGCTGAGGACAGGAACGCGGCAGTCATTTATCACACGCTCCTGCAGCCTGCTACTACAGGGACACTAACGCTAGAAGCTAGGAATGTCTTTGCAAGGTGCGCAAAGGACAAGGGAGAACCTCGACCCTGACTCTAGTATTTCAGTCCCCTGAGCAGATCTGAGGTTCTCCCGCTGTAGAAGCTAACCCACTCCTTTCAAATACAGGCTTCCTAACACAGGGCCAGTTGGCTGCTTGCTCTTCCACGAAGCAGGCTTCCTTAACTTGCAAACTGCGAATTCCGCTTAACAGCCTGGAGGAAAAATCGCTTCTTGGAAGATTTTTTTCAGAGGCTGTATCCCCGGAGCTGGGGCCAAGCTAGGGGACCCATAGTGACAAGGGAAGGCAAAACCACATCCAATGTCTTTGCTCTGGAGGACAGCTTTGGTGAGCCTAAGTCTTTCAGGAATATTTCTGGCTCCAACAGAGTCAAATTCTGTGTGTGAAGCTGCACAGCCAAAATAGGGGAACAGAGAGCCTGATTCTCTCTGTGTAGCTTTGAAGCTGTCATTCAAACAACAGCTTGAGAATCCATACAATGCTCTCCCTTACTGCTAAGAGAATTCTCATTGCTGTCGTCCTTGACAGTTTGTAGAAATCCGCACCCTAACCCTTCTCCAAGTAGGCCTGGGTCCTAGCTCGGAACAACAGGCAACGGCGGAGCTGAGGCCAGTAAGAAACAAGTGAGGTCTCACACATTCTTGAAGCCTGATCGTCCAGGAGCAGTAAGGCCTCTTTTTCCCTGCAGGAGGCTCGCTTGCCTTGCCTCCTGTGAACTGCATTTCCCAGCCTGGGCGCAAAGCTGTTCCTGGAGATTTTTTCTCAGGGGCTGTTTCCCTGGAGCTGGGTCGGACCTCGGGGGCCCAACTCACAGGGGAAGACAAAACCACATGGACAGGTCTATGCTCTGTAGGAGAGCTCTAGTGAACCTCATCTCTCAGGAACATTCTTGGCTTCTACAGAGACACCTCTGTGCATGAAGCTACACACCCAACATAGTGGCAAAGGGAGTCTGATTCTCTCCGTGGGTGCTGATGCTTTGTGGCAAAGCACCTGCTAAGAATCCATCCGCATAGGCTTCCCTCACCTTGACAGAGGTCTCATTGCTGTAGTCCTTGGCAGTTTGGAAAGAAGCAGACCCTTACCCTTCACCAAGTAGGCCCTTGTCCTTGTTTGAATGGAAAGGCAGTAGCTGAGCTGAGGCCAGTAAGGCGCCAGTCAAGTCTGACATATTCCCGATGCCTGCTCCTTCATGGAAAATAACGTTAGAATCTGGGAATGTCTTTGCAAGGCTGGCAAAGGGCAGTCAGGAACCTGGACCCTGCCTCTGGAATTTCTATCTTCTCAGCACATCTGGCGGTCTCGGTCAGGAGAAACTAACCCATTCCTTGCAAATATAGGCTTCCAAACACAGGCCGGTTGGCTGTCTCTTCTTGCCGAAGGAAGCTTGCTTATCCCACCTCCTGCGAACTCCGCTTCCCAGCCTGGGGGATAAGAGGTTCTTGGAGATCTTTTCTCAGAGGCTGTTTCCACGGAGCAGGGGCCGATCCCGGAGACCCACACGCACAGGGGAAGGGAAAACCGCATGGATAAGTCTTTGCTCTCTAGGAGTGCTCTAGTGAACCTCAGTCTATGGGGAATGTTCTTGGCTCCAACGGGGACATCTCTGTGTGGGAAGCTGCATAGCCAACATAGAGACACAGAGACCTGATTCTCTCTGTGCAGCTTTGACGCTGTCGTTCAAACAACAAATTGAGAATCCACACAATGCTCTCCCTTACCACTGAGAGAGTTATCATTGCTGTAGCCCTTCGCAGTTTCTGGAAATCGGCACACAAACACTTCTCCAAGTAGGCCTGGTTTCAAGTTCAGATGAACATGCAATAGCGGAGCTGAGGCCAGTAAGGCACCAGTCAGGTGTCACACACTCTGGCAGCCTGCTCCTCCAGGGACAGTAAGGCCTCTATTTCCCTTCAGGAGGCTCGCTTGCCTTACTTCCTGTGAACAGCGTTTCCCAGCCTGGGCGGAAAGCAGTTCCTGGAGATCTTTTCTCAGGGGCTGTTTCCCCGGAGTTGGGGCGGACCTCGGGGACCCAACTCACAGGGGAAGGCAAAACCAAATGGACAGGTCTATGCTCTGTAGGAGATCTCTAGTGAACTGCCGGGGTCCAGCCCCAGCTGATCCAGGGTATTCGAAGCAGAGACGGCGTAGGCGAGGGTCAGGGAACAACTGCTTAATTAAACGTTAATTAAGGATATAAAGAGTAATAAAATGAGGATAGCTCAGTAGGAAAATTCAGTGGAGAAAAGAGGCTGAGTAGCTTGGTTTACGCGGGGGACCAATAAAACTTCAAGACAAGAAGCTTGCACCACTTACGTAGGCTGCAGGCGTCCTTCCGTTCTCCCGAAGGAGAGGAGACACTGAGGCCTCCCCGGTCGGATCTTAGAAGCCCAGGCAAAATTAGTAAGCTTGGTAGGTTCCGCGCTCCAGATGGAGACTCAACCAGAGTGAGAGAGAGAGAGAGACATGGGGAGACCAGTATTTCGAGAAACTGATCCCAATTATTTTCCATGGTCTACTTTTATACACTGAGATGTTATGCAAAAGTCACGTGGGGTCAGCAGTCCTGACTTTTATCAAAGTCAGGTGCTTCATACAAAAGTATACAGAGGTCTTAGGGGTGTTACATCATCTTCTGGCCGGGGGGCCTGCTGACAATTTACGACCCTCTCCTTGTGACAGCGGTCAGTCAACCAGGACACTTATTTCTCCAGGGGTGATTATTCTTAAAACAGACGCCACCCAAATAAAGTTACATTCCTATAGGGTGAGGGTGTAGTGGGTTTTAGTTAAGGAAAGAATTTACTTAGCCTAAGGTCTAACGTGATTTATATCAAAGGTTAATACTTATTTCTTCTATATATTCATTAATGTGTATAAGGGCAGGGGATGTGGAGACTTAGCAGTAAACATCAGCTCAACAAATGAAAAACCCTTCACCAATATGATTTCTAATCAGCCCATTATACTTATACTAATAATTTTCTAACTTTCCTAAGGAACCTGTTTTTAGAAGGTTTAAAGCATCTCGTGCCTCTCATGGTTGGGAGGCTGTGAGCAATCACATGTGGCCGGACAAGCCTGTCAGGCAGGCTAGAGAACCTTCAGAGGAGTTTGTAGGTTAAAACACTCTTGTCACACCCAGGGGTTTTTATCAACTGGAGCTCTAGGTTAACTCCTTCTCCGAAAGAGGTGGTGGGGGACAGCCCCCCATAAAGTCAGAGGTGTAGGTGAGAGCACAAAGTAGTAAGGTAGGCAGGCTCTGGTTATGGGGGTAGATGCTCGAGGATTTCCAGGGGGACTCCTGAGGCTCGATCCCGCCTTTGCGTATGTCGAGCCTCCTTCCTCATGACCTTTGCCATGGGCGGAGTGCCTCACTCTGGCCCCCAACAGTGAACCTCCTCTCTCAGGAACATTCTTGGCTCCTATCGAGACACCTCTGTGTGTGTAGCTACACACGCAACGTAGGGGCAAAGGGAGCCAGATTCTTTCCGTGGGGTGCTGATGCTTTGTGGCAAAGCACCTGCTTGAGAATCTATCAGCTTACGCTTCCCTCGCCTTGACAGAGGTCTCATTGCTGTAGCCCTTGGCAGTTTGGAAAGAAGAGGACCCTTACCTTTCATAAAGTGGGCCCTTGTCCTAGTTTGAAAGGAAAGGCAAGAGCTGAGCTGAGGCCAATAAGGCGCCAGTCAAGTCTGACATATTCCCGAAGCCTGCTCCTTCATGGAAAATAATGCTATAATCTAGGAATGTCTCTGCAAGGCTGGCAAAGGGCAGTCAGGAGCCTGCACCCTGCCTCTGGAATTACCGATTTCTGAGCAGATCTGGAGGTCTCCTTTAGGAGAATCTAACTCATTCCTTCCATATTGAGACTTCCAAAAACAGGCCGGTCGGCTGACTCTTCGTGCCCGAAGGAGGCTTGCTTTTCCTGCCTCCTATGAACCCAGCTTCCCAGGCTCTGGGAAAAGCGGATATTGAAGATATTTTCTCAGGGTTTTTTTCCATGGAGCTGGGGCCGAGACCAGAGACCCAATTGCACAGGGCAAGGAAAACCACATGGACAAGTCTTTGTTCTCCAGGAGACCTCTAAGTGAAACTTACTCTGTCAGGAACGTTCTTGACTCCTATGGAGACACCCCTGTGTGTGAAGCTGCGTACCCAACAAGGGGGCACAGAGAGACTGATTCTCTCTTTGCAGCTTTGAAGCTGTCATTCAAACAACAGCTTGAGAATCCATACAATGCTCTCCCTTACCTCTGAGAGAGTTCTCATTGCTGTAGCCCTTGGCAGTTTTTAGAAATCCGCACCCAAACCCTTCTCCAAGTAGGCCTGGGTCCTGGTTTGGATGGCCATGCAATGGCGGAGCTGAGGTCAGTAAGGCACAAGTCAGGTGTCACACATTCTGGTAGCCTGCTCCTCCAGGGACAGTAAGGCCTCTTTTTCCCTGCGGGAGTCTCGCTTGCCTTGCCTCCTGTGAACTGCGTTTCCCAGCCTGGGCGAAAAGCGGTTCTTGGAGATCTTTTCTAAGGAGTTGTTTCCCCGGAGCTGGGGTGGACCTCGGAGACCAAACTCACAGGGGAAAGCAAAACTACACGGACAAGTCTATGCTCTGTAGGAGACCTTAGTGAATCTCAAGTCTTAGGAACATTCTTGGCTCGTACAGAGACACCTCTGTGTGTAAAGCTACACACCGAACATAGGGGCACAGGGAGCCTGATTCTCTCCGTGGGGTGCTGATGCTTTGTGGCAAAGCACCTGTTTGAGAATCCATCCACTTACGCTTCCGTTGCCTTGACAGAGGTCTCATTGCTGTGTCCCTTGGCAGTTTGGAAAGAAGCAGACCCTTACCCTTTACCAAGTAGGCCCTGATCCTAGTTTGAAAGGAAAGGCAATAGCTGAGCTGAGGCCAGTAAGGCACCCGTCAACTCTGACATATTCCCGATGCCTGCTCCTTCATGGAAAATATTGCTAGAATCTAGGAATGTCTTTGCAAGGCTGGCAAAGGGCAGTCAGGAACCTCGACCCTGCCTCTGGAATATCTATCTTCTGAGCAGATCTGGAGGTCTCCTTCTGGAGAAGCTAACCCATTCCTTGCAAATATAGGCTTCCAAACACAGGCTAGTTGGCTGCCTCTTCTTGCCTGAAGGAGGCTTGCTTTTCCTGCCTCCTATGATCCCTGGTTCCCAGCATGGGGGAAAAGCAGATCTTGGAGATCTTTGCTCAGGGGTTGTTTCCACGGAGCTGAGGTTATGCCCGGAGACCCACACATACAGAGGAAAGCAAAACTACATGAACAAGTCTTTGCTCTCTAAGAGAGCTCTAGTGAACCTCAGTCTTTGACGAACGTTCTTGGTTCCTACAGGGACAACTTATGGGGTCAGAGAGCCTGATTCCCTCTGTGAAGGTTTAACGCTGTCGTTCAGAAAACAGCTTGAGAATCCATGCAATTCTCTCCCTTATCTCTGAGAGAGTTCTCATTGCTGTAGCCCTTGGCAGTTTTTTAGAAATCCGCACCCAAACCCTTCTCCTAGTAGGCCTGGGTCCTAGTTCAGAGGAACATGCAATCTCGGAGCTGAGGCCAGTAAGGCACCAGTCAGGTCTCACACACTCTTGCAGCCTGCTCCTCCAGGGGCAGTAAGGCCTCTTTTTCTCTGCAGGAGGCTCGCTTGCCTTGCCTTCTGTGAACTGCGTTTCCCAGTCTGGACGAAAAGCAGTTCCTGGAGGTGTTTTCTCAGGGGTTTCTTCCTCGGAGCTGGGGCGAACATCGGGAACCCAACTCACAGGGGAAGGCAAAACCATATGGACAGGTCTATGCTCTGTAGCAGAGCTCTAGTGAACCTCATCTCCCAGGAACATTCTGGGCTCCTATAGAAACACCTCTGTGTTTGAAGCTACACACCCAACATAGGGGCAAATGCAGCCTGATTCTCTCCGTGGGGTACAGATGCTTTGTGGCAAAGCACCTGTTTGAGAATCCATCCGCTTCCACTTCCCTCTCTTTGACAGAGGTCTCTTTGCTGTAGCCTTTGGCAGTTTGGAAAGAAGCAGACCCTTACCCTTCACCAAGTAGGCCCTTGTCCTAGTTTGAACGGAAAGGCGATAGCTGAGCTGAGGCCAGTAAGGCGCCAGTCAAGTCTGACATATTCCTGAAGCCTGCTCCTTCATGGAAAACAACGCTAGAATCTAGAAATGTCTTTGCAAGGCTGGTAAAGGACAGTCAGGAACCTCGACCCTGCCTCTGGAATTTCCATCTTCTGAGCAGATCTGGAGGTCTTCTTTTGGAGAAGCTAACCATTCCTTCCAAATAGAGGCTTCCAAACACAGGCTAGTTGGCTGCATCTACTTGCCCGAAGGAGGCTTGCTTGTTCCGCTTCCTGTGAATTCCGCTTCCCGCCTGGGGGAAAAGTGGTTCTTGGAGATCTTTTTTCAGGGGCTATTTCAACGGAGTTGGAGCCGAGCCCGGAGACCCACACGCACAGAGGAAGGCAAACCCACATGGACAAGTCTTTGCTCTGTAGGAGAACTCTAGTTAACCTCAGGATGTGAGGAAAGTCTTGGATTCCACGGGGATACCTCTGTGTGTGGAGCTGCGTAGCCAACAAGGGGGCACACAGGGCCTGATTCTCTCTTTGCAGCTTTGAAGCTGTCATTCAAACAACAGCTTAAGAATCCATACAATGCTCTCCCTTACCTCTGAGAGACTTCTCATTGCTGTAACCCTTGGCAGTTTTTACAAATCCGCACCCAAACCCTTCTCCAAGTAGGCCTGGGTCCTGGTTTGGATGGCCATGCAGTGGCGGAGCTGAGGTCAGTAAGGCACCAGTCAGGTGTCACACACTCTGGCAGCATGCTCCTCCAGGGACAGTAAGGCCTATTTTTCCCTGTGGGAGGCTCGCTTGCCTGGCCTCCTGTGAACTGCGTTTCCCAGCCTGGGCAAACAGCGGTTCCTGGAGATCTTTTCTCAGGGGCTCTATCCCCAGAGCTGCGGTGGACCTCGGGGACCCATCTCACAGGGGAAGGAAAAACCACATGGACAGGTCTATGCTCTGTAGGAGACGTTAGTGTGTCTCATCTCTTAGGAACATTCTTGGCTCGTACAGAGACACCTCTGTGTGTAAAGCTACACACCGAACATAGGGGCACAGGGAGCCTGATTCTCTCCATGGGGTGCTGATGCTTTGTGGCAAAGCACCTCTTTGAGAATCCATCCGCTTACGCTTCCCTCGCCTTGACAGAGGTCTCATTGCTGTGTCTCTTGGCAGTTTGGAAAGAAGCAGACCCTTACCCTTCACCAAGTAGGCCCTGATCCTAGTTTGAAAGGAAAGGCAATAGCTGAGCTGAGGCCAGTGAGGCACCCGTCAACTGTGACATATTCCCGATGCCTGCTCCTTCATGGAAAATATTGCTAGAATCTAGGAATGTCTTTGCAAGGCTGGCAAAGGGCAGTCAGGAACCTCGACCCTGCCTCTGGAATATCTATCTTCTGAGCAGATCTGGAGATCTCCTTCTGGAGAAGCTAACCCATTCCTTGCAAATACAGGCTTCCAAACACAGGCCGGTTGGCTTCCTCTTCTTGCCTGAAGGAGGCTTGCTTTTCCTGCCTCCTATGATCCCTGGTTTCCAGCATGGGGGAAAAGCAGATCTTGGAGATCTTTGCTCAGGGGTTGTTTCCACGGAGCTGGGGTTATGCCCAGAGACATACAGGGGAAGGCAAAACCACATGAACAAGTCTTTGCTCTCTAAGAGAGCTCTAGTAAACCTCAGTCTTTGACGAACGTTCTTGGCTCCTATGCGGACACCTCTGTGTGTGAAACTGCGTACCCAACATGGCGGCAGAGAGCCTGATTCTCTCTGTGCAGGTTTAATGCTGTCGTTCAGAAAACAGCTTGAGAATCCATACAATTCTCGCCCTTACCTCTGAGAGAGTTCTCATTGCAGTAGCCCTTGGCAGTTTGTAGAAATCTGCAGCTAAACCCTTCTCCAAGTAGGCCTGAGTCCCAGTTCGGAGGAACAAGCAATGGCGGAGCTAAGACCAGTATGGCACCAGTCAGTTTTCACACACTCTGGCAGCCTTCTCCTCCAGGGACAGTAAGGCTTCTTTTTCTCTGCAGGAGGCTCACTTGCCTTACTTCCTGTGAACAGCTTTTCCCAGCCTGGGCGAAAAGCGGTTCCTGGAGATCTTTTCTCAGAGGCTGTTTTCTCGGAGCTGGGGCGGACCTCGGGGACCCAACTCACAGGGGAAGGTGAAACCACATGTACAGGTGAGCACTCTGTAGGATAGCTCTTGTGAGCCTCATCTTTCAGGAACATTCTTGACTCCTGTAGAGACACCACTGTGTGTGAATCTACACACCCCACATAGGGGCAAAGGGAGCCTGATTCTCTCCGTGGGGTGCTGATGCTTGGTGGCAAAGAACCTTCCTGATAATCCATCCGCTTATGCTTCCCTCGCATTTACGGAGGTCTCATTGCTGTAGCCCTCGGCAGTTTGGAAAGAAGAAGACCCTTACCCTTCATAAAGTAGGGCCTTGTCCTACTTTGAATGGAAAGGCAATAGCTGAGCTGAGGCCAATAAGGCGCCAGTCAAGTCTGACATATTCCCAAAGCCTGCTTCTTCAGGAAGATAACTGTAGAATCTAGGAATGTCTTTGCAAGGTTGGCAAAGGGCAGTCAGGACCCTGCACACTGCCTCTGGAATTACCGACTTCTGAACAGATCTGGAGGTCTCCCTTAGGGGAAGCTAACCCATTCTTCCAAGTAGAGGCTTCAAAACGCAGGCCGCTTGGCTGCCTCTTGCTCTCTGAAGGAGGCCTGCTTTTCCTGCCTCCTATGAGCCCCACATCCCAGCCTCTGGGAAAAGCGGATCTTGAAGATCTTTTCTCAGGGGTTGTTTCCACGGAGCTGGGGCCGAGCCTGGAGCCCCAAACGCACAGGGGAAGAAAAACCACATGGACAAGTCTTTGCTCTCTAGGAGAGCTCTAGTGAACCTCACTCTGTCAGGAACGTTCTTGTTTCCTATGGAGACACCCCTGTCTGTGAAGCTGTGTACCGAACATGGAGACACAGAGTCTGATTCTCTCTGTGCAGCTTTGAAGCTGTCGTTCAAACAACAGCTTGAAAATCCATACAATGCTCTTCCTTACCCGTGACACAGTTCTCATTGCTATACCCCTTGACATTATTTAGAAATCCATACCCAAACCCTTCTCCTAGTAGGCCTGGGTCCTAGTTCGGAGGAACATGCAATGGCGGAGCTGAGGCCAGTAAGGCACCAGTCAGGTCTCACACACTCTGGCAGCCTGATCTTCCAGGGACACTAAGACCTGTTGTGCCTTGCAGGAGGCTCGCTTGCGTTACCTCCTGTGAACTGCGTTTGCCAGCCTGGGGGAATAGTGGTCCCTGGAGATCTTTTCTCAGGGGCTCCTTCACCTGAGCTGGGGCGGACCTCGGGGACCCAACTCACAGGGCAAGGCAAAACCATATGGACAGGTCTATGCTCTGTAGCAGACTTCTAGTGAACCTCATCTCTCAGGAACATTCTTGGCTCCTATAGAGACACTTCTGTGTGTGAAGCGGCGTACCTAACATAGGGGCACAGAGAGCCTGATTCTCTCAGTTCATTTTGACGCTGTCGTTCAGAAAACAGCTTGAGAATCCATAAAATGCTCTCCCTTACCGCTGAGAGAATTCTCACTGCTGTAGCCCTTGGCACTTTGTAGAAATCCGCAGCCAAACGCTTCTCCAAATAGGCCTGGGTCCTAGTTCGGAGGAACAGGCAATGGTGGAACTGAGGCCAGCAAGGCAACAGTCAGGTTTCACACACTCTGGCAGCCTGCTCCTCCAGGGACAGTAAGGCCTCTTTTTCTCTGCAGGAGATTCGCTTGCCTTACTTCCTGTGAACAGCGTTTCCCAGCCTCAGTGAAGCGGTTCCTGGAGATCTTTTCTCAGGGACAGTTTCCCCGGAGGTGTGGCGGGCCTCGGGGACCCAACTCACAGGGGAAGGAAAAACAACATGGACAGGTCTATACTCTGTAGGAGAGGTTTAGTGAACCTAATCTCTCAGGAACATTCTTGGCTCCTATAGAGACAACTCTGTGTGTGAAGCTACACTCCCAACATTGGGGAACAGGGATCTTGGTTCTCTCCGTGGGGTGCTGATGCTTTGTAGCAAAGCACCTGCTTGAGAATCCGTCCTCTTAGGCTTCCCTCACCTTGACAGAGGTCTCATTGCTGTAGCCCTTGGCAGTTTCAAAGAAGAAGACCCTTACACTTCATAAAGTAGGCCCTTGTCCTAGTTTGAATGGAAAGGCAATAGCTGAGCTGAGGCCAATAAGGAGCCAGTCCCCTCTGGCACATTCCCGAACCCTGCTCCTTCATGGAATATAACTCTAGAATCTTGGAATGTCTTTGCAAGGCTGGCAAAGGGCAGTCAGGAACCAGCACCCTGCCTCTGGAATTACTGACTTCTGAGCAGATCTGGAGGTCTCCTTTAGGAGAAGCTAACCCATTCCTTCCAAATAGAGGCTTCAAAACACAGGCAGGTTGGCGGCCTTTCGTGCCCGAAGGAGGCTTGCTTTTCTCTCCTCCTATGAACCCCAGTTCCCAGCCTCTGGGAAAAGCGGATCTTGAAGACATTTTCTCAGGGGTTCTTTCCACGGAGCTGGGGCCGAGCCCGGGGCCCAAAGGCACAGGGGAAGGCAAGACCACATGGACAGGTCTATGCTCTGTAGCAGATCTCTAGTGAACCTCATCTCTCAGGAGCATTCTTGGCTCCTATAGAGACACCTCTGTGTGTGAAGCTGCGTACCTAACATAGGGGCAGAGAGAGCCTGATTCTCTCTGTTCATTTTGACGCTGTCGTTCAGAAAACAGCTTGAGAATCCATAAAATGCTCTCCCTTACCACCGAGAGAATTCTCACTGCTGTAGCCCTTGGCACTTTGTAGAAATCTGCACCCAAACGCTTTTCCAAGTAGGCCTGGGTGCTAGCTCGGATGAACAGGCAATGGCGGAGCTGAGGCCAGTAAGGCAACAGTCAGGTTTCACACACTCTGGCAGCCTGCTCCTCCAGGGACTGTAAGGCCTCTTTTACTCTGCAGGAGATTCGCTTGCCTTACTTCCTGTGAACAGCATTTCCCAGCCTCGGCGAAGCGGTTCCTGGAGGTCTTTTCTCAGGGACAGTTTCCCCGGAGGTGTGGCGGACCTCGAGGACCCAACTCACAGGGGAAGGCAAAACCACATGGACAGGTCTATGCTCTGTAGGAGAGGTTTAGTGAACCTAATCTCTCAGGAACATTCTTGACTCCTATAGAGACAACTCTGTGTGTGAAGCTACACTCCCAACATTGGTGCACAGGGAGCTTGATTCTCTCCGTGGGGTGCTGATGCTTTGTGGCAAAGCACCTGCTTGAGAATCCATCCTCTTAGGCTTCCCTCACCTTGACAGAGGTCTCATTGCTGTAGCCCTTGGCAGTTTGCAAAGAAGAAGACCCTTACCCTTCATAAAGTAGGGCCTTGCCCTAGTTTGAATGGAAAGGCAATAGCTGAGCTGAGGTCAATAAGGAGCCAGTCCCGTCTGACACATTCCCGAAGCCTGCTCCTTCATGGAAAATAACTCTAGAATCTAGGAATATCTTTGCAAGGCTAGCAAAGGGCAGTCAGGAACCAGTACCCTGCCTCTGGAATTACCGACTTCTGAGCAGATCTGGAGGTCTCCTTTAGGAGAAGCTAACCCATTCCTTCCAAATAGAGGCTTCAAAACACAGGCAGGTGGACTGCCTTTTCGTTCCCGATGGAGGCGTGCTTTTCTCTCCTCCTACGAACCCCGGTTCCCAGACACTGGGAAAAGTGGATCTTGAAGATATTTTCTCAGGGGTTGTTTCCACGGAGCTGGGGCCGAGCCTGGAGACCCAAAGGCACAGGGGAAGGCAAGACCACATGGACAAGCCTTTGCTCTTTAGTATAGCTCTAATGAACCTCACTCTGTCAGGATCTTTCTTGATTCCTACGGAGACACACCTGTGTGTGAAGCTGCGGCCACAGAGAGCCTGATTACCCCTGTGCAGCGCTGAGTCTGGGCGGCTAAACAACAGCTTGGGAATGCAGCCTGGGGCACTTCCCTTCCCTCTGACAGAGCTCTCCTTCGGTCCCTAAGCCCTCTGCAAGGAGGCATGGATCATAGGTGCAAAGGGAAAGGAAGAGCGGAGCTGAGGCCAGTAAGGCGCCCGCCAGTCACGTCTCCCCCACTTCCGCAGTCTGTTCCTTCCCCTGCGCAAAAGCTAGAAGCTGGGAAGGGCTTGGCGAGGCTCGCCCAGGCAGAGCAGCCTCTAGGCCGGGGCTCTGCGATATCGCGCCTGGGTGCAGACCTGGAGCTCCGCCGGAGTGGAAGCTCATTCGGTCCTTCCCAATACAGGCTTGCAAGCACCCGACGGCGGCCTGACTCTATTCTCCCGCGTGCTGGGAGTGGGCTTCCAATCCAGAGCACAGAGCACTGCCTGGAGCTCTCTGCTCAGGGGCTGGTTCCCCTGCGCTGGGACTGTGCTAGGGAGCCCAAAGGCACAGGGGAAGGCCCCAAACCACATGCACATGACTCTGCTCTGGAGCTGAGCTCCGGGGAAGCCCAGTCTGTAAGGCGGTTTCTGAACACAAACGGAGGAACACTCTGGCTGTGGAGCTCCCTCCCCACGACAGGGGCACTGGGACCCTGATTCCCTCCGTTCAGCGCTGAGTCTGGGCTACCAAGCAACAGCTTGGGAATGCAACCTGGGGCATTTCCCTTCCCTCAGACAGAGGTCTCCTTGCGGGAGGCTTTCGCAGTTTGCACACCCCCGTGCCCTAAGCCGTCTGCAAGGAGGCCTGGCTCCTAGGTCCAAAGGGAAGGCAAGAGCGGAGCTGAGGCCAGTCAGGAGCCAGTCATGTCGCCCACACTCCCGCAGCCTGCTCCTTTGCAGGCGCAAACGCTAGAAGCTGGGAAGGGCTTGGCGAGGCTCGCCCAGGCAGAGCAGCCTCTCGACAGGGGCTCTGTCCTATCGCGCCTGGGCGCAGGTCTGCAGCTCCGCCGGTGTGGAAGCTCACTCGGTCCTTTCCAATACAGGCTTGCAAGGACCCGCCGGCAGCCTAACTCATCTCTCCCGCGTGCAGGGACTGGGCATCCAGGCCTGGCACAAAGCACTGCCTGGAGCTCTTTGCTCAGGGGCTGGTTCCCCTACGCTGGGGCTGTGCTAGGGAGCCCAAACGCACATGTCAAGGCCCCAAAACACATCCACACATCTCTGCTCTGCAACAGAGCTCCGGGGAAGCCCAGTCTGGCAGGTGCTTTCTGGGCACAAAGGGAGGAACACTCTGGCTGTGGAGCTTCCTCCCCAAGACAGGGGCACTAGGACCCTGATTCCCTCCGTTTACCGCTGAGTCTGCATTGCCAAGCAACAGCTTGGGAACGCAGCCTGGGGCGCTTCCCTTCCCCTGGACAGAGCTCTCCTTGCGGTAGGCCTTGGTAGTTTGCATACAATGGGGCCCTAAGCCCTCTGCAAGTTGGCCTGGCTCCTAGGTCCAAAGGGCAGGCCAGAGCGGAGCTGAGGCTGTCAGGCTCCAGACACATCTCCCATACTCCTACATCCTGCTCCTACCCGGGCGTGAACGCTAGAAGCTGGGAAGGTACCTGGACCGTGCAGGGGCGGGGCGAACGCGGGAGGCGTGGGGGGGGAGTCGGCTTCTGGCGGGGTTGGGGGCGGGCTCCCCAGTTGTGCTCTCGGAGGTGGACACTGAGGCTGAAAATGCGCCGGGAGCGCGGCAGGGGCGGGGCTAACCCTGGCGGCGCGGGGCGGGGGTCGGCTCATGGGGGGGATGGGGAGGGGTTCCCAGTTGCGCTCTCGGGGGTTGCAACTGCGGCTGGGAACTCCCATTTCGTCCGCTCCTGGGTCCCCAAGGATCGCCATCCCATGGGTGCAGTGGAGGGCTGCGGACCACAGGTAAGGGAACTGGGACTGCGTGGAGCAGGGAACCAAGTATTCCGCCGTCTGTTGGCACATTCTCGGAGCTCCCCAAACTGGCGGTCGCAGAAAGGCCTTGCCTTTGGGGTCAAGGCCTTTACCGCTCCACCCCTCTGCTGAAAAATCTCAGAGTCTGTGCGGTTCTTCCAAGCAGCCTAGTGTCCGCTGGAAGTCCAAGGGACAGAACACTGAATTCTTGCCAGCTGGCCCAGCCCTGCTTCTGGCACTTTGTAAGCCAGCGGGCCCTTGAGCACCTGCTGGGATGGGAAAGGGAAGGGTCCACGAATTGCACCCTAGAAACTTAGTAGGGTGCATGGATTTCAAACCCTGGTGGCCGCCCAGGCAGCAAAGAAGGGGGGAGGGCACCTTGCTGCCCTTTCATGGCAGAATATGTGGTTGTCCAGCTGCGTGGGCCTTTTCATGAGGACACTGTGCAATAAAAGTTTGGTGTTTTGGAACTGAATAATTAGAACGTGTAAAAGCTTTAAATTATGTGGTGGTGTAATTAAAAAACAAAACAAAACAAAACCAAGCTCCAAGTGTTTTGCAAATGGAGGTTTAAATATTGAAGGACTGTATTCCTTGCACTGTGGCATTCTATCAAGAAGTGTGCAGGATTTTTTTTTTTTTTAAGAAAAGTGTTTGAAGTGAAGGAAACAGGAAACCCAGAGGTGCCCCTGTATTTTGGGGAAGGCCTTAGGAGGTCACTTGGAAATGCTGCTGGCTGTGCGGGAGAGGGGCAGATGGGCTGTGCAGGCTTGTCCTTTGCATGGATGTTCTTGTGTGTGGAAACCCAGCTCGGAGCCATCTCCTGATGTGTAAGAATTTCGCAGACAAACCTTGAGCTAAGCAATGCATTTTTTCCTAAGAAAATGTTTGTCTTAAGCGACGTAAATATCCTATGTATTTCCGCTAGACTCTGGCTTCAGGTCGGTTCCCCAAAAAGGCTCATAAGCGATTTGAACAAAACAGCATGTTTTCCTCCTAGCTTGTTCTCCTTATCTATGTTAAGGAAATGATATATTTGCCTGCAATACTGCCTTTCTTCAAGATTCATGTCAATCAAGTTTTGGCCCGGGATGACTCACCTGCTCCCAATATTATCTCAATGCATGTCGTGGGGGAGGGGCCTGGTGCCATTCCCTGAAACAGTTCCTTTCTTTCCTTAGCTGACTGCTAGTGCCTGTACAATATCTGGCTAAAGACCAGCAGGGGGTACTCTTACTACCCCCCCCCACCCCGCCTTGAGTCTAAGTCAGCAGCTTTCTCTATCTCTTTCATACTTTAATAACAGTTGATGGCACAAAAGCTCTGAGCGATCAAATCATATCAAATCTTCATTTCAGATTGAAGATGCATTCCATGGTATTGCCATCTTAAGTCTTTCCATCGTTATGGAATATCTGTCCATGTAGTCAGGATAGTTTTCAGCCAGGGTGTATAATTTCCAGTGTGCCAGTCTTGTCATCCTCGTTACATCCATGGCAAAGTGTTTTATTCATGTTGATATTATTGAAAGGGAATTTTTTAAAATTCCTTTTCAGATTATTATCTGCTAATGTATACAGATAAAACTGTGTAATCATTCATTTTTATCAGTTTGGACAGCTTGATAGTTGTCTTTAATTTCTTTACTTTCTGACACTTTAAGATTATCCTGGGACACATATGTAATGCCTCACCCCTAAATTCAGACATGTGTTCAAAGAACTTCTGTCCTTTTATTTATTTATTTATTTATTCTTTAACATTGAAATCGTTTTGACTATGCTGGGTGTTTGTTGCTAGATGGAAGTAGCTAGGACCTCTGGACTGCAGTCTCTCATCTCTTGCTGACCTCTTGTTGACCTCTGCAGAATCCTGGTTGGTGGGAGCTTGTTAGTTCCTTGTTCCTTATCAGAACCTCCTGTGGTAAGTGTTTTTCTCTTCTCTGTTGCCTGGTAAGGGTGGGTGGTCATGGGCATCCCAAAGTTGGCTAGAAGTCAATTATTTAGGCAGGCTTGTGCACAGATATGGGAGAAGGCAATGGCACCCCACTCCTGGAAAATCCCAAGGATGGAGGAGCCTGGTAGGCTGCAGTCCATGGGGTGGCTAAGAGTCGGACACCACTGAGCGACTTCATTTTCACTTTTCACTTTCATGCATAGGAGGAGGAAATGGCAACCCACTCCAGTGTTCTTGCCTAGAGAACCCCAGAGACTGCGGGGCCTGGTGGGCTGCCATCTATGGCGTGGCACAGGGTCGGCCTCAACTGAACCACTTAGCAGCTGCAGCAGCAGCAGCAGCAGTGCATAGATATCAAAGGGGATGAGAACAGTCAGGTAGGATCACATATGTCATCGTGAAACAATACTTCTCCTCTTAGCCAAAGCTAACGAAAGATTTCTGTTCTAGGTCAACCTAGAAGAGATCACTTAAGAGGTAAAGAAACTTAAACTCCATTAGAAAAGGCAGTTCAACATCTCAAGAAAACTTGTGCTAGGCACAAAACTCTTTTCTGGGGGCCTACTTTCCCTACAACCTCCTTATCCCATTCTTTACCCATTCCTTTGCTTCTCCCGTCCTGAAAATGCCACCTGTAAGACAGAACTACTTCGTTTTCCTTCTTAAAGTGTGATTGCATTCCATATATTCTTGTAATAACAAGTCATACATTTCCCTTCAGCAACCAAGAACTGACTCTTATATTGGCATTTGATAGATTGGTGAGCATACCTATCAGTGATAATAGCGCCCACCCCGCTTCCTGCAAGAACAGAACAAAACAAAAGAAAACAAAAAAATTGCTTTCTTACATTTAATATGTTCGGATGGTGCCAGTCACTATTCATGCAGAGTCAAAAATCTCTTTTGTTTCTGTGTAAAAGGGAGGTCCTTTCAAGTCATGAATGTTTAAGAAGTTTCATTTATTTGGAAGTGACCTAGCTATTCAATACACTGTCGTCACTTAGTTTAGCACCAGGATAGAAACTCAGGTAACCAAAACACCTGGAGGAACGATTGTAAGTTCAGTTCAGTTCAGTTGCTCAGTCGAGTCTGACTCTTTGGGACCCCGTGGCCTGCAGAACGCCAGGCTTCCGTGTCCATCACCAACTCCAGGGGCTTGCTCAAACTCATGTCCATCGAGTCAGTGATGCCATACAACCATCTTATCCTCTGTCATCCCCTTCTCCTCTGCCTTCAATCAAGACTATGAGAGGCAGATATTTTAGAGTATAATTATTGTTAAGGTTTTATCTAAAAGCTCATATCACATTTACATATTTTACATTGGTTGTTGCTGTTTCCAGGTACTTTCTTGCTGACAAGCTTGTGACAGATATAACAATAGAGCAATTTTTACCTCAAAAGAAACCTAGGCACTATGAACATGTTGTGCTTAATGTTGTTGACTCTTAGACATGTCTATAGGGGAGGAGCAAAACCAAAAATACTAGATATTTAATATTGACTAGTTCCCAGTTCACGGGACTCTGACATTCATTTAGGTCAATGTTTTCTTGTATTTCCAGCAGTTTGATTTGGAAGGGCTGCCTTGTCTTGAGACCATTGAAATCAGAACTCAGAACTTGAGCAATATTATCAAAAAACACAAGGCTCACACTGACATATACCTTAATCCAGACAGACAGACAAGACATCTTCCAGTTTTCCGCCTGAGATTTAAAATATTTCTTTGAGCCGTTTTCCTGGGAAGTGGTGGGGGGGGGGGGAGTGGGGGTGGCAGCGAGGCAGGCTTGGGTAACAAGCTAATTGTTGGTCATTGCATATGCAAAGAACCAGCTTTCCGGGTTCCAAGGAAAAAAGTTTCCTTGGTACCCAATTTTGTTTGGATCTATAGACTCTCATGGCCCTCCTAGGTCAGGACATCTTTCCTTTTTGTAGTCCTCGTTTTATCCCTAAATCATAGACAGCTTGGATTGTCTCTGTGGGGTGGATGTATTGTCCTTGTGTTTGACCTGGGGGCAGAAGCGAGGTCCGAGAGCCTCTCCTGGAACCGGGCGTGGGGACGGGGCTCACCGGGTGCCCCTGGTGGAAGTGGGCAACGCGCCGGGAGCGCGCCAGGGGTGGGGCGATCCCGGGCGGTGCGGGTCGGCGTTCCGGTCGGGAGGGGGTGGGGGGCGGTAACAGTTGTGCTCTCGGGGGTCCCCACTGCAGCTGGAAACGCGCTGGGAGTGCGGCAGGGGCGGGGTGAACCTGGGTGGTGCGGGGCGGGGTTCGGCTCCTGGCGGGGGTAGGGGAGGGCTTCCCAGTTGTGCTCTCGGTGGTGGCCACTGCGGCTGGAAATGCGCCGGGAGCGCACCCGGGGCGGGGTAAACCTGGGCTGCGCGGGTCGAGATTTCGATGGCTGTGGGTGGGGGGTTGGTCCCAGTTGTGCTCTCGGGGGTCGACACTGCGGCTAGGAACGCCCATTTCCTACGCTCCTGTGTCCCCAAGGATCCACATCTAGTGGGTGCAGTGGAGGGCTGCGGGCCACAGGTCAGGGAACTGGGACTGCTTGGAGCAGGGAACCACGTATTCCGCCCTCTGTTGGCACATTCTTGGAGCTCCCCAACCTGGCGGTCGCAGAAAGGCCTCGCCCTTGGTGTCAAGGCCTTTACCGCTCCACCCCTTTGCTGAAAAATCTCAGTCTGCACGGTTTTCCCAAGCAGCCTAGTGTCCCCTGGAAGTCCAAGGGACAGAACCCTGAACTCTAGCCGGCTGGCCCAGCCCTGCTTCTGGCACTTTGTAGGCCAGCGGGCCCTGGAGCACCTGCTAGGATGAGAAAGGGAAGGGTCCGCGAATTGCACCCTAGAAAGTTAGTAGGGTGCATGGATTTCAAACCCTGGTGGCCGCCCAGGCAGCAAAGAAGGGGGGAGGGCACCTTGCTGCCCTTTCATGGCAGAATCTGTGGCTGTCCTGATGCGTGGGCCTTTTCATGGGGACCTTGTGCAATAAAAGTTTGGTGTTTTGGTACTGAATAATTAGAAATTGTAAAAAGTTTAAATTATGTGGTGGTGTAATTAAAAAACAAAACAAAACAAAACCAAGCCCCAAGTGTTTGGCACAGGGAGGTTTAAGTATTGAAGGCCTGTTTTCCTTGCACTGTGGCATTCTATCAAGAAGTGTGCAGGATTTTTTTTTTTTAAGAAAAGTGTTCGAAGTTAGGGAAACAGGAAACCCAGAGGTGCCCCTGTATTTTGGGGAAGGCCTTAGGAGGTCACTTGGAAATGCTGCTGGCTGTGGGGAAGGGGGGCAGATGGGCTGTGCAGTCTTGTCCTTTGCATTCATGTTCTTGTGTGTAGAAACCCAGCTCGGAGCCATCTCCTGATGTGTAAGAATTTCGCAGACAAACCTTGAGCTAAGCAATGCATTTGTTCCTGAGGAAATGTTTGTCTTAAGCGATGTAAATATCCTATGTAAATCCGCTGGACTCTGGCTTCAGGTCGGTTCCCCCAATAGGCTCAGAAGCGACTTGAACAAAACAGTATGTTTTCCTCGTACCTTGTTCTCCTAATCTATGTTAAGGAAATGATATATTTGCCTGGAATACTGCCTTTCTTCAAGATTCATGTCAATCAGTTTTTGGCCCAGGATGACTCACCTGCTGCCAATGTCACCTCAAGGCATGTCGTGGGGGAGGGGCCTGGTGCCATTCCCTGAGACAGTGCCTTTCCTTCCTTAGCTGACTGCTAGTGCCTGTAGAATATCTGGCTAGAGACCAGCAGGGCGTACACCCCGCCTCAAGTCTAAGTCAGCAGCTTTCTCTATCTCATTTATACTTTAATAACAATTGATGACACAAAAGCTCTGAGCGATCAAATCATATCAAATCTTCATTTCAGATTGAAGATGCATTCCATGGTATTGCCATCTTAAGTCTTTCCATTGTTATGGAATATCTGTCCATGTATTCAGGATAGTTTTCAGCCAGGGTGCATAATTTCCAGTGTGCCAGTCTTGTCGTCCTCGTTACATCCATGGCAAAGTGTTGTATTCATGTTGACATTATTGAAAGGGAATTTTTTTAAATTCCTTTTCAGATTATTATCTGCTAATATATACAGAAAAAACCGTGTAATCTTTCGTTTTTATCAGTTTGGACAGCTTGATAGTTGTCTTTAATTTCTTTCCTTTCTCATACTTTAAGATTTTCCGGGCACCATACATGTACTGCCTCACCCCTAATCTCAGTCATGTGTTCAAAGGACTTCTGTCCTTTATTTGTTTACTTATTTTTTGCAACATTGAATTCGTTTTGACTATGCTGGGTCTCTGCTGCAAGATGGAAGTTGCTAGGACCTCTGGACTGCAGTCTTCCATCTCTTGCTGACCTCTTGTTGACCTCAGCAGAATCCTGGTTGGCGGGAGCTTGTTAGTTCCTTGTTCCTTACCAGGACCTCCTGTGGTAAGTGTTTTTCTCTTCTCTGTTGCCTGGTAAGGGTGGATGGTCATTGGCATCCCAAAGCTAGCTAGAAGTCAATTATTTAGGCAGGCTTGTGCATAGATATGGGAGAAGGCAATGGCACCCCACTCCAGTACTCTTGTGTGGAAAATCCCATGGATGGAGGAGCCTGGTAGGCTGCAGTCCATGGGGTGGTTAAGAGTCGGACACCACTGAGCGACTTCACGTTCACTTTTCACTTTCATGCATGGGAGGAGGAAATGGCAACCCACTCCAGTGTTCTTGCCTAGAGAACCCCAGGGACTGCGGGGCCTGGTGGGCTGCCATCTATGGGGTCGCACAGAGTCGGACACGACTGAAACGACTTAGCAGCAGTGGCGGCGGCAGCAGCAGCAGAAGCAAGGCATCGATATCAAAAGGGCTGCAAACAGTCAGGAAGGATCACATATGTCACCGTGAAACACTACTTCTCCACTTAGCCAAAGCTAACCAAAGATTTCTGTTCTAGGTCAACCTAGAAGAGATCACTTAAGAGGTAAAGAAACTTAAACTCCATTATCAAAGGCAGTTCGATATCTCAAGAAAACTTGTGCTAGGCACAGAACTCTTTTCTGGGGGTCCACTTTCCCTACAACCTCCTTATCCCATTCTGTACCCATTCCTTTGCTTCTCCCATCCTGAAACGGCCACCTGTAAGACAGAACTACTTCGTTTTCCTTCCTTAAGTGCCATTGCATTCCACATACTTTCTTGATATAACAAGTCATACATTTCCCTTCAGCAACCAAGAACTGACTTTTATATTGGCATTGGCTATAGCCCGCCCCCCTCCCCCCACCCCCAAGAACAGAACAAAACAAAACAAAACAATTGCTTTCTTACATTTAACATGTCAGGATGGTGCCAGACACTATTCATGGAGAGTCAAAAATCTCTTTTGTTTCTGTGTAAAAGGGAGGTCCTTTCAAGTCGTGAATGTTTCAGAACTTTCATTTATTTGGAAATGACCTAGCTATTCAATACACTGTTGTCACAAGGATAGAAACTCGGGTAACCAAAACACCTGGAGAAACGTTTGTTAGTTCAGTTCAGTTCAGTTGCTCAGTCGTGTCTGACTCTTTGGGACCCCGTGGCCTGAAGGACGCTAGGCTTCCGTGTCCGTCACCAACTCCAGGGGCTTGCTCAAACTCATGTCCATCGAGTCAGTGATGCCATACAACCATCGTATCCTCTGTCATCCCCTTCTCCTCTGCCTTCAATCAAGACTATGAGAGGCAGATATTTTAGAGTATAATTATTGTAAAGAGTTTGTCTAAAAGCTCATATCACATTTACATTTTTTACTTTTGTTGTTGTCGTTTCCAGGTAGTTTCTTGCTGACAAGCTTGTGACAGATATAACAATAGAGCAATTTTTACCTCAAAAGAAACCTAGGCACTATGAACATGTTGTGCTTAATGTTGTTGACTCTTAGACATGTCTATAATGGAGGAGCAAAACCAAAAATACTAGATATTTAATACTGACTAGTTCCCAGTTCACGGGACTCTGACATTCATTTAGGTCAATGTTTTCTTGTATTTCCAGCAGTTTGATTTGGAAGGGCTGCCTTGTCTTGAGACCATTGAAATCAGAACTCAGAACTTGAGCAATATTATCAAAAAACACAAGGCTCACACTGACACATACCTTAATCCAAACAGACAGACAAGACATCTTCCAGGTTTCCGCCTGAGATTTAAAATATTTCTTTGAGCCAGTCTTCTGGGGAGTGGGGGGATGGGGGTGGCAGTAAGGCAGGCTTGGGTAACAAGCTAATTGTTGGTCATTGCATATGCAAAGAACCAGCTTTCCGGGTTCCAAGGAAAAAAGTTTCCTTGGTAACCAACTTTGTCTGGTTCTATAGAATATCATGGCCCTCCTAGGTCAGGTCATCTTGCCTTTCTGTAGTCCTCGTTTTATCCCTAAATCATAGACAGCTTGGATTGTCTCTGTGGGGTGTATGTATTCTCCTCATGTTTGACCTGGCGGCAGCAGTGAGGTCCGAGAGCCTCTCCTGGAACCGGGTGTGGGGATGGGGCTCACTGAGAGCCGCTGGTGAAGGTGGGCAGCGCCCCTGGAGCGCGGCAGGGGCGGGGCGAACCCGGGCGGCACAGGGCGGGTGTCGGCTCCTAGCGGGGGTAGGGGAGGGCTTCCCAGTTGTGCTCTCGGAGATGGCCACTGCGGCTGGAAACGCGCCGGGAGCGCAGCCAGGTTGGGGTAAACCTGGGCTGCACAGGTCGAGATTCCGCTCGCTGTGGGTGGGGGGTCGGTCCCTGTTGTGCTCCCGGGGGTCACCAATGTGGCTGGGAACCCGCCGGGAGCCCGGCAGGGCCGGGGCGAAACCTGGCGGCGCGGGGCGGGGTGGGAGTCCGTTCGCAGCGGGGGTCGGCTCCTGGCGGGGGTGGGGGAGGGCTTTCCAGATGTGCTGTTGGGGGTCGCCATTGCGGCTGGGAATGCCCATTTCGTGAACTCCTGGATCCCCAAGGATCGGCATCCATTGGCCACAGCGGAGGGGTGCGGAACACAGGTAAGGGAACGGGGACTGCGTGGAGCAGGGAACCATGTATTCTGCCCTGTGTTGGCACAGTCTCAGAGCTCCCCAACCTGGCGGTCGCAGGAAGGCCTCGTCTTTGGGGTCAAGGCCCTTACCACTCCACCCCTCTGCTGAAAAACCTCAGAGTCTGCGCGGTTTTCCCAAGCAGCCTAGTGTCCGCTGGAAGTCCAAGGGACAGAACCCTGAATTCTGGCCGGCTGGCCCAGCCCTGCTTCTGGCACTTTGTAGGCCAGCGGGCCCTGGAGCACCTGCTAGGATGGGAAAGGGAAGGGTACGCGAATTGCACCCTGGTGGCCGCCGAGGCAGCAAAGAAGGGGGGAGGGCACCTTACTGCCCTTTAATGGCAGACAGAATCTGTGGCTGTCCTGCTGCGTGGACCTTTTCATGTGGACCTTGTGCAATAAAACTTTACCGGTGACCTTAGGGAACTTCCCAGTGTGCTTCTGACAGATGAGGGATGCTGTGGAGTTGGCGGGGCCTCTCAGGACTCCGCTGGGTTTGGCGCAATGGAAGAGGGCCTCATCTCCAGGGAAGGCAGGAACCTCAGGCTTCCTCTCCGTTTCGGACTCCGACCGCAGGGTCCCTGCAGAGTTGGGACAGGAGAGTCAGGAATCGTCTTGTCTGAGGAAGGGAACTCCGCTTGCCTGTCGAGGTGTTCAGGGGGTCTCAGGCCCCTTGTTCAGCTGTGTGTGGAACCTGCGGGTGTTTCCGGACGATGCACGACGGTGACAGTGCCCCTTCGTGTTGTGCCTTCACCCACTGGGTTGCCTTCGAAGAGGTGTCCGGGCCTCGGGTTCTTTTCAAGAGCGGACAGGGAAATCGGGGTCTTTCGGCATGTGGGACCACCCACGGGGCTAGTCTCAAATTTCCTAGTGAGGCCGGCTACATCCTGAGGTATGCCGGGAAGGCCGGGGACCCTTCCAGACAATGCAGGGGGATCGACTCTCCTGTCGCCATCAGGAGGGGAGAAGGGGCTCAGATGAAGTGGGGCCAGAACCCTCGGTGTTACCCTCGAGGGAACCCGGCGTGTCGAGGAACTTTTGGGGGTCGCATGAAGGCTGTCAGGGACCGTTTCGCCCTTCAGGGCGGAACAGGGGACTTCCCTTCAGACGCCGTCGTGGGCAAGGGCGTCATCTTGCGAAGACGTGGGAACCACGTAGTTTTTCTCGAGTTGCGGCGGATTCTTGAGTTACGACGGGGATCTCAGGCTTCCTCTTGGGTTGGCCCTGCGAAGCCCAATCTTCCCCTCGAGTTGCGAGGGAAAGCTGGGGGTTGCACTCGAGTCACTGCAGGGCCCAAGACACCTCACCTAGGCGTGTGTCCGGGACCTAATATTCCTCTCCAGGGAAGGCAGGGATCTCGGGGTTGCATTCCAGGTTACCCCGGGGAGTCAGGCCTCGTCTCGAGGGGAAGCTAAGGACTCCGCTCTCCCCTTGAGTCGCGACCCGGATCTCTTGGAGCCCCCTGAGCGGCCTCAAGGGAGTCCAGCCTCCTCTTCCGTTTGGAGAGAGGACCCGGGATTGCACTCCAGGCCATGCAGGAACAGAAGGCCCTCAGCTCGCGAGGACGGGGGCGTCTCAGGTGTTTCCTCGAGCTGCGGCGCCCGTGGGGGTTTTCTCCCGAGGCACGACGAGGATCTCAGGGAGCCTCTCGTGGGGCGCCAGGGAAGTCAGGTCTCCATGCGCGTGGCGAGGGGGAGCACGTCATGGCTCTCGAGTCACGGGAGGGGACTAGGGCCTCGAGACGCGTTGAAGAAGGACTCTCGAGGTCTTTCTCGGGGGGCGGCAGGAAACCCTCGTTTCCCTCGCCTTCTGCCGGGGACCTTAGGGAACTTCCCAGGGTGCCTCTGAGAGGTGAGGGATCCTGTGGAGTTGTCTGGGCCTCTCGGGACTCTGCTGGGTCTGGCGCAACGGAAGAGGGCCTCACCTAGTGGGGAGGCAGGCACCTCAGGCTTCCTCTCCGTTTCGGACTCCGACCGCAGGGTCCCTGCAGAGTTGGGACAGGAGAGTCAGGCCTCGTCTTGTCTGAGGAAGGAAACCCCGCTTGCCTCTCGAGTTGTTCAGGGGGACTCAGGCCCCTCGTCGAGCTGTGTGTGGAACCCGCGGGTCTTTGCGGACGATGCACGGGGGTGTCAGTGCCCCTTCGTGTTGTGCCTTCACCCACAGGGTTGCCTTCGAAGAGGGGTCCGGGCCTCGGGTCCTTGTCAAGGGTGGACCGGGGAATCGGGGGCGTTCTGCATGTGGCACCACCCACGTGGCTCGTCTCGAATTTCCTCGTGAGACCGGCCTCATCCTGAGGTGCGCCGGGAGGGCCAGGAACCCCTTCCTGACCACGCAGGGGAATCGACTCTCCTGTCGTGATCAGGAGGGGAGAAGGGGCTCAGATGAAGCGGTGCCGGGACTCTTGGTGTTCCCTTCGAGGGAACCCGGGGTGTCGGGGAACTTTTGGGGTTCTCACGAAGTGTGTCAGGTACCGTTTCGCACTTCAGGGCGGAACAATGGACTTCCCTTGAGACGCCGTAGTGGGCAAGGGCCTCTTCTTGCGAAGACGTTGGAACCACGTGTTTTTTCTCGAGTTGCGGCGGGATTGTCGAGTGACGACGGGGAATTCAGGCTTCCTCTTCAACTGGCCCAGGGAAGTCCAGTTTTCATTCGAATTGCGAGTTAGAACTGGGGATTGCTCTCGAGACACTGCAGGGCCAAATAGACCTCATCTAGGCTTGTGTCCAGGACCTAATGTTCCTCTGCTGGGGCGACAGCGATCTCGGCATTGCATTCTCGACTCACCCGGGGAATCAGGCCTCATCTCGAGGGGAAGCCAAGGACACCGCTCTCCTGTCAAGTCGCGACGGGTATATCTTGGAGCTCACTGTGTGGCCTAAAAAAGTCAAGCCTCCTGTGGAGTTTGGAGAGAGGACTCAGGATTGCTCTCCAGGCCATACAGCAAAAGAAGGCCCTCATCTCGTGAGGACTGGGGTGTCTCGTGGGTATTCTCGAGCTGCGGCTCCAGTGTGGTGTTGCTCACGAGGTATAATGGGGAGCTCAGGGAGCCTCTCCTGTGGCGCCAGGGAAGTCAGGTTTCTATGCGCGTGGCTAGGGGGAGCGTGTCATTGCTCTCGAGTCATGGTAGGGGAATCGCACCTCAAGACGCGTTGAAGAAGGACTCTCGAGGTCTTTTACGGGTTGGGGCAGGAAACCCTTGGTTCCCTCGACTTGTGCCGGTGATCTCAGGAAGGTCTAAGGGTGCCTCTGAGAAGTCAGGGATACTGTGCAGTTGGGAGGGGCCTCTCGGGACTCCACTGGGTTTGGTGCAATGGAAGAGGGCCTCATCTCGAGTGGAGGCAGGAAACTCATGTTTCCTCTCCTGACTTCTCCTGGGCCAGATCTGACTCGGATCGCAGTTTCGCTGTAGAGTTCGAACAGGAGAGTCAGGCCTCGTCTTGTGTGGAGGAATGGAACTCTGCTTGCCTCTCCAGTTGTTCACGGGGTGACAGGTCACTTCTCGAGCTGTGTGTGGTACCTGCGGGTTTTTGCGGACGATACCCGGTGGTGTCAGTGCCCCTTCGTGTTGTGCCTTCATCAAAAGGGTTATCTTCAAAGAGGTGTCCGGGCATTGGGATCTTATCAAGAGCGGACCGGGAAATCGGGGTCTTTCGGCATGTGTCACCATCCACGAGGCTATGTCTCGAATATCCTCGTGAGACCGGCCTCATCCTGAGATGCACCGGGAAAGGCGGGAACCCCTTCAAGACAAAACAGGGGAATCGACCCTCCTGTCGGGATCAGGAGGGGAGAAGGGGCCCAGATGTAGTGGTGCTGGGAACCTCGGTGTTCACCTTGAGTCAGACTGGTGTGGCGAGGAACTTTTGAGGTCGCATCAAGGGTGCCAATACCGTTTCGCACTTCAAGACAGAACGTGGGACTTCTCTTGAGATGCTGTAGGGGGCAAGGGACTCATCTTGCGATGACGGGGGAACCACGTGGCGTTTCTCGAGTTGTAGCAGGATTCTCGAGTTTCGACAGGGAATACAGTCTTCCTCATGTGTTGGCCCAGGGAAGTCCTATCTTCCATTCGAGTTTCAAGGGAGAGCTGGGGATTGCCCTCGAGTCACTGCAGGGCAAAATAGACCTCATCTAGGCTTGTGTCCAGGACTTAATGTTCGTCCCTAGGGTCGACAGGGATCTCTGGCTTGCATACCAGACTCACCCGGGGAATCAGGCCTCATCTCAAGGGGAAGCAAAGAACTCTGCTGTCCTTTTGGGTCGCGATGGGTATCTCTTGGAGCCCACTGTGTGCCCTAAAGGGAGTCAAGCCTCCTGTGGTGTTTGGATAGAGGACTCGGGATTCCTCTCCAGGCCATGCAGGAAAAGAAGGCCCTCATCTCGCGATGACGGCGGCATCTCGTGGGTTTTCTAGACTGCCGCGCTAGTGCCGGGTTTCTGACGAGGTACGAGAGGGAGCTCAGGGAGCCTCTCGTGTGGCGCCAGGGAAGTCAGGTCCCCATGAGATGGCTAGGGGGAGATCGTCATTGCTCTCGAGTCATGGTAGGGTAATCGGGCCTCAAGACGGGTTGAAGAAGGACTCTCGAGGTCTTTCTCGGGTCACTGCATAAAACCCAGGGTTCCCTTGACTTGTGCCTGCGACCTCAGGGAGCTTCTAAGAGTGCCTCTGAGAAGTCAGGGATACTGTGCAGTTTGGAGGGGCCTCTCGAGACTCCTCTGCATTTGGTGGAATATAAGAGGGACTCATCTCGAGTTGAAGCAGGAACCTCAGTGTTCCTCTCCATTTCTGACTCAGATCTCAAGGTCCCTGCATGTTGCTACAGGAGAGTCAGGCCTCGTCTTTTCTGGAGGATGGGACTCCTCTTGCCTCTCGAGTTGTTCTCGAGGTGACAGGCCACTTGTCGAGCTGTGTATGTAACCTGCCCGTTTTTCCGGATGATGCACAGGTGTGTTAGTGCCCCTTCGTGTTGTACCTTCATACTCAAGGCTGCCTTCCAAGAGGTGTCCGAGCATCGGATTCTTATCAAGAGCGGACCGGGAAATTGGAGTCTTTCGGCAAGTGGCACCACCCACAAAGCTACGTATCGAATTTCCCCATGAGACCGGCCTCATCCTGAGTTGTGCAGGGAAGGTCGGGCCCCCTTGCAGACAAAGCAGGGGAATCGACCCACCAGTCACGATCAGGAGGGGAGAAGGGGCTTAAATGAAGTGGTGCCGGGAACCTCGGTGTTCCCCTTGAGTGAGACCGGCGTGTTGGGGGACTTTTGGTGTCGCATCAAGGGTGCCAAGTACCGTTTCGCATTTCAAGATGGAACCTGGGACATCTTTTGAAACGCTGTAGCGGGCAAGGGCCTCATCTTACGATGACGGGAGAACCACGTGGTTTTGCTCAAGATGCGGCGGGATTCTCGAGTTATGACCGGGAATTTAGGCTTCCTCTTGTTGGCCTTGAAATCCAATCTTCCATTCGGGTTGCGAGGGGGAGCTGGGGATTGCGCTAGAGTCACTGCAGGGCAAAAGAGACCTAATCTAGGCTTGTGTCCAGGATCTAATGTTGCTCTCCAGGGGCGACAGGGATCTCGGGTTTGCATTCCAGACTCATCCGGGGAGTCAGTTCTCACCTCGAGGGTAAGCAAAGAATTCCGCTCTCGTCTCGAGTCGCGATGGGTATCTCTTGGAGCCCAATGTGTGTACTAAAGGGAGTCAAGCCTCCTGTGGAGTTTGGAGAGAGGACTCGGGATTGGACTCCAGGCCATGCAGGAAAAGAAGGCCCTCATCTCGAGATGACGGTGGCATCTCGTGGGTTTTCTCGAGCTGCGGCGCCAGTGTGGGGTGTCTCATGAAGTACCACGGGGATCTTAGGGAGCCTCTTGTGTGGCGCCAGGAAAATCCAGTATTCCATTCGAGTTGCGAGTTAGAACTGGGGATTGCTCTCCGGTCACTGCAGGGCAAAATAGACATCATCTACGCTTGTGTCCAGGACCTATTGTTCCACTACTGGGCCGACAGGGACCTCAGGGTTGCATTCTCGACTCACCCGGAGAGTCAGACCTCGTCTTGAGGGGAAAAAAAGGACTCCACTCTCCTGTCAAGTCGCGACGGGTATCTCTTGGAGCCCACTGCGTGGCATAAAGGGAGTGAAGCCGCCTATGGAGTTTGGAGAGATGACTCGGGATTGTTTTCCTGGCCATGCAGGAAAAAAGCCCTCATCTTGCGATGACGGGGGCGTCTCGTGGGTTTTCTCCAGCTGTGGCGCCAGTATCAGATTTCTCACGAGGTACAACGGGGAGCTCAGAGAGCCTCTCGTGTGGTGCTAGGGACGTCAGGTCTCCGTGCGTGTGGTGAAGGGGAGTGCGTGATTGCTCTCGAGTCATAGTAGGCGAATCGGGCCTCAAGACGCATTGAAGAAGGACTCTCGAGGTCTTTCTCGGGTTGCGGCAGGGAACCCTGGGTTCCCTCGAATTGTGTCGGTGACCTCAGGCAACTTCTCAGGGTGCCTCTGAGAAGTCAGGGACACTGTGGATTTGGGAGGGGCCTTTCGTTACTCAACTGGGTTTGGTGCAATTGAAGAGGGCCTCATCTCGTATGCAGGCAGGAACCTCAGGGGTCCCCTCCATTTCTGACTCGGGTCGCAGAGTACCTGCAGAGTATGGACAAGAGAGTCACGCCTGATCTTCTGTGGAGGAATGGATCTCCGCTTTCCTTGCGAGTTTTTCATGGAGTGACAGGCCTCTTGTTGAGCTGTGTGTGGAACCTGTGGGTTTTTCCGGATGATGCAGAGGGGTGTCAGTGCCCCTTCGTGTTGTGCCTTCATCCACAGGGTTGCCTTCAAAGAGGTGTCCGGGCATCGGGTTCTTTTCAAGAGTGTACCATAAAATTGGGGTCTTTCAGCATGTGGTACCACCCACGAGGCTACATCTCGAATTTCCTCAGGAGACCGGCCTCATCCTGAGGTTCGCCGGGAAGGTAGGGAACCCCTTGCAGACAAAGCAGGGGAATCGACCCACCGGTCGCGATCAGAAGGGGAGAAGGGGCTCAGATGAAGTGGTGCCGGGAACTTCGGTGGTCCCCTCGAGTGAGACCGGTATGTCACGGCACTTTTGAGGTCGCATCAAGGGTGCCAAGTACAGTTTCGCACTCCAAGACGGAACGTGGGAATTATCTGGAGATGCTCTAGCGGGCAAGGGCCTCATATTGCGATGACGAGGGAAACACGTGGTTTTTCTCGAGTTGCGGCGGGATTCTCGAGTTACGACGGGGAATTCAGGCTTCCTCTTGTGTTGGCCCAGGAAGTCCAATCTTGCATTCAACTTGTCAGAGAGAGCTGTGGGTTGCTCTCGAGTCACTTCAGGGCAAAGAGTCCTCATCTAGGCTTGGGTCCAGGACGTAGTATTGCTCTCCAGGGGCAACAGGGATATCGGGGTCGCATTCCAGTCTCACCCGGTGGGTCACGCCTCGTCTCGAGTGGAAGCAAAGGACTCCACTATCCTCTCGAGTCGCGACACGTAACTCTTGGAGCCCAATGAGTGGCCTAAAGGGAGTCTAGCGTCCTGTGTAGCTTGGACAGAAGGTTCACGCTTGATCTGCATACCATGCAGTTAAAGATGGCCCTCCTCTCGTGATGACGGGAGTGTCTCATGGGTTTTCTCGAGCTGCGGCGCCAGTGTGGGGTTTCTCACGAGATATGATGGGGAGATCAGGGAGCCTCTCGTGCAGCGCCAGAGAAGTCAGGCCTCCATGCGTGTGGCCAGGCAGATCGCGTCATTGCTCTGGAGTCATGGGAGGGACTAGGGCCTCAAGACGCATTTAAGAAGGACTCTCGAGGTCTTTCTTGGGTTGGGGTGGGAAACACTCGTTTCCCTCGACCTCTACCGGGGACCTTAGTGAACTTCCCAGGTGCCTCTGAGAGGTGAGGGATACTGAGGAGTTAGAGGGGCCTCTCGGGACTCCACTAGGTTTGACGAAATGAAAGAGGGCCTCATCTCGATTGGAGGCAGGAACCTCAGCTTCCTCTCCATTTCTGACTCCGACCGCAGGGTCCCTGCAGGGTTGGGACAGAAGAGTCAGGCCTCATCTTGTCTGAGTAATGGAACTCTGCTTGCCTCTCGAGTCGTTCAGTGGGTCTCAGGCCCCTTGTCGAGCTGTGTGTGGAACCTGCGGGTGTTTCCAGAAGATGCACGGGGGTGTCATTGCCCCTTCATTTTGTGTCTTCCCCCACAGGGTTGCCTTCAAAGAGGTGTCCGGGTATCGGGTTCATTTCAAGAGCGGACCGGGAAATCGGGGTCGTTCGGCATGTGGCACCACACACGTGGCTCATCTCGAATTTCCTCGTGAGACCAGCATCATCCTGAGGTGCGCCGGGAAGGCCGGGAACACCTTCCACACAAAGCACGGGAATCGAATCTCCTGTCGCGATCCGGAGGGGAGATGGGGCTCAGATGAAGTGGGGCCGGGACTCTAGGTGTTCCACTCGAGGGAACCCGGCGTTTCAGGGAACTTTAGGGGTCGCATCAAGGGAGCCAATTACCGTTTCCCACTTCAGGACGGAACATGGGACTTCCCTGGAGACGCTGTAGCGGGCAAGGGCCTCATCCTGTGAAGACGTTGGAACACGTCGTTTTTCTCGAGTTGCGTCTGGATTCTCGAAAACGACGGGGATTTCAGGCTTCCTCTTGGGTTGGCCCTGGGAAGCCCAATCTTCCCCTGGAGTTGCGATGGAAAGCTGGGGGTTCTGCTCGAGTCACTACAGGGCCAAAGAGACCTCATCAAGGCGTGTGTCCAGGACCTAATATTCCTATCAAGGGAAGACAGGGATCTCGGGTTTGCATTCCAGACTCCCCCGGGGAGTCAGGCCTCGCCTCGAGGGGAAGCAGAGGACTCCGCTTTCCTCTCAAGTCGCGACACGGATCTCTTGGAGCCCAATGAGTGGACTCAAGGGTGTCGAGCCTCCTCTTCAGTTTGAAGAGAGGACTCGGGATTGCTCTCCAGGCCAGGAAGGAAAAGAAGGCCCTCAGCTCGCGAGGACGGGGGCTTCTCATGGGTTTCCTCAGGCTGCAGCGCCCGTGGGGGTTTTCTCACGAGGCATGACGAGGACCTCAGGGAGCCTCTCGTGCGGCGCCAGGGAACTCATGTCTCCATGCGCATGGCGAGGGGGAGCTGGTCATCACTCTCGAGTCATGGGAAGCGACTAGGGCCTCAAGACGCGTTGAAGAAGGACTCTCGAGGTCTTTCTCTGGTGGCGGCGGGAAACCCTCGTTTCCCTCGACTTCTGCAGGGGACTATAGGGAACTTCCCAGGGTGCCTCTGAGAGGTGAGGGATGCTGTGGAGTTGGCGGGGCCTCTCGGGACTCTGCTGGGTTCGTCGCAATGGAAGAGGGCCTCATCTCGAGGGGAGGCAGGAACCTCAGGCTTCCTCTCCGATTCTGACTCCGACTGCACGGTCCCTGCAGTGTTGGGACAGGAGAGTCATGCCTCGTCTTGTCTGAGGAATGGAATTCTGGTTGCCTCTCGAGTTGTTCCGGGAGTCTCAGGCCCCTTGTCGAGCTGTGAGTAGACCCTGCGGGTTTTTCCAGATGATGCACGGGGGTGTCAGTGCCCCTTCGTGTTGTGCCTTCACTCACAGGGTTTCCTTCGAAGAGGTGTCCGGGCATCGGGTTCTTATCAAGAGCGGACCGGAAAATCGGGGTTGTTCGGCACGTGGCACCTCACACATGGCTAGTCTCGAATTTCCTCCTGAGACCGGCCTCATCCTGAGGTGCACCAGGAAGGCCGGGAACCCCTTCCAGAGAAAGCAGGGGAATCGACTCTCCTGTCGCGATCAGGAGGGGAGAAGGGGCTCAGATGAAGTGGTGCCGGGACCCTCGGTGTTCCCCTCGAGGGAACCCAGCGTGTCGGCGAACTTTTGCTGTCGCATCAAGGGTGTCAATTACCGTTTTGCACTTAAGGACGGAACATGGGACTTCTCTGGAGACTCCGGGAACTTCGGTGTTCCCCTGGAGTGAGACCGGTATGTTGGGGAACTTTTGGGTCGTATCAAGGGTGCCAAGTAGCATTTCGAACTTTAAGATGGAACGTGGGACTTCTCTTGAGACTCTAGCTGGCAAGGGCCTCATATTGCGATGAAGGGGGAACCACATGGTTTTTAAGACTTGAGGCTGAATTCTCGAATTACGATGGGAAATTCAGACTTCCTCTTGTGTTGACCTTGGGAAGACCAATCTTCCATTCAAATTGTGAGGGAGAGATGGAGGTTGCTCTCGAGTCACTGTAGGGCAAAATAGACCTCATCTAGGCTTGTGTCTAGGACATAATGTTCCACTCCAGGGGCGACAGGGATCTCGGGGTTGCATTCCAAACTCACCCGGGGAGTCAGGCCTCGTCTCGAGGGAAGCAAAGGACTCCGCTCTCCTCTCGAGTCGCACCGGGTATTTCTTGGACCCAACTGAGTGGCCTAAAGGGAGTCAATCCTCCTGTGAAGTTTGGAGAGAGGACCAGGGATTGCTCTCCAGGTCAGGCAGGAAAAGAAGGCCCCCATCTCTCCTTGACGGGGGCATCTTGTGGTTTTTCTCGAACTGCGGCGCCACTGTGGGTTTTCTCACGAGGTACGATGGGGTACTCAGGGAGCCTCTTGTGTGGTACTAGGGAAGTCAGTTTTCGTGCTTGTGGCGAGGGGAGCGCGTCCTTGCTCTGGAGACATGGTAGGGGAATCGGGCATCAAGAGACGTTGAAAAAGGACTCTCCAAGTCTTTCTCGGGTTACTTCAGGAAACTCTGGGTTCCCTCGACTTGTGCCAGTGACCTCAGGTAGCTTCTCAGGGAGCCTCTGAGAATTCAGGGATACTGTGGTGTTGGGAGGGGCCTCTCGGGACACCACTGAGTTTGGTTCAATGGAAGAGGGCCTCTTCTCTAGTTGAGGCAGGAACCTCAGGGTTCCTCTCCATTTCTGACTCCAATTGCAGGGTCCCTGAAGAGTTGGGACAGGAGAGTAAGGCCTCGTCTTGTGTGAAGGAATACAACTTCACTTGCCTCTCGAGTTGTTCATGGGGTGACAGTCCACATTTGGAGCTGTGAGTGGAATCGGCGGGTTTTTCCAGACGATGCATGGGGATGTCAGTGTCCCTTCGTGTTGTGCCTTCATCCACAGGGTTGCCTTCAAAGAGATGTCCGGGCGTCAGGTTCTTATCTAGAGTGGACCGGGAATTCGGGATCTTTCAGCATGTGGCACCAACCATGAGGCTACTTTTCGAATTTCCTCATGAGACCGGCCTCATCCGGAGGTTCGAGGGGAACGTCGGGAACCCCTTGCAGACAAAGCATGGGAATCGACCCTCCTGTTGCGATCAGGAGAGGAGAAAGGCCTCAGATGAAGTGGTGCCGGGAACTTCAGTGTCCCCTCTAGTGAGATCGGTATATAGGGGAACTTTTGGGGTCGCATCAAGGGTGCCAAGTACTGTTTTGCACTTCAAGACGGAATGTGAGACTTCTCTTGAGATGCTGTAGGGGGCAAGGGCCTCATCTTGCAATACGGGGAACCGCATGATTTTTCTCGATTTGCGGCGGGTTTCTCGCATTACGACTGGAAATTCAAGCTTCCTCTTGTGTTGGCCCAGAAAGGCCAATCTTCTGTTCGAGTTGCAAGGGAAAGCTAGGGGTTGCACTTGAGTCACTGCAAGGCCAAAGAGACCTCCTCTAGGCTTTTGTCCAGGACCTAAGGTTCCTCTCCAGGGGCGACAGGGATCCAGGGTTGCTTTCCAGACTCACCCTCATAGTCAGGCCTCATCTCGAGGGGAATCAAAGGACACCGCTCTCCTCCTGAGTATCGACGAGTATCTCTTCGAGCCCACTGAGTGACCTAAAGGGAGTCAAGCCTCCTTTGGAGTTTGGAGAGAGGATTCGGGATTGCTCTTCAGGTCATGCAGGAAAGAAGGCCCTCATTTCACCATGACAGGGGCGTCTCGTGGGTTTTCTCGAGCTGCGGCGCCATTGTGGGGTTTCTCACGAGGTACGATGGGGAGCTCAGGGAGCCTTTCATGTGGTGCCGGGGAAGTCAGATCTTCATGCGCGTGGCGAGGGGGAGCGCGTCATTTTTCTCCAGTCATGGTAGGGGAATCGGGCATCAAGACGCGTGAAGAAGGACTCTCGAGGTTTTTCTCAGGTTATGGCAGGAAACCCTGGGTTCCCTCGACTTATGCCCGTGACCTCAGGGAGCTTCTCAGGGTGCCTCTGAGAAGTCAGGGATACTGTGCAGTTGGGAGGTGCCGCTCCGAACTCCACTGGGTTTGGTGCAGTAGAAGAGGGCCTTATCTCGAGTTGAGGCAGGAACCTCAGTGTTCCTCTCCATTTCTGAATCGGATCTCAGTGTCCATGCAGAGTTGGGACAGGAGAGTCAGGCCTCGTCTTGTGTGGAGGAATTGAACTCCTCTTGCCTCTCGAGTTGTTCATGGGGTGACAAGCCACTTGTCAATCTGTATGTGGAACTTGCGGGCTTTTCCAACGATGCACGAGGGTGTCAGACCCCTTCGTTTTGTGCCTTCATCCACAGGATTGCCTTCGAAGAGGTGTCCTAGCATTGGGTTCTTATCAAGAGCAGACACGGAAATCGGGGTCTTTCGGCGTGTGGCACCAACCACAAGGCTACGTCTCGAATTTCCTCATGAGACCGGCCTCATCCTGAGGTGTGCCGGGAAGGTCCGGAACCCCTTCCAGACAAAGCAGGGTAATCGACCCTCCCATCGCGATCAGGAGGGGATAAGGGGCTCAGAACAAGGGGTGCACCGAACCTTGGTGTTCCCCTCGAGTGAGACCAGGGTGTCGGGGAACTTTTGTGGTAACATCAAGGTTGCCAATTATCGTTTTAAACTTCAAGATGGAACGTGGGGCTTCTCCTGAGACGCTGTACCTGGCAAGGGCCTCATCTTGCGATGACGGGGGAACCACGTGGTTTTTCTCGAGTTGCGGCGGGATTTTCGAATTACGACGGGGAATTCAGGCTTCCTCTTGTGTTGTCCCAGGGAAGTCCATTCTTCCATTCGAGGTGCGAGGGAGAGCAGGGGATTGCTCTCGAGTCACTTCAGGGCAAATGAGACCTCAGCTATGCTTGTGTCTAGGACCTAATGTTCCTCTCCAGGGGCGACAGGGATCTCGGGGTTGCATTCCAGACTCACCTGAGGAGTCAGGCCTGGTATATAGGGGAAGCAAAGAATTCCGCTCTCCTCTTGGGTCCCAACGGGTATCTCTTGAGCCCACAGAGTGGCCTAAAGGGAGTCAGGCCTCCTGTGGAGTTTGAAGAGAGGCCTCGAGATGCTCTCCAGGCCATGCAGGAAAAGAAGGCCTTCATCTCGCGATGACGGAGGCGTCTCGTGGGTTTTCTCGAGCTGGGGAGCCAGTGTGGGATTTCTCACGAGGTATGACTGGGAGCTCAGGGAGCCTCTCGTGTGGCGCCAGGGAAGTCAAGTCTCCATGCGAGTGGCGAGGGGGAACGCGTCATTGCTCTTGAGTCATGGTAGGGGAATTGGGATTCAAGACGTGTTGAAGGAGGATTTTCGAGGTCTTTCTCGGGTTGCATCAGGAAACCCTGTGTTCCCTCGACTTGTGCCGGTGACCTCAGGGAGCTTCTAAGGGTGCCTCTGAGAAGTCGGGATACTGTGGATTTGGGAGGGGCCTCTCGGGCCTCCACTGTTTTTGGTGTAATGGAAGAGGGCCTCATCTCGAGTGGAGTCAGGAACCTCAGGGTTCCTCTCCATTTCGGACTCTGATCGCAGGGTCACTTCAGAGTTGGGAGAGGTGAGTCAGGCCTCGTCTTGTGTGCAGGAATGGACCTCCGCTTGCCTCTCGAGTTGTTCACTGGGTGACAAGCACTTGTTGAGCTGTAAGAGTAACCTGCGGTCTTTTCTGGACGATGCACGGGGTTGTCAGTGCCCCTTCGTGTTGTGCCTTCATCCACACTATCTTCTTATAGGTGTCTGGGCATCGCGTTCTTATCAAGAGCGGATCGGGAAATCGCGGTCTTTCGGCATGTGGCACCACCATCGAGGCTACGTCTCGAATTTCCTCATGAGACAGCCTCATCTGAGGTGCGCGGAGAAGGTCGGGAACCCCTTGCAGACAAAGCAGGGGAATCGACCATCCTTTCGCGATCAGGAGGGGAGAAGGGGCTCAGATGAAGTGGTGCCAGGAACCTCGGTGTTCCCCTCGAGTGCGACCCATATGTCGGGGAACTTTTGGGGTAGCATTAAGGGTGCCAAATATCATTTCGCACTTCAAGACAGAACGTGGGACTACTCTTGAGACGCTGGAGCAGGCAAGGGCCTCATCTTGCAATGACGGGGGAATCACGTGGTTTTTCTCGAGTTGAGGCGGAATTCTCGTATTACTACTGGGAATTCAGGCTTCCTCTTGTGTTGGCCCAGGGAGGTCCATCTTCCATTCGGGTTGCGAGGGAAAGCTGCGGAGTGCTCTCGAGTTACTGCAGGGCAAAAGCGACCTCATCTAGCCTTGTGTTCAGGACCCAATGATCCTCTCCAAGGGCGACAGGGATCTCGGGTTTGCATTACAGACTCACCCGGGGAGTTAGGCCTCGTCTCGAGGGGAAGCAAAGGACTCGGCTCTCCTCTCGAGTTGCGACGTGTATCTCTTGGAGCCCACTGAGTGGTCTAAAGGGAGTCAACCCTCCTCTTCAGTTTGGAGAGAGGACTCGGGATTGCTCTCCAGGCCATGCAGGAAAAGAAGGCCCACATCTTGAGATGACGGGGGCGTCTCGTGGGTTTTCTCGAGCTGTGGCGCCAGTGTGGGGTTTCTCACGAGGTACGACAGGGAGTTCAGGTAGCCTCTCGTGTGGCAACAGGGAAGTCAGGTCTCCATGGGCGGGGCAAGGGGGAGCGCGTCATTGCTCTCCAGTCAGGGTAGGGGAATCGGGCCTCATGACGGGTTGAAAAAGGACTCTCGATGTCTTTCTAGGGTTGCGGCAGGAAACCCTGGGTTCCCTTGACTTGTGCCGGTGACCTCAGGGAGCTTCTCAGGGTGCCTCTGAGAAATCAGGGATACTGTGGATTTGGGAGAGGCCTCTCGGGACTCCTCTGGGTTTGGTGCAATGGAAGAGAGCCTCATCTCGAGTTGAGGCAGGAACCTCAGGGTTCTGCTCCTGACTTCCTGGAGCCGGATCTGACTCAGATTGCAGGGTCCCTGCTGAGTTTGCTCAGGAGTGTCAGGTCTCGTGTTCTGCGGAGGAATGGAACTCCGCTTACATCTCAAGTTGTTCAAGGATGACACCACTTTTCGTGATGTGTGTGGAACCTGCGGGTTTTTCGGAGATGCACGGGGGTGTCAGTGCTCCTTCCTGTTGTGCCTTCATCCACAGGGTTGCCTTCGAAGAGGTGTCCGGGCATCGGGTTCTCCTCAAGTGCGGACCGGGAAATCGGGGTCTTTCAGCATGTTGCACCACCCACGAGGCTACGTCTCGAATTTCCTCGTGAGATCGGCCTCATCCTGAGGCGCGCAGGAAAGTCCGGGAACACTTTCCAGACAAAGCAGGGGAATCGACCCTCCTTTCGGGATCAGGAGGAGAGAAAGGGCTCAGATGAAGTAGTGCCGGGAACCTCGGTGCTCCCCTTGAGTGAAACTGGTAAGTCGGGTAACTTTTCGGGTTGCATCAAGGGTGCCAAATACCGTTTCGCACTTCAAGACGGAACCTGGGTCTTCTCTTGAGATGCTGTAGTGGGCAAGGGCCTCATCTAGCGCTGACGGGGGACCCACGTGTTTTTTCTCGAGTTGCGGCAGGATTCTTGAGTTACAACGGGGAATACAGGTTTCCTCTTGTGTTGGCCCAGGGAAGTCCAATCTTCCATTCGAGTTGCAAGTGAGAGCTGGAGATTGCTCTCGAGTCACTGCAGGGCAAAATAGAGCTCATCTAGGTTTGTGTCCAGGACCGAGTTTTTCTCTCCAGGGGCGACAGGGATCTCGGGGTTGCATTCCAGACTCACCCGGGGAGTCAGGCCTCGTCTCGAAGGGAATGAATGGACTCCGCTCTCCCCTCGAGTCACGACGGGTATCCCTTGGAGCCCAAGAATGGCCTAAATGGAGTTAAGCCTCCTGTGGAGTTTGGAGAGAGGACTCGGGATTGCTCTCTAGGCCATGCAGGAAGAGAAGGCCCTCAGCTCGCGAGGACGGGGGCGTCTCAGGGGTTTCCTCGAGCTGCGGCGCCCGTGGGGGTTTTCTCCCGAGGCACGACGAGGATCTCAGGGAGCCTCTCGTGCGGCGCCAGGGAAGTCAGGTCTCCATGCGCGTGGCGAGGGGGAGCGCGTCCTGGCTCTCGAGTCACGGGAGGGGACTAGGGCCTCGAGACGCGTTGAAGAAGGACTCTCGAGGTCTTCCTCGGGGGGCGGCGGGAAACCCTCGTGTCCCTCGCCTTCTGCCGGGGACCTCAGGGAACTTGCCAGGGTGCCTCTGAGAGGCGAGGGATCCTGTGGAGGTGGCGGGGCCCCTCGGGACTCCGCTGGGTCTGGCGCAACGGAAGAGGGCCTCACCTCGAGGGGAGGCAGGAACCTCAGGCTTCCTCTCCGTTTCGGACTCCGACCGCAGGGTCCCTGCAGAGTTGGGACAGGAGAGTCAGGCCTCGTCTTGTCTGAGGAAGGGAACCCCGCTGGCCTCTCGAGTTGCTCAGGGGGTCTCAGGCCCCTCGTCGAGCTGTGTGTGGAACCCGCGGGTCTTTGCGGACGATGCACGGGGGTGGCAGTGCCCCTTCGTGTTGTGCCTTCCCCCACAGGGTTGCCTTCGAAGAGGGGTCCGGGCCTCGGGTCCTTCTCCAGGGCGGACCGGGGAATCGGGGGCGATCGGCATGTGGCCCCACCCACGTGGCTCGTCTCGAATTTCCTCGTGAGACCGGCCTCATCCTGAGGTGCGCCGGGAAGGCCGGGAACCCCTTCCAGACCACGCAGGGGAATCGCCTCTCCTGTCGCGATCAGGAGGGGAGAAGGGGCTCAGAGGAAGCGCTGCCGGGACCCTCGGTGTTCCCCTCGAGGGAACCCGGCGTGTCGGGGGACTTTTGGGGGTCGCAGGAAGGCTGTCAGGGACCGTTTCGCCCTTCAGGGCGGAACAGGGGACTTCCCTTGAGACGCCGTGGCGGGCAAGGGCCTCATCTTGCCAAGAGGTGGGAACCACGTGGTTTTTCTCGAGTTGCGGCGGCATTCTCGAGTTACGACGGGGATCTCAGCCTTCCCCTTGGGTTGGCCCTGGGAAGCCCAATCTTCCCCTCGGGTTGCGAGGGAAAGCTGGGGGTTGCGCTCGAGTCACCGCAGGGCCGAAGAGACCTCACCTAGGCGTGTGTCCGGGACCTAATATTCCTCTCCAGGGAAGGCAGGGATCGCGGGGTTGCATTCCAGGCTCCCCCGGGGAGTCAGGCCTCGTCTCGAGGGGAAGCCAAGGACTCCGCTCTCCTCTCGAGTCCCGACGCGGGTCTCTTGGAGCCCCCTGAGCGGCCTCAAGGGAGACCAGCCTCCTCTTCCGTTTGTAGAGAGGACCCGGGATTGCTCTCCAGGCCATGCAGGAAGAGAAGGCCCTCAGCTCGCGAGGACGGGGGCGTCTCAGGGGTTTCCTCGAGCTGCGGCGCCCGTGGGGGTTTTCTCCCGAGGCACGACGAGGATCTCAGGGAGCCTCTCGTGCGGCGCCAGGGAAGTCAGGTCTCCATGCGCGTGGCGAGGGGGAGCGCGTCCTGGCTCTCGAGTCACGGGAGGGGACTAGGGCCTCGAGACGCGTTGAAGAAGGACTCTCGAGGTCTTTCTCGGGGGGCGGCGGGAAACCCTCGTGTCCCTCGCCTTCTGCCGGGGACCTTAGGGAACTTGCCAGGGTGCCTCTGAGAGGCGAGGGATCCTGTGGAGGTGGCGGGGCCCCTCGGGACTCCGCTGGGTCTGGCGCAACGGAAGAGGGCCTCACCTCGAGGGGAGGCAGGAACCTCAGGCTTCCTCTCCGTTTCGGACTCCGACCGCAGGGTCCCTGCAGAGTTGGGACAGGAGAGTCAGGCCTCGTCTTGTCTGAGGAAGGGAACCCCGCTGGCCTCTCGAGTTGCTCAGGGGGTCTCAGGCCCCTCGTCGAGCTGTGTGTGGAACCCGCGGGTCTTTGCGGACGATGCACGGGGGAGGCAGTGCCCCTTCGTGTTGTGCCTTCACCCACAGGGTTGCCTTCGAAGAGGGGTCCGGGCCTCGGGTCCTTCTCCAGGGCGGACCGGGGAATCGGGGGCGATCGGCATGTGGCCCCACCCACGTGGCTCGTCTCGAATTTCCTCGTGAGACCGGCCTCATCCTGAGGTGCGCCGGGAAGGCCGGGAACCCCTTCCAGACCACGCAGGGGAATCGCCTCTCCTGTCGCGATCAGGAGGGGAGAAGGGGCTCAGAGGAAGCGGTGCCGGGACCCTCGGTGTTCCCCTCGAGGGAACCCGGCGTGTCGGGGGACTTTTGGGGGTCGCAGGAAGGCTGTCAGGGACCGTTTCGCCCTTCAGGGCGGAACAGGGGACTTCCCTTGAGACGCCGTGGCGGGCAAGGGCCTCATCTTGCCAAGAGGTGGGAACCACGTGGTTTTTCTCGAGTTGCGGCGGCATTCTCGAGTTACGACGGGGATCTCAGCCTTCCCCTTGGGTTGGCCCTGGGAAGCCCAATCTTCCCCTCGGGTTGCGAGGGAAAGCTGGGGGTTGCGCTCGAGTCACTGCAGGGCCGAAGAGACCTCACCTATGCGTGTGTCCGGGACCTAATATTCCTCTCCAGGGAAGGCAGGGATCTCGGGGTTGCATTCCAGGCTCCCCCGGGGAGTCAGGCCTCGTCTCGAGGGGAAGCCAAGGACTCCGCTCTCCTCTCGAGTCGCGACGCGGGTCTCTTGGAGCCCCCTGAGCGGCCTCAAGGGAGTCCAGCCTCCTCTTCCGTTTGGAGAGAGGACCCGGGATTGCTCTCCAGGCCATTCAGGAAAGGAAGGCCCTCAGCTCGCGAGGACGGGGGCGTCTCAGGGGTTTCCTCGAGCTGCGGCGCCCGTGGGGGTTTTCTCCCGAGGCACGTCGAGGATCTCAGGGAACCTCTCGTGCGGCGCCAGGGAAGTCAGGTCTCCATACGCGTGGCGAGCGGGAGCGCGTCCTGGCTCTCGAGGCACGGGAGGGGACTAGGGCCTCGAGACGCGTTGAAGAAGGACTCTCGAGGTCTTTCTCGGGGGGCGGCGGGAAACCCTCGTGTCCCTCGCCTTCTGCCGGGGACCTTAGGGAACTTTCCAGGGTGCCTCTGAGAGGCGAGGGATCCTGTGGAGGTGGCGGGGCCCCTCGGGACTCCGCTGGGTCTGGCGCAACGGAAGAGGGCCTCACCTCGAGGGGAGGCAGGAACCTCAGGCTTCCTCTCCGTTTCGGACTCCGACCGCAGGGTCCCTGCAGAGTTGGGACAGGAGAGTCAGGCCTCGTCTTGTCTGAGGAAGGGAAACCCGCTGGCCTCTCGAGTTGCTCAGGGGGTCTCAGGCCCCTCGTCGAGCTGTGTGTGGAACCCGCGGGTCTTTGCGGACGATGCACGGGGGTGGCAGTGCCCCTTCGTGTTGTGCCTTCACCCACAGGGTTGCCTTCGAAGAGGGGTCCGGGCCTCGGGTCCTTCTCAAGGGCGGACCGGGCAATCGGGGGCGTTCGGCATGTGGCCCCACCCACGTGGCTCGTCTCGAATTTCCTCGTGAGACCGGCCTCATCCTGAGGTGCGCCGGGAAGGCCGGGAACCCCTTCAAGACCACGCAGGGGAATCGCCTCTCCTGTCGCGATCAGGAGGGGAGAAGGGGCTCAGAGGAAGCGGTGCCGGGACCCTGGGTGTTCCCTTCGGGGGACCCCGGCGTGTCGGGGGAATTTTGGGGGTCGCAGGAAGGCTGTCAGGGACCGTTTCGCCCTTCAGGGCGGAACAGGGGACTTCCCTTGAGACGCCGTCGCGGGCAAGGGCCTCATCTTGCCAAGAGGTGGGAACCACGTGGTTTTTCTCGAGTTGTGGCGGCATTCTCGAGTTAAGACGGGGATCTCAGCCTTCCCCTTGGGTTGGTCCTGGGAAGCCCAATCTTCCCCTCGGGTTGCGGTGGAAAGCTGGGGGTTGCGCTCGAGTGACTGCAGGGCCGAAGAGACCTCACCTAGGCGTGTGTCCGGGACCTAATATTCCTCTCCAGGGAAGGCAGGGATCTCGGGGTTGCATTCCAGGCTCCCCCGGGGAGTCAGGCCTCGTCTCAAGGGGAAGCCAAGGACTCCGCTCTCCTCTCGAGTCGCGATGCGGGTCTCTGGTAGCCCCCTGAGTGGCCTCAAGGGAGTCCAGCCTCCTCTTTAGTTTGGAGACAGGACCCGGGATTGCTCTCCAGGCCATGCAGGAAAAGAAGGCCCTCTGCTCGCGAGGATGCGGTGTCTCAGGGGTTTCCACAAGCTGTGGCGCCCCTAGGGGTTTTCTCCCTAGGCACGACGAGGATCTCAGGAAGCCTCTCGTGCGGCGCCAGGGAAGTCATGTCTCCATGCGCGTGGCGAGGGGGAGCGCGTCATGGCTCTCGAGTCATGGGAGGGGACTAGGGCCTCGAGACGCGTTGAAGAAGGACTCTCGAGGTCTTTCTCGGGGGGCGGCAGGAGACCCTCGTTTCCCTCGCCTTCTGCCGGGGACCTTAGGGAACTTCCCAGGGTGCCTCTGAGAGGCGAGGGATCCTGTGGAGGTGGCGGGGCCTCTCGTTACTCTGCTGGATCTGGCGCAACGAAAGAGGGCCTCACCTCGAGGGGAGGCAGGAAGCCCAGGCTTCCTCTCCGTTTCGGACTCCGACCGTAGGGTCCCTGCAGAGTTGGGACAGGAGAGTCAGGCCTCATCTTGTCTGAGGAAGGGAACCCCGCTTGCCTCTCGAGTTGTTCAGAGGGCCACAGGCCCCTCGTCGAGTTGTGTGTGGAACCCGCGGTTGTTTCCGGACGATGCACGGGGGTGTCAGTGCCGCTTCGGGCTGTGCCTTCACCCACAGGGTTGCCTTCGAAGAGGGGTCGTCATCGGGTTCTTCTCAAGAGCGGACCGGGGAATCGGGCTCGTTCGGCATGTGGCACCACCCACGTGGCTCGTCTCGAATGTCCTCGTGTGACCGGCCTCCTCTTGAGGTGCGCCGGCAAGTCCGGGAACCCCTTCCAGACCACGCAGGGGAATCGCCTCTCCTGTCGCGATCAGGAGGGGAGAAGGGGCTCAGATGAAGCGGTGCCGGCACCCTCGGTGTTCCACTCGAGGGAACCCGGCGTATCGGGGAACTTTTTGAGGTCGCATGAAGGCTGTCAGGTTCCGTTTCGCACTTCAGGGCGGAACAGGGGACTTCCCTTTAGACGCCGTCACGGGCAAGTGCCTCATCTTGCCAAGAGGTGGGAACCACGTGGTTTTTCTCGAGTTGCGGCGGGATTCTCATGTTACGACAGGGGATTACAGGCTTCCTCTTGTGTCGGCCCTGGGTAACCCAACCTTCTATTCTACTGGCGAGGGAAAGCTGGGGGTTGCCCTCGAGTCACTGCAGGGCCAAAGAGACCTCATCTAGGCGTGTGTCCAGGACCTAATGCTCCTCTCCAGGGAAGACAAGGATCTCGGGGTTGCATCCCATGCTCCCCCGGGGAGTCAGGCCTCGCCTCGAGAGGAAGCAAAGGACTCCGCTCTCCTCCCGAGTCGCGACGCTGATATCTTGCTGCCCCCTGAGTGGCCTCAAGGGCGTCCAGCCTCCTCTTCACTTTTGAGAGAGGACTCCTGATTGCTCTCCAGGCCAGGCAGGAAAAGACGGCCCTCACCTCGCGAGGACGGTGGCATCTCAGGTGTTTCCTCGAGCTGCGGCACCCGTGGGGGTTTTCTCCCGAGGCACGACGAGGATCTCAGGGAGCCTCTCGTGCGGCGCCAGGGAAGTCATGTCTCCATGCACGTGGCGAGAAGGAGCGCGTCATTGTTCTCGAGTCATGGGAGGGGACTAGGGCCTCAAGACGCGTTGAAGAAGGACTCTCGATGTCTTTCTCGTGTTGCAGCGGGAATCCCTCGTTTCCCCCGACTTCTGCCGGGGACCTGAGGGAACTTCCTAGGGTGCCTATGAGAGGTGAGGGTCGCTGTCGTGTTGGTGGGGCCTCTCGGGACTCCACTGGGTTTGTCGCAATGGAAGAGGGCCTCATCTCGACTGGAGTCAGGAACCTCAGTCTTCCTCTCCAATTCTGACTCTGATCGTAGTGTCCCTGCAGAGTTGGGACAGGAGAGTCAGGCTATGTCTTTTCTGAGGAATGGAACTCCGCTTGCCTCTTGAGTTGTTCATGGGGTTTCAGGCCCCTTGTCAAACTGTGTGTGAAATCTGCAGGTTTTTCCAGACGATGCATGGGGGTGTCAGTGACCCTTCGTTTTGTGTCTTCATCCACAGGGTTGCCTTCGAAGAGGTGTCCGGGCATCGTGTTCTTATGAACAGCGGACTGGGAAATCGGGGTCGTTCAGCATTTGGCACCACCCACGTGGCTAATCTCGAATTTCCTCATGAAACCGGCCTCATCCTGAGGTGTGCCGCGAAGGTCATGAAACCCTTCCAGACAAAGCAGAGGATTCGACCCTCCTGTGGCGATCAGGAGGAGAGAAGTGGCTCAGATGAAGTGCTGCTGGGAACCTCGGTGTTTCCCTCAAGTGAGACAGGTATGTCGGGTAACTTTTGGGGTCGCATAACGCGTTCCAAGTACCGTTTCTCTCTTCAAATTGGAACGTGGGACTTCTCTTGGGGTGCTCCAGCGGGCAAGGGCCTCATCTTGGAATGACTGGGGAACCACTTGGTTTTTCTCTAGTTGCGGTGGGATATTTGAGTTACCATAGGGAATTCATGCTTCCTCTTGTGTTGGCCCACAAAAGTCTTATCTTCCATTCGAGATTCGAGGAAGAGCTGGAGGTGCGCTCTAGTCACTGAAGGCAAAAGAGACCCCACCAAGGCTTGTGTGCAGGACCTAATGTTCATGTCAAGGGGCGACAGGAATCTCGGGGTTGCATTCCAGACTCACCCTGGAGTCAGGCCTCGTCTCGAGGGGAAGCAAAGGACTCTGCTCTCCTCTCGAGTCGGACGGGTATGTCTTGGAGCCCACTGAGTGGCTTAAAGGGAGTCAAACCTCCTCTGGTGTTTGGAGGGAGGACACGGGATTGCTCTCCAGGCAATGCAGGAAATGAAGGCCCTCGTCTCCCGATGACTGGGGCGTCTCGTAGGTTTTCTCGAGCTGTGGCGCTAGTGTGGGGTTTCTCACGAAGTAAGACTGGGAGCTCAGTGAGCCTCTCATGTGGTGCCAGGGCAGTCAGGTCTCTATGCACGTGGTGAGAGGGAGCCCGTCATTGTTCTCGAGTCATGGTAGGGGAATTGGGCCTGAAAACGTGTTAAAGAAGGACTCTCGAGATCTTCCTTGGGTTGAAGCAGGAAACCCTGGGTTCCATCGACTTGTGCCAGTGACCTCAGGAAGCTTCTCAGCGTGCCTCTGAGAAGTCAGGGTCACTGTGGAGTTGGGAGGGGCCTCTCGGAACTCCACTGGGTTTGGTGCAATGGAAGAGGGCCTCATGACAAGTTGAGGCAGGAACCTCAGGGTTCCTCTCCTGGCTTCGAATGCGCCGGATCTGACTCGGATCGCAGAGTCCCTGCAGAGCTGGGACAGGAGAGTCAGGCCTCGTCTTGTGTGGAGGACTGGAACTCCGCTTGACTCTCGCGTTGTTCATGGGGTGACAGGCCACTTGTCGATTTGTATGTGGAACTTGCGGGTTTTTCTGGACGATGCACTGGGGTGTCACTGCCCCTTCGTGTTGTGCCTTGTTCCACAGGATTGCCTTCGAGTTGGGTTCTGCCATCGGGTTCTTATCAAGAGCGGACCAGGGAATCGGGGTCTTTTGGCATGCCGCACCACCCATGAGGCTATGTCTCGAATTTCCTCGTGAGACTGGCCTCATCTTGATGTGCGCCAGGAAGGTCGGGAACGCCTTCCAGACAAAGCAGGGGAATCGAACCTCCTGTCGCGATCAAGAGGGGAGAAGAGTCTCAGATGAAGTGGTGCCGGGAACCTCGGTGTTCTCCTCAAGTGAGACTGGTATGTCGGGGAACTTTTGGGGTCGCATCAAGGGTTCCAAGTAACTTTTCGCTCTTCAATACGGAACGTGGGACTTCTCTTGAGACGCTGTAGTGGGCAAGGGCCTCATCTTTCGATGACGGGGGAACCACGTGGTTTTTCTTGAGTTGCGGCGGGATTCTCGAGTTACAACCGGGAATTCAGGCTTCCTCTTCAACTGGCCCAGGGAAGTCCAGTTTTCATTCGAATTGTGAGTTAGAACTGGGGATTGCTCTCGAGACACTGCAGGGCCAAATAGACCTCATCTAGGCTTGTGTCCAGGACCTAATGTTCCTCTGCTGGGGCGAAAGTGATCTCAGCATTGCATTCTCGACTCACCCGGGGAGTCAGGCCTCGTCTCGAGGGGAAGCCAAGGACACCGCTCTCCTGTCAAGTCGCGACGGGTATATCTTGGAGCTCACTGTGTGGCCTAAAATGAGTCAAGCCTCCTGTGGAGTTTGGAGAGAGGACTCAGGATTGCTCTCCAGGCCATACAGCAAAAGAAGGCCCTCATCTCGTGAGGACTGGGGCGTCTCGTGGGTATTCTCGAGCTGTGGCTCCAGTGTGGTGTTGCTCACGAGGTATAATGGGGAGCTCAGGGAGCCTCTCCTGTGGCGCCAGGGAAGTCAGGTTTCTATGCGCGTGGCTAGGGGGAGCGCGTCATTGCTCTCGAGTCATGGTAGGGGAATGGCACCTCAAGACGCGTTGAAGAAGGACTCTCGAGGTCTTTTACGGGTTGGGGCAGGAAACCCTTGGTTCCCTCGACTTGTGCCGGTGATCTCAGGAAGGTCTAAGGGTGCCTCTGAGAAGTCAGGGATACTGTGCAGTTGGGAGGGGTCTCTCGGGACTCCACTGGGTTCGGTGCAATGGAAGAGGGCCTCATCTCGAGTGGAGGCAGGAAACTCATGTTTCCTCTCCTGACTTCCCCTGGGCCAGATCTGACTCGGATCGCAGTTTCGCTGCAGAGATCGAACAGGAGAGTCAGGCCTCGTCTTGTGTGGAGGAATGGAACTCTGCTTGCCTCTCCAGTTGTTCACGGGGTGACAGGTCACTTCTCGAGCTGTGTGTGGTACCTGCGGGTTTCTCCGGACGATACCCAGGGGTGTCAGTGCCCCTAAGTGTTGTGCCTTCATCAAAAGGGTTATCTTCAAAGAGGTGTCCGGGCATCAGGATCTTATCAAGAGCGGACCGGGAAATCGGGGTCTTTTGGCATGTGTCACCATCCACGTGGCTATGTCTCGAATATCCTCGTGAGACCGGCCTCATCCTGAGATGCACCGGGAAAGGCGGGAACCCCTTCAAGACAAAACAGGGGAATCGACCCTCCTGTCGCGATCAGGAGGGGAGAAGGGGCCCAGATGTAGTGGTGCCAGGAACCTCGGTGTTCTCCTCAAGTCAGACTGGTGTGTCGAGGAACTTTTGAGGGCGCATCAAGGGTGCCAATACCGTTTCGCACTTCAAGACGGAACGTGGGACTTCTCTTGAGACGCTGTAGGGGGCAAGGGCCTCATCTTGGGATGACGGGGGAACCACGTGGCGTTTCTCGAGTTGTGGCGGGATTCTCGAGTTTCGACGGGGAATACAGTCTTCCTCATGTGTTGGGCCAGGGAAGTCCTATCTTCCATTCGAGTTTAAAGGGAGAGCTGGGGATTGCTCTCGAGTCACTGCAGGGCAAAATAGACCTCATCTAGGCTTGTGTCCAGGACTTAATGTTCGTCCCTAGGGGCGACAGGGATCTTGGGGTTGCATACCAGACTCACCCGGGGAATCAGGCCTCGTCTCGAGGGGAAGCAAAGAACTCCGCTGTCCTTTTGAGTCGCGATGGGTATCTCTTGGAGCCCACTGTGTGCCCTAAAGGGAGTCAAGCCTCCTGTGGTGTTTGGATAGAGGACTCGGGATTCCTCTCCAGGCCATGCAGGAAAAGAAGGCCCTCATCTCGCGATGATGGCGGCGTCTCGTGGGTTTTCTAGACTGCTGCGCTAGTGCCGGGTTTCTGACGAGGTACGAGAGGGAGCTCAGGGAGCCTCTCGTGTGGCGCCAGGGAAGTCAGGTCCCCATGAGATGGCTAGGGAGAGCTCGTCATTGCTCTCAAGTCATGGTAGGGTAATCGGGCCTCAAGACGGGTTGAAGAAGGACTCTCGAGGTCTTTCTCGGGTCACTGCATAAAACCCAGGGTTCCCTTGACTTGTGCCTGCGACCTCAGGGAGCTTCTCAGAGTGCCTCTGAGAAGTCAGGGATACTGTGCAGTTTGGAGGGGCCTCTCGAGACTCCTCTGCATTTGGTGGAATGTAAGAGGGACTCATCTCGAGTTGAAGCAGGAACCTCAGTGTTCCTCTCCATTTCTGACTCAGATCGCAAGGTCCCTGCATGTTGGTACAGGAGAGTCAGGCCTCGTCTTTTCTGGAGGATGGGACTCCTCTTGCCTCTCGAGTTGTTCTCGAGGTGACAGGCCACTTGTCGAGCTGTGTGTGTAACCTGCCCGTTTTTCCGGATGATGCACAGGTGTGTTAGTGCCCCTTCGTGTTGTACCTTCATACTCAAGGCTGCCTTCCAAGAGGTGTCCGAGCATCGGATTCTTATCAAGAGCGGACCGGGAAATTGGAGTCTTTCAGCAAGTGGCACCACCCACAAAGCTACGTATCGAATTTCCCCATGAGACCGGCCTCATCCTGAGTTGTGCAGGGAAGGTCGGGCCCCCTTGCAGACAAAGCAGGGGAATCGACCCACCGGTCACGATCAGGAGGGGAGAAGGGGCTTAAATGAAGTGGTGCCGGGAACCTCGGTGTTCCCCTTGAGTGAGACCGGCGTGTTGGGGGACTTTTGGGGTCGCATCAAGGGTGCCAAGTACCGTTTCGCATTTCAAGACGGAACCTGGGACATCTTTTGAAACGCTGTAGCGGGCAAGGGCCTCATCTTGCGATGACGGGAGAACCACGTGGTTTTGCTCGAGTTGCGGCGGGATTCTCGAGTTATGACCGGGAATTTAGGCTTCCTCTTGTTGGCCTTGAAATCCAATCTTCCATTCGGGTTGCGAGGGGGAGCTGGGGATTGCGCTAGAGTCACTGCAGGGCAAAAGAGACCTAATCTAGGCTTGTGTCCAGGATCTAACGTTGCTCTCCAGGGGCGACAGGGATCTCGGGTTTGCATTCCAGACTCATCCGGGGAGTCAGTTCTCACCTCGAGGGTAAGCAAAGAATTCTGCTCTCGTCTCGAGTCGCGATGGGTATCTCTTGGAGCCCACTGTGTGTACTAAAGGGAGTCAAGCCTCCTGTGGAGTTTGGAGAGAGGACTCGGGATTGGACTCCAGGCCATGCAGGAAAAGAAGGCCCTCATCTCGAGATGACGGTGGCGTCTCGTGGGTTTTCTCGAGCTGCGGCGCCAGTATCAGATTTCTCACGAGGTACAACAGGGAGCTCAGAGAGCCTCTCGTGTGGTGCTAGGGACGTCAGGTCTCCGTGCGTGTGGTGAAGGGGAGTGCGTGATTGCTCTCGAGTCATAGTAGGCGAATCGGGCCTCAAGACGCATTGAAGAAAGACTCTTGAGGTCTTTCTCGGGTTGCGGCAGGGAACCCTGGGTTCCCTTGATTTGTGTCGGTGACCTCAGGCAACTTCTAAGGGTGCCTCTGAGAAGTCAGGGACACTGTGGATTTGGGAGGGGCCCTTCGTTACTCAACTGGGTTTGGTGCAATCGAAGAGGGCCTCATCTCGAATGGAGGCAGGAACGTCAGGGGTCCTCTCCATTTCTGACTAGGGTCGCAGGGTACCTGCAGAGTATGGACAAGAGAGTCACGCCTCGTCTTCTGTGGAGGAATGGATTTCCCCTTGCCTTTAGAGTTGTTCACGGAGTGACAGGCCACTTGTTGAGCTGAGTGTGGAACCTGCGGGTTTTCCGGACGATGCACGGGGGTGTCAGTGCCCCTTCGTGTTGTGCCTTTATCCACAGGGTTGCCTTCAAAGAGGTTTCCGGGCATCCTGTTCTTTTCAAGAGCGTACCGGAAAATTGGGGTCTTTCAGCATGTGGTACCACCCACGAGGCTACGTCTCGAATTTCCTCGGGAGACCGGCCTCATCCTGAGGTGCGCCGGGAAGGTCGGGAACTCCTTGCAGACAAAGCAGGGGAATCGACCCACCGCTCGCGATCAGAAGGGGAGAAGGGGCTCAGATGAAGTGGTGCCGGGAACCTCGGTGGTCCCCTCGAGTGAGACCGGTATGTCACGGCACTTTTGAGGTCGCATCAAGGCTGCCAAGTACAGTTTCACACTTCAAGACGGAACGTGGGAATTCTCTGGAGATGCTCTAGCGGGCAAGGGCCTCATATTGCGATGACGAGGGAAACACGTGGTTTTTCTCGAGTTGAGGCGGGATTCTCGAGTTACAACGGGGAATTCAGGCTTCCTCTTGTGTTGGCCCAGGAAGTCCAATCTTCCATTCAACTTGTCAGAGAGAGCTGGGGGTTGCTCTCGAGTCACTTCAGGGCAAAGAGTCCTCATCTAGGCTTGGGTCCAGGACGTAATGTTCCTCTCCAGGGGCGACAGGGATATCGGGGTCGCATTCCAGTCTCACCCGGTGGGTCACGCCTCGTCTCGAGTGGAAGCAAAGGACTCCACTATCCTCTCGAGTCGCGACGCGTAACTCTTGGAGCCCAATGAGTGGCCTAAAGGGAGTCAAGAGTCCTGTGTAGCTTCGACAGAAGGTTCACGCTTGATCTGCATACCATGCAGTTAAAGATGGCCCTCCTCTCGAGATGATGGGGGCGTCTCATGGGTTTTCTCGAGCTGCGGCGCCAGTGTGGGGTTTCTCACGAGATATGATGGGGAGTTCAGGGAGCCTCTTGTGCAGCGCCAGAGAAGCCTGACTCCATGCGTGTGGCCAGGCAGATCGCGCCATTGCTCTTGAGTCATGGGAGGGACTAGGGCCTCAAGAGGCATTTAAGAAGGACTCTCAAGGTCTTTCTTGGGTTGGGGCGGGAAACACTCATTTCCCTCGACCTCTACAGGGGACCTTAGGGAACTTCCCAGGTGCCTCTGAGAGGTGAGGGATACTGAGGAGTTAGAGGGGCCTCTCGGGACTCCACTAGGTTTGACGAAATGAAAGAGGGCCTCATCTCGATTGGAGGCAGGAACCTCAGGCTTCCTCTCCATTTCTGACTCCGACCGCAGGGTCCCTGCAGAGTTGGGACAGGAGAGTCAGGCCTCGTCTTGTCTGAGTAACGGAACTCTGCTTGCCTCTCGAGTCGTTCAGGGGGTCTCAGGGCCCTTGACAAGCTGTGTGTGGAACCTGCGGGTGTTTCCAGAAGATGCATGGGGGTGTCAGTGCCCCTTCGTTTTGTGCCTTCCCCCACAGGGTTGCCTTCAAAGAGGTGTCCGGGCATCGGGTTCATTTCAAGAGCGGACCGGGAAATCGGGGTCATTCGGCATGTGGCACCAACCACGTGGCTCATCTCGAATTTCCTCATGAGACCAGAACCATCCTGAGGTGCGCCAGGAAGGCCGGGAACCCCTTCCACACAAAGTAGGGGAATGGATTCTCCTGTCGCGATCAGGAGGGGAGATGGGGCTCAGATGAAGTGGTGCCGGGACCCTCGGTGTTCCACTCGAGGGAACCCGGCGTTTCAGGGAACTTTAGGTGTCGCATCAAGGGAGCCAAGTACCGTTTCCCACTTCAGGACGGAACATGGGACTTCCCTGGAGACGCTGTAGCGGGCAAGGGCCTCATCCTGTGAAGACGTTGGAACCACGTCGTTTTTCTTGAGTTGCATCGGGATTCTCGAAAACGACAGGAATTTCAGGTCTCTCTTGGGTTGGCCCTGGGAAGCCCAATCTTCAATTCGAGTTGCGATGGAAAGCTGGGGGTTCTGCTCGAGTCACGACAGGGCCAAAGAGACCTCATCGAGGCGTGTGTCCAGGACCTAATATTCCTCTCAAGGGAAGGCAGGGATCCAGGGTTTCCATTCCAGACTCCCCCGGGGAGTCAGGACTCGCCTGGAGGGGAAGCAAAGGACTCCGCTTTCCTCTCAAGTCGCGACACGGATCTCTTGGAGCCCACTGAGTGGACTCAAGGGTGTCGAGCCTCCTCTTCAGTTTGGAGAGAGGACTCGGGATTGCTCTCCAGGCCAGGCAGGAAAAGAAGGCCCTCAGCTCGCGATGACGGGGGCGTCTCATGGGTTTCCTCAGGCTGCTGCGCCCATGGGGGTTTTCTCACGAGGCACGACGAGGACCTCAGGGAGCCTCTCGTGCGGCGCCAGGGAAGTCAGGTCTCCATGCGCATGGCGAGGGGGAGCTGGTCATCACTCTCGAGTCATGGGAAGCGGCTAGGTTCTCAAGAGGCGTTAAAGAAGGACTCTCGAGGTCTTTCTTGGGTTGCGGCGGGAAACCCTCGTTTCCCTCGACTTCTGCAGCGGACCTTAGGGAACTTCCCACGGTGCCTCTGAGAGGTGAGGGATGCTGTGTAGTTGGCAGGGCCTCTCGGGACTCTGCTGGGTTCGGCGCAATGGAAGAGGGCCTCATCTCGAGGGGAGGCAGGAACCTCAGGCTTCCTCTTGGTTTCGGACTCTGACTGCACGGTCCCTGCAGTGTTGGGACAGGAGAGTCATGCCTCGTCTTGTCTGAGGAATGGAATTCTGGTTACCTCTCGAGTTGTTCCGGGAGTCTCAGGCCCCTTGTCAAGCTGTGTGTAGACCCTGCGGGTTTTTCCGGATGATGCACGGGGGTGTCAGTGCCCCTTCGTGTTGTGCCTTCACCCACAGGGTTGCCTTCGAAGAGGTGTCCGGGCATCGGGTTCTTATCAAGAGCGGACCGGAAAATCAGGGTCGTTCGGCACGTGGCACCTCACACGTGGCTAGTCTCGAATTTCCTCCTGAGACCGGCCTCATCCTGAGGTGCGCCAGGAAGGCCGGGAACCCCTTCCAGACAAAGCAGGGGAATCGCCTCTCCTGTCGCGATCAGGAGGGGAGAAGGGGCTCAGATGAAGTGGTGCCGGGACCCTCGGTGTTCCCCTCGAGGGAACCCAGCATGTCGGGGAACTTTTGCGGTCGCATCAAGGATGTCAAGTACCGTTTCGCACTTAAGGACGGAATATGGGACTTCCCTGGAGACACCAGGAACTTCGGTGTTCCCTTGGAGTGAGACCGGTATGTTGGGGAACTTTGGGGTCGCATCAAGGGTGCCAAGTAGCATTTCGAACTTTAAGATGGAACGTGGGACTTCTCTTGAGACTCTAGCTGGCAAGGGCCTCATATTGGGATGAAGGGGGAACCACATGGTTTTTAAGACTTGAGGCTGAATTCTCGAATTACGATGGGAAATTCAGACTTCCTCTTGTGTTGACCGTGGGAAGACCAATCTTCCATTCAAATTGTGAGGGAGAGATGGAGGTTGCTCTCGAGTCACTGTAGGGCAAAATAGACCTCATCTAGGCTTGTGTCTAGGACAAAATGTTCCACTCCAGGGGCGACAGGGATCTCGGGGTTGCATTCCAAACTCACCCGGGGAGTCAGGCCTCGTCTCCAGGGAAGCAAAGGACTCCGCTCTCCTCTCGAGTCGCACCGGGTATTTCTTGGACCCAACTGAGTGGCCTAAAGGGAGTCAATACTCCTGTGAAGTTTGGAGAGAGGACCAGGAATTGCTCTCCAGGTCAGGCAGGAAAAGAAGGCCCCCATCTCTCCTTGACGGGGGCATCTTGTGGTTTTTCTCAAACTGCGGCGCCAGTGTGGGTTTTCTCACGAGGTACGATGGGGTACTCAGGGAGCCTCTTGTGTGGTACTAGGGAAGTCAGTTTTCCTGCTTGTGGCGAGGGGAGCGCGTCCTTGCTCTGGAGTCATGGTAGGGGAATCGGGCATCAAGAGACGTTGAAAAAGGACTCTCCAAGTCTTTCTCGGGTTACTTCAGGAAACTCTGGGTTCCCTCGACTTGTGCCAGTGACCTCAGGTAGCTTCTCACGGAGCCTCTGAGAATTCAGGGATACTGTGGTGTTGGGAGGGGCCTCTCGGGACACCACTGAGTTTGGTTCAATGGAAGAGGGCCTCTTCTCTAGTTGAGGCAGGAACCTCAGGGTTCCTCTCCATTTCTGACTCCAATTGCAGGGTCCCTGAAGAGTTGGGACAGGAGAGTAAGGCCTCGTCTTGTGTGAAGGAATGCAACTTCACTTGCCTCTCGAGTTGTTCACGAGGTGACAGTCCACATTTGGAGCTGTGAGTGGAATCTGCGGGTTTTTCCAGACGATGCATGGGGATGTCAGTGTCCCTTCGTGTTGTGCCTTCATCCACAGGGTTGCCTTCGAAGAGATGTCCGGGCGTCAGGTTCTTATCTAGAGTGGACCGGGAATTCGGGATCTTTCAGCATATGGCACCAACCATGAGGCTACTTTTCGAATTTCCTCATGAGACCGGCCTCATCCGGAGGTTCGCGGGGAACGTCGGGAACCCCTTGCAGACAAAACATGGGAATCGACCCTTCTGTCGCGATCAGGAGGGGTGAAGGGGCTCACAGGAAGTGGTGCCGTGAACTTTGGTGTTTCCCTCGAGTGAGACCGGTATGTCAGGGAACTTTGGGGGTCGCATCAAGGGTGCCAAGTACCGTTTTGTACTTCAGGATGGAACGTGGGACTTCTCTTGATACGCTGTAGCGGCCAAGGGCCTCATCTTGCGATGACGGGGGAGCCACGTGGTTTTTCTCGAGTTGCGGCGGGATTCTCGAGTTACGACGGGGATTTCAGGCTTCCTCTTGTGTTGGGCCAGGGAAGTCCAATCATCCATTCGAGTTGCGAGGGAGAGCTGGGGGTTGCGCTCGAGTCACTGCAGGGCAAAGGAGACCTCATCTAGGCTTGTGTCCAGGACCTAATGTTCCTCTCCAAGGGCCACAGGGATCTCAGGTTTGCATTCCAGACTCACCCAGGGAGTCAGGCCTCATGTCGAAGGGAAGCAAAGGACTCCGCTCTCCTTTTGAGTCGCGACGGGCACCTCTTGGAGCCCACTTTGTGGCCTAAAGGGAGTCAAGCCTCCTGTGAAGTTTGGAGAGAGGACTTGGGACTGCTCTCCAGGCCATGCAGGAAAAGATGGCCCTCATCTCGCGATGACGGAGGGATCTTGTGGGTTTTCTCGAGCTGCGGCGCCAGAGTGGGGTTTCACACGAGGAAGGACGGGGAGCTCAGGGAGCCTCTCGTGTGGTGCCAGGGAAGTCAGGTCTCCATGTGCGTGGCGAGGGGGGGCGCATTATTGCTCTCGAGCTATGGTAGGGGAATCTGACCTCAAGACGCATTGAAGAAGGACTCTCGAGGTCTTTCTTCGGTTGTGGCAGGAAACTCTTATTTCCCTCGACTTTTGCCGGTGGCCTCAAGGAGCTTCTCAGAATGCCTATGAGAAGTCAGGGATACTGTGGAGATTGGAGGGGCCTCTCGGGACTCCGCTGGCGTTGTCGCAATGGAAGAGGGCCTTATCTCGAGGGGAGGCAGTAACCTCAGGCTTCCTCTCTGTTTCTGACTCCGACCCTCCGACCTCAGGGTCCCTGCAGAGTTGGGAGCGGAGAGTTAGGCCTCGTCTTGTCTGAGGAAGGGAACTCCGCTTGCCTCTCGAGTTGCTCAGGGGGTCTCAGGCCCCTCTTCGAGCTGTGTGTGGAACCCACGGGTGTTTCTGGACGATGCACGGGAGTGTCAGTGCCCCTTCGTGTTGTGCCATCACCCACAGGGTTGCCTTCGAAGAGGGGTCCGGGCCTCGGGTCCTTCTCAAGGGCAGACCGGGGAACCGGGGGCGTTCGGCATGTGGCACGACCCACGTGGCTCGTCTCGAATTTCCTCGTGAGACCGGCCTCATCCTGAGGTGCGCCGGGAAGGCCGGGAACCCCTTCCAGACCACGCAGGGGAATCGCCTCTCCTGTCGCGATCAGGAGGGCAGAAGGGGCTCAGAGGAAGCGGTGCCGGGACCCTCGGTGTTCCCCTCGAGGGAACCCGGCGTGTCGGGGGACTTTTGGGGGTCGCAGGAAGGCTGTCAGGGACCGTTTCGCCCTTCAGGGCGGAACAGGGGACTTCCCTTGAGACGCCGTGGCGGGCAAGGGCCTCATCTTGCCAAGAGGTGGGAACCACGAGGATTTTCTCGAGTTGCGGCGGGATTCTCGAGTTACGACGGGGATCTCAGCCTTCCCCTTGGGTTGGCCCTGGGAAGCCCAATCTTCCCCTCGGGTTGCGAGGGAAAGCAGGGGGTTGCGCTCGAGTCACTGCAGGGCCGAAGAGACCTCACCTAGGCGTGTGTCCGGGACCTAATATTCCTCTCCAGGGAAGGCAGGGATCTCGGGGTTGCATTCCAGGCTCCCCCGGGGAGTCAGGCCTCGTCTCGAGGGGAAGCCAAGGACTCCGCTCTCCTCTCGAGTCGCGACGCGGGTCTCTTGGAGCCCCCTGAGCGGCCTCAAGGGAGTCCAGCCTCCTCTTCCGTTTGGAGAGAGGACCCGGGATTGCTCTCCAGGCCATGCAGGAAAAGAAGGCCCTCAGCTCGCGAGGACGGGGGCGTCTCAGGGGTTTCCTCGAGCTGCGGCGCCCGTGGGGGTTTTCTCCCGAGGCACGACGAGGATCTCAGGGAGCCTCTCGTGCGGCGCCAGGGAAGTCAGGTCTCCATGCGCGTGGCGAGGGGGAGCGCGTCCTGGCTCTCGAGTCACGGGAGGGGACTAGGGCCTCGAGACGAGTTGAAGAAGGACTCTCGAGGTCTTTCTCGGGGGGCGGCGGGAAACCCTCGTGTCCCTCGCCTTCTGCCGGGGACCTTAGGGAACTTCCCAGGGTGCCTCTGAGAGGCGAGGGATCCTGTAGAGGTGGCGGGGCCCATCGGGACTCCGCTGGGTCTGGCGCAACGGAAGAGGGCCTCACCTCGAGGGGAGGCAGCAACCTCAGGCTTCCTCTCCGTTTCGGACTCCGACCGCAGGGTCCCTGCAGAGTTGGGACAGGAGAGTCAGGCCTCGTCTTGTCTGAGGAAGGGAACCCCGCTGGCCTCTCGAGTTGCTCAGGGGGTCTCCGGCCCCTCGTCGAGCTGTGTGTGGAACCCGCGGGTCTTTGCGGACGATGCACGGGGGTGGCAGTGCCCCTTCGTGTTGTGCCTTCCCCCACAGGGTTGCCTTTGAAGAGGGGTCCGGGCCTCGTGTCCTTCTCAAGGGCGGACCGGGGAACCGGGGGCGTTCGGCATATGGCCCCACCCACGTGGCTCGTCTCGAATTTCCTCGTGAGACCGGCCTCATCCTGAGGTGCGCCGGGAAGGCCAGGAACCCCTTCCAGACCACGCAGGGGAATCGCCTCTCCTGTCGCGATCAGGAGGGGAGAAGGGGCTCAGAGGAAGCGGTGCCGGGACCCTCGGTGTTCCCCTCGGGGGAACCCGGCGTGTCGGGGGACTTTTGGGGGTCGCAGGAAGGCTGTCAGGGACCGTTTCGCCCTTCAGGGCGGAACAGGGGACTTCCCTTGAGACGCCGTGGCGGGCAAGGGCCTCATCTTGCCAAGAGGTGGGAACCACGTGGTTTTTCTCGAGTTGCGGCGGGATTCTCGAGTTACGACGGGGATCTCAGCCTTCCCCTTGGGTTGGCTCTGGGAAGCCCAATCTTCCCCTCGGGTTGCGAGGGAAAGCTGGGGGTTGCGCTCGAGTCACTGCAGGGCCGAAGAGACCTCACCTAGGCGTGTGTCCGGGACCTAATATTCCTCTCCAGGGAAGGCAGGGATCTCGGGGTTGCATTCCAGGCTCCCCCGGGGAGTCAGGCCTCGTCTCGAGGGGAAGCCAAGGACTCCGCTCTCCTCTCGAGTCGCGACGCGGGTCTCTTGGAGCCCCCTGAGCGGCCTCAAGGGAGTCCAGCCTCCTCTTCCGTTTGGAGAGAGGACCCGGGATTGCTCTCCAGGCCATGCAGGAAAAGAAGGCCCTCAGCTCGCGAGGACGGGGGCGTCTCAGGGGTTTCCTCGAGCTGCGGCGCCCGTGGGGGTTTTCTCCCGAGGCACGACGAGGATCTCAGGGAGCCTCTCGTGCGGCGCCAGGGAAGTCAGGTCTCCATGCGCGTGGCGAGGGGGAGCGCGTCCTGGCTCTCGAGTCACGGGAGGGGACTAGGGCCTCGAGACGATTTGAAGAAGGACTCTCGAGGTCTTTCTCGGGGGGCGGCGGGAAACCCTCGTGTCCCTCGCCTTCTGCCGGGGACCTTAGGGAACTTCCCAGGGTGCCTCTGAGAGGCGAGGGATCCTGTAGAGGTGGCGGGGCCCATCGGGACTCCGCTGGGTCTGGCGCAACGGAAGAGGGCCTCACCTCGAGGGGAGGCAGCAACCTCAGGCTTCCTCTCCGTTTCGGACTCCGACCGCAGGGTCCCTGCAGAGTTGGGACAGGAGAGTCAGGCCTCGTCTTGTCTGAGGAAGGGAACCCCGCTGGCCTCTCGAGTTGCTCAGGGGGTCTCAGGCCCCTCGTCGAGCTGTGTGTGGAACCCGCGGGTCTTTGCGGACGATGTACGGGGGTGGCAGTGCCCCTTCGTGTTGTGCCTTCCCCCACAGGGTTGCCTTCGAAGAGGGGTCCGGGCCTCGTGTCCTTCTCAAGGGCGGACCGGGGAACCGGGGGCGTTCGGCATATGGCCCCACCCACGTGGCTCGTCTCGAATTTCCTCGTGAGACCGGCCTCATCCTGAGGTGCGCCGGGAAGGCCAGGAACCCCTTCCAGACCACGCAGGGGAATCGCCTCTCCTGTCGCGATCAGGAGGGGAGAAGGGGCTCAGAGGAAGCGGTGCCGGGACCCTCGGTGTTCCCCTCGGGGGAACCCGGCGTGTCGGGGGACTTTTGGGGGTGTCAGGAAGGCTGTCAGGGACCGTTTCGCCCTTCAGGGCGGAACAGGGGACTTCCCTTGAGACGCCGTGGCGGGCAAGGGCCTCATCTTGCCAAGAGGTGGGAACCACGTGGTTTTTCTCGAGTTGCGGCGGGATTCTCGAGTTACGACGGGGATCTTAGCCTTCCCCTTGGGTTGGCCCTGGGAAGCCCAATCTTCCCCTCGGGTTGCGAGGGAAAGCTGGGGGTTGCGCTCGAGTCACTGCAGGGCCGAAGAGACCTCACCTAGGCGTGTGTCCGGGACCTAATATTCCTCTCCAGGGAAGGCAGGGATCTCGGGGTTGCATTCCAGGCTCCCCCGGGGAGTCAGGCCTCGTCTCGAGGGGAAGCCAAGGACTCCGCTCTCCTCTCGAGTCGCGACGCGGGTCTCTTGGAGCCCCCTGAGCGGCCTCAAGGGAGTCCAGCCTCCTCTTCCGTTTGGAGAGAGGACCCGGGATTGCTCTCCAGGCCATGCAGGAAAAGAAGGCCCTCAGCTCGCGAGGACGGGGGAGTCTCAGGGGTTTCCTCGAGCTGCGGCGCCCGTGGGTGCCGGGGTCCAGCCCCGGCTGATCCAGGGTCTTCGAAGAAGAGACGGCTAGGCGACCTATTCAAATGTTAATTAGATATAATAAAGAGGAATAGAATGAGAATAGCTCAGTAGGAAAATTCAGTGGAGAAAAGAAGCTGAGTGGCTTGGTTTATGCGGAAAATCAATATAACCCGTGACACCAGGTTAGCTCTGACCACGGAGGCCGCAGGCGCCCTCTCGAATAGCGGAAGGTGCCCCACCTTAGACACCTTCTCGAGTGGGTCTTAGAAGCCCTGGCAAATAAATGGTCGCAGAGGACATCCACGCTCCAGATGGACACTCAGCTAGAAGTTAAAGGGAAGAATGACATGGGGAGACCAAGCGTTGGTGAGCAAGGCCCATAGCTTTATTTTCAACAGGGGCTTTTATACCCTAAGTTACACATAGAGGACAATAGGGGATGCAAAGTCAGCAGTCTTTGATGCTTATCAAAAACCAGGGTTTCTTTCCTGCAGATTTATCGTATACAAATGGTTTAGGTGATTTACATCATCTTCTGGCCAGAGGCCTATTAACATTTTATGACTCTTGACAAGGACTTATCAACAAAGACTTATTTTCTCTAAGAGTAATTATTTTAAGGTTTGGCGCCATCCTCCGAAGATAAGATTACGTTCCTATAGGGTGGATGTGTAATGGGTTTACAAAGGAAAGAATTTACTACCTTAAGGGTCTAAAGTTACTAACACCAAGGCCACTACTTATTTTTTCTACATACCAACTATATTAATTAATGCACATTCAAGGATACAATTCAAGGGATGTGAAAACTTGGCAACAAACATTGGCTCATCAATGAAATCTTTTACTAGTTTTATTCTGACAGTTTCTAATTCTCTGAGAGGCTCTAAGCTATTTGAATATCTTAAGCTTCCCGTGCCTCTGGAGGCTGGGAGACTGTAAACAATCGTATGCATAGCTGTAGGTGTCGGGGTAAACTTGTCAGGCGAGTTAGAGAGCCATCTGAGGGGTTTGGATTTAAACACTCCTAATTGCCCAGGAACTTTATTAATTGGAGCTGTAAGTTAACTCTTTGACAGAGAGAGTGAGATGGTGGTGGGGGACAGCCCCCAGTAAAGTCAGAGGCGAGAGCACAAAGCAATAAAGTAGGCAGACTCTGGTTTTTGGGGGGTAGATGCTCGAGAATATCCGGGGGCACTCCCGAGGCTCGATCCCGCCTTTGCGTATGCCGAGCCCCCTTCCTCATGACCTTTGTCACGAGTGGAATGTCTCTCGCCGGCTCCCGGCATCTCCCCCTTTTTTATTTCTTAAAACAGCCAGATGTAGCTCAGTCGCGAGCCTCTGAATGCTCTGCCGAAGAATCCTGACAATACAAGGAAGAATGAATATGAGAAGCAAAATTAAAACAGCCACAGTAACATAGCTAAGGAAGGTAGACAGCATATTTTTTCCTGAAATGTAGTTAGAGAAAGTATGGAAGAAATCATTTGCTGTTCCAGCGGCAGTAAAATCTAATCGGGAGTGTTCCATAGTTGCTATTTGATTGTGAAGTTTCCCTAAGTCTAGACCAATGTCAGAGCTGTTCCAGATACCTGAAATATGGTTTTTAATCTTTTCCCATTCAAAATCTGTCTCATTTACTTTCAGGGGTGTTACACATATCCACCAATAGTCAGCATGACAGGACAATGCCATTTTCACCTTTAAAGCCTGCAATTCAGTCCCAATATGTATTACTGCTTCCTCTAGGGCGTCTACCCTCATTTCTAATTTCCTGTCTATAGCTTCCTGTGTTGCCAATGCTAAAGAAACATTTTTGGACATAGAATCAACATATTGAGCAGTATGTACTTGTTGAGTCAATGATATTGCTGTCACAGTAACAGAAGTGATTGCACTTATCAAAGCTGCTATTCCCAAGATAAGTAAGCCCACAAACCGTCGGGTTCGCATTAAATCCTGCAGTTGTTGTGATACAGCCAAACCGTAATTATCATACCAATAAGAACGCACAGACACAGGTATCATGAGATAGGGTGGGCGTTTCAACACAACAAAAGAACAAACATTATATTGGGGGGTCAAACAAGATGAAAGCACACATTGTTCACAACACCACTACCACAAAGGAGCAAACATTATATTGAGGGTTTAAACAAGATGAGCCAGGAAGCAGCTGCAGGCGTCGGCCCCGGGGAGCAGTGTCCCCAGCATCAGGAGGCAGAACGCGAGCGGCAAGCTGTGGGCCTCGGCGCTTACGGCGGGCGGAGGGGCGGGGCTCGCGGCCTTGGGCTAGCCGCCGCGGCTTGGGCTCTCAGCGTTCCCCTCTCGCCGGCGGGAGCGCGCTGGTCTGGACTGCATTCCACGGGCGCGCTTTCCTCTCTGGCCCTCAGTCACCGCACAGACTTCTTTGCTCTAGGTCGCAGGGTGCAGCGAGAAGGGTACTGGGCGCTGCTGGCGGCGCGGAGGCGAGAGCTGGCTGGGGGAGGGGGAGCGAGCGAGTGCGCGCCGCGAACCTGGTCTTTGGGGAACGTGACATGACGAATTTGTCTGAGATCCAAATTGAAGAATCTGCATTCTGTAGAAATATACAAGCATACCCTCTCCCACAAGTTAGCAACACATCTGGCCTTTTTCACTCTCCAGTATGGAGGTCTTTTTACTTGACCAGGGGCCGAGTCGTAGCCTGTAATTCAGGCATCTAGTGTCTCATCATTGTAGTCTGCCCCTGTGTGTTTACGTTTAAGTGATTAATTACAATTTGGACATAACTATTTGTCTAGCTGTTTACCTAGAGATATGAAATTTATACCTTGAACCAGCTGCATTTTGATGGTGAATTTTGTGAGAATTTTTGGCCTTATCAATCTTTTTATTTAAGTTTAAAACAATTACTTTAGTCAATGCATCTGCCAAAGCATTTCCTTCATGTAAAGGGCCGGGCAAGCTGGAATGGGCTCTATGTCCCACAAAATATTTTTTATCTCTGTGTTTAATCTTTCTGTAAATCAGATAACAAGGAGAAGATAGTAGTTTTATTTTTTGGAATATTAGCAGTTTCAATATGAGGAAACAACCCTACAATATATCAGGAGTCAGTCAAAAGATTAAAGGTGTGGTCTCCTAAATGTTGAAAGGCCTAAATAACTGCTTGTAACTCAGTCTTGACATTTTATTCCCTTGAATTAAAAGATCTTTTAAAGGCCTTGGAGCTGTAATTTCCTGCACCCAAAAGGCTAGATCACTAGATTCAAATGTTTTGTGGCTCTTATCTTGAGAAGTCAAGTTTTTTCTTTTCTGATAATAAGGTAAAAGCAAAAGCTATGTTACTCTTTAACCTTTATTAATTTATACAGTTTTGGTAGACAGTGAGATCAAGACTTTAATTTCTCAATATAATCAGAATCTACTACACCATGCACCACCGAAATTTCTTTTTTTCTTTCTTTTTTTTTTTTTTTTATTTGAAAAGAAAGCGAGCTACGCCCCAGGACAAATCTTCCAAAGTCCTCGGGTAGGGGGCCAGCCACTCCCGTTGGAATTGAAGTAAGCGGCACGTCAGGGGTTAATATTGTTGCTCAATCCTCTTGCCTTTTCTCCTAGCCTGGGTGAGACCCCCCCTGAGGGGGTTTTCTCCAAGGAGCACGCTCTGCATATTGTGTACTAAAAGCTCCTTTGTTTAAAAAACTTTTTATCTTCCTCAGGCTTAGGCAACTCTTTGAGAGGCTTTGGGGGCAAAGTGGGGAACTCCTGGGTCCTGGGAGGCACAAACGGAGGCGGTGGCAATCGCCTTAAATCAGAAAGTGGTGGATAAGTTTTTTAAAGGTTTGCGCAGAGGGGGAGGGAGCTCGCCAGGGCGCTCAGCCGCAGCGTCCTGTAAGCCCTCTCCTTCCTTGGGAGGTAAAGCACTTTCTCCCTCTTTTTTTTTTTTTTTTTTCCAATAGCAGAAATTATGATCTGTGCAGAAAGTGGAGACTCACCACCATCCACCGCTATAGCCTCTCTCATAGGCTATTTAACAGCCTCATGACGGAGGTCCAGGACATGTCTAATCATAATACACAGAGCCAATAAACATTTGTCTATTCTTAGATGCAGAGAAACCCATTTTTTTTTTTTGAGAATATTTTTATTTATTTTGTACCCTCTTTACCCTATCTAAACTGCAGAGGGGACTAAAAAAGAAGCCTCAAGGTGAGGATCAAATTTATCCTCGGGACTAGAGAAAACCCCTTTCCGGGAAACTCCTAGCGGAGGCCCTTTACCCCCACATGGAGGAGGAGGCATGGGGGGATGGGAGCGTCCCGTATTTCTCTTCTCCTGTTCTGGAGATCTTTTAACTGTTTGGTGACTAAATCTTACAGACTGTCTGATAAGGGATGTTTCCCTCAAGCTCCTAGGAACGGGTGGTCTGACAGGGGAAGTTTCTCTTAGGCCTTTTGGGGCATCATTGTTTAAGAGATGCCGATCTCCATCAGAGTGATATTTAGCTATTATCTCGCCTAAATTCTCTTTTTCTTTTGGGGAAGGCTGATCTTGTTTCTCATCCCTAACTTTAAGTTGTTCCTGAGTAGTCATGGCTGCTAACATTTTTCTTAGTTGCCGATAGTCAGGTGGGTCTTCATTTTTCTCATTTTCCTGAGGTTTAACTACAGTTTCGACCTCATTTTCCTCTTTAAAGGTTACTTTTTTAGATTCAGGGGCAGGTTTAGCCTCAGCATTTTCTTCACTATCCCCTTTAAGATGTACTTTTTCTGAATCGGGGGCAGGGTCTAAGACATCTCTAATGATGTTCCATAAGGAAAAAGCGTCATTAGGGACATTTTCTGAGTCATGTTCGGCATGGTAAGTTTTTAGCTGTTTTCCTACTTTTTCCCAGACATCTAAGTTAACAGAGCCTTCGTCTGGGAACCAGGGACAGTGCTCTTGTACAAATGAAAAAAATGATTGAATGGCAGATTTTTTAGCTTTGATTCCTCTTTTATTTAATAACTGTAAGATTACTCCTATAAAGAGCTGTCTTTCATTTGATTCAGTGTTACCCATGTCAGAAAATTAAGTATAGTAAAAGATTTTGCTTTTAGCTATCAAAAGATCAGGCTTTTCTTTGGCCTTTTAACTTCAGAAACTGTTTTCTCTCTCTAAGTCTAACACTTTAACACTTTCAACACTTCCCACTCCTCTCGCCCTGTCTGTCCTACAGGGGGGTCCGCGGCACCCTTGAGTGGGGTCCTAGCCATCCCGAACACTGGAAGGACATTAGGGCTGATGACCCAGATTGTCCCGGGGTGGGGGAACAGAAGGCTGGTGACCCAAACTGTTCCGAGGGGGGAGCAGTAGAGCTGATGACCCAAACTGCTCCGTGGGGGAACAAGAGAGCTGATGACCCAGTTGTTCCGAGAACGGGGGAGCAAAAGGGCTGATGACCCTAATTGCTTTGGGGAGCTTACCTTCGAAAAACCTGTTTCGGGCGCCACCTGCCGGGGTCCAGCCCCGGCTGATCCAGGGTCTTCGAAGGAGAGACGGCTAGGCGACCTATTCAAATGTTAATTAGATATAATAAAGAGGAATAGAATGAGGATAGCTCAGTAGGAAAATTCAGTGGAGAAAAGAAGCTGAGTGGCTTGGTTTACGCGGAAAATCAATATAACCCGTGACACCAGGTTAGCTCTGACCACGGAGGCCGCAGGCGCCCTCTCGAATAGCGGAAGGTGCCCCACCTTAGACACCTTCTCGAGTGGGTCTTAGAAGCCCAGGCAAATAAATGGTCGCAGAGGACATCCACGCTCCAGATGGACACTCAGCTAGAAGTTAAAGGGAAGAATGACATGGGGAGACCAAGCGTTGGTGAGCAAGGCCCATAGCTTTATTTTCAACAGGGGCTTTTATACCCTAAGTTACACATAGAGGACAATAGGGGATGCAAAGTCAGCAGTCTTTGATGCTTATCAAAAACCAGGGTTTCTTTCCTGCAGATTTATCGTATACAAATGGTTTAGGTGATTTACATCATCTTCTGGCCAAAGGCCTATTAACATTTTATGACTCTTGACAAGGACTTATCAACAAAGACTTATTTTCTCTAAGAGTAATTATTTTAAGGTTTGGCGCCATCCTCCGAAGATAAGATTACGTTCCTATAGGGTGGATGTGTAATGGGATTACAAAGGAAAGAATTTACTACCTTAAGGGTCTAAAGTTACTAACACCAAGGCCACTACTTATTTTTTCTACATAACAACTATATTAATTAATGCACATTCAAGGATACAATTCAAGGGATGTGAAAACTTGGCAACAAACATTGGCTCATCAATGAAATCTTTTACTAGTTTTATTCTGACAGTTTCTAATTCTCTGAGAGGCTCTAAACTATTTGAATATCTTAAGGTTCCCGTGCCTCTGGAGGCTGGGAGACTGTAAACAATCGTATGCATAGCTGTAGGTGTCGGGGTAAACTTGTCAGGCGAGTTAGAGAGCCATCTGAGGGGTTTGGATTTAAACACTCCTAATTGCCCAGGAACTTTATTAATTGGAGCTGTAAGTTAACTCTTTGACAGAGAGAGTGAGATGGTGGTGGGGGACAGCCCTCAGTAAAGTCAGAGGCGAGAGCACAAAGCAATAAAGTAGGCAGACTCTGGTTTCTGGGGGGTAGATGCTCGAGAATATCCGGGGGCACTCCCGAGGCTCGATCCCGCCTTTGCGTATGCCGAGCCCCCTTCCTCATGACCTTTGTCACGAGAGGAATGTCTCTCGCCGGCTCCCGGCACGTGGGGGTTTTCTCCCGAGGCACGACGAGGATCTCAGGGAGCCTCTCGTGCGGCGCCAGGGAAGTCAGGTCTCCATGCGCGTGGCGAGGGGGAGCGCGTCCTGGCTCTCGAGTCACGGGAGGGGACTAGGGCCTCGAGACGCGTTGAAGAAGGACTCTCGAGGTCTTTCTCGGGGGGCGGCGGGAAACCCTCGTGTCCCTCGCCTTCTGCCGGGGACCTTAGGGAACTTCCCAGGGTGCCTCTGAGAGGCGAGGGATCCTGTGGAGGTGGCGGGGCCCCTCGGGACTCCGCTGGGTCTGGCGCAACGGAAGAGGGCCTCACCTCGAGGGGAGGCAGGAACCTCAGGCTTCCTCTCTGTTTCGGACTCCGACCGCAGGGTCCCTGCAGAGTTGGGACAGGAGAGTCAGGCCTCGTCTTGTCTGAGGAAGGGAACCCCGCTGGCCTCTCGAGTTGCTCAGGGGGTCTCAGGCCCCTCGTCGAGCTGTGTGTGGAACCCGCGGGTCTTTGCGGACGATGCACGGGGGTGGCAGTGCCCCTTCGTGTTGTGCCTTCACCCACAGGGTTGCCTTCGAAGAGGGGTCCGGGCCTCGGGTCCTTCTCAAGGGCGGACCGGGGAACCGGGGTCGTTCGGCATGTGGCACCACCCACGTGGCTCGTCTCGAATTTCCTCGTGAGACCGGCCTCATCCTGAGGTGCGCCGGGAAGGCCGGGAACCCCTTCCAGACCACGCAGGGGAATCGCCTCTCCTGTCGCGATCAGGAGAGGAGAAGGGGCTCAGAGGAAGCGGTGCCGGGACCCTCGGTGTTCCCCTCGGGGGAACCCGGCGTGTCGGGGGACTTTTGGGGGTCGCAGGAAGGCTGTCAGGGACCGTTTCGCCTTTCAGGGCGGAACAGGGGACTTCCCTTGAGACGGCGTCGCGGGCAAGGGCCTCATCTTGCCAAGAGGTGGGAACCACGTGGTTTTTCTCGAGTTGCGGCGGCATTCTCGAGTTACGACGGGGATCTCAGCCTTCCCCTTGGGTTGGCCCTGGGAAGCCCAAACTTACCCTCGGGTTGCGATGGAAAGCTGGGGGTTGCGCTCGAGTCACTGCAGGGCCGAAGAGACCTCACCTAAGCGTGTGTCCAGGACCTAATATTCCTCTCCAGGGAAGGCAGGGATCTCGGGGTTGCACTCCAGGCTCCCCCGGGGAGTCAGGCCTCGTCTCGAGGGGAAGCCAAGGACTCCGCTCTCCTCTCGAGTCGCGACGCGGGACTCTTGGAGCCCCCTGAGCGGCCTCAAGGGAGTCCAGCCTCCTCTTCCGTTTGGAGAGAGGACCCGGGATTGCTCTCCAGGCCATGCAGGAAAAGAAGGCCCTCGGCTCGCCAGGACGGGAGCGTCTCAGGGGTTTCCTCGAGCTGCGGCGCCCGTGGGGGTTTTCTCCCGAGGCACGACGAGGATCTCAGGGAGCCTCTCGTGGGGCGCCAGGGAAGTCAGGTCTCCATGCGCGTGGCGAGGGGGAGGGCGTCCTGGCTCTCGAGTCACGGGAGGGGACTAGGGCCTCGAGACGCGTTGAAGAAGGACTCTCGAGGTCTTTGTCGGGGGCGGCGGGAAACCCTCGTTTCCCTCGCCTTCTGCCGGGGACCTTAGGGAACTTGCCAGGGTGCCTCTGAGAGGCGAGGGATCCTGTGGAGGTGGCGGGGCCCCTCGGGACTCCGCTGGGCCTGGCGCAACGGAAGAGGGCCTCACCTCGTGGGGAGGCAGGAACCTCAGGCTTCCTCTCCGTTTCGGACTCCGACCGCAGGGTCCCTGCAGAGTTGGGACAGGAGAGTCAGGCCTCGTCTTGTCTGAGGAAGGGAACCCCGCTGGCCTCTCGAGTTGCTCAGGGGGTCTCAGGCCCCTCGTCGAGCTGTGTGTGGAACCCGCGGGTCTTTGCGGACGATGCCCGGGGGTGGCAGTGCCCCTTCGTGTTGTGCCTTCACCCACAGGGTTGCCTTCGAAGAGGGGTCCGGGCCTCGGGTCCTTCTCAAGGGCGGACCGGGGAACCGGGGTCGTTCGGCATGTGGCACCACCCACGTGGCTCGTCTCGAATTTCCTCGTGAGACCGGCCTCATCCTGAGGTGCGCCCGGAAGGCTGGGAACCCCTTCCAGACCACGCAGTGGAATCGCCTCTCCTGTCGCGATCAGGAGGGGAGAAGGGGCTCAGAGGAAGCGGTGCCGGGACCCTCGGTGTTCCCCTCGAGGGAACCCGGCGTGTCGGGGGACTTTTGGGGGTCGCAGGAAGGCTGTCAGGGACCGTTTCGCCTTTCAGGGCGGAACAGGGGACTTCCCTTGAGACGCCGTGGCGGGCAAGGGCCTCCTCTTGCCAAGAGGTGGGAACCACGTGGTTTTTCTCGAGTAGCGGCGGGATTCTCGAGTTACGACGGGGATCTCAGCCTTCCCCTTGGGTTGGCCCTGGCAAGCCCGATCTTCCCCTCGGGTTGCGAGGGAAAGCTGGGGGTTGCGCTCGAGTCACTGCAGGGCCGAAGAGACCTCACCTAGGCGTGTGTCCGGGACCTGATATTCCTCTCCAGGGAAGGCAGGGATCTCGGGGTTGCATTCCAGGCTCCCCCGGGGAGTCAGGCCTCGTATCGAGGGGAAGCCAAGGATTCCGCTCTCCTCTCGAGTCGCGACGCGGGTCTCTTGGAGCCCCCTGAGCGGCCTCAAGGGAGTCCAGCCTCCTCTTCCGTTTGGAGAGAGGACCCGGGATTGCTCTCCAGGCCATGCAGGAAAAGAAGGCCCTCAGCTCGCGAGGACGGGGGCGTCTCAGGGGTTTCCTCGAGCTGCGACGCCCGTGGGGGTTTTCTCCCGAGGCACGACGAGGATCTCAGGGAGCCTCTCGTGCGGCGCCAGGGAAGTCAGGTCTCCATGCGCGTGGCGAGGGGGAGCGCGTCCTGGCTCTCGAGTCACGGGAGGGGACTAGGGCCTCGAGACGCGTTGAAGAAGGACTTTCGAGGTCTTTCTCGGGGGGCGGCGGGAAACCCTCGTGTCCCTCCCCTTCTGCCGGGGACCATAGGGAACTTCCCAGGGTGCCTCTGAGTGGCGAGGGATCCTGTGGAGGTGGCGGGGCCCCTCGGGACTCCGCTGGGTCTGGCGCAACGGAAGAGGGCCTCACCTCGAGGGGAGGCAGGAACCTCAGGCTTCCTCTCCGTTTCGGACTCCGACCGCAGGGTCCCTGCAGAGTGGGGACAGGAGAGTCAGGCCTCGTCTTGTCTGAGGAAGGGAAACCCGCTGGCCTCTCGAGTTGCTCAGGGGGTCTCAGGCCCCTCGTCGAGCTGTGTGTGGAACCCGCAGGTCTTTGCGGACGATGCCCGGGGTTGGCAGTGCCCATTCGTGTTGTGCCTTCACCCACAGGGTTGCCTTCGAAGAGGGGTCCGGGTCTCGGTTCCTTCTCAAGAGCGGACCGCGGAAACGGGAGCGTTCGGCATGTGGCCCCACCCACGTGGCTCGCCTCGAATTTCCTCGTGAGACCGGCCTCATCCTGAGGTGCGCCGGGAAGGCCGGGAACCCCTTCCAGACCACGCAGGGGAATCGCCTCTCCTGTCGCGATCAGGAGGGGAGAAGGGGCTCAGAGGAAGCGGTGGCGGGACCCTCGGTGTTCCCCTCGGGGGAACCCGGCGTGTCGGGGGACTTTTGGGGGTCGCAGGAAAGCTGTCAGGGACTGTTTCGCCCTTCAGGGCTGAACAGGGGACTTCCCTTGAGACGCCGTCGCGGGCAAGGGCCTCATCTTGCCAAGAGGTGGGAACCACGTGGTTTTTCTCGAGTTGCGGCGGCATTCTTGAGTTACGACGGGGATCTCAGCCTTCCCCTTGGGTTGGCCATGGGAAGCCCAATCTTCCCTTCGGGTTGCGAGGGAAAGCAGGGGGTTGCGCTCGAGTCACTGCAGGGCCGAAGAGACCTCACCTAGGCGTGTGTCCGGGACCTAATATTCCTCTCCAGGGAAGGCAGGGATCTCGGGGTTGCATTCCAGGCTCCCCCGGGGAGTCAGGCCTCGTCTCGAGGGGAAGCCAAGGACTCCGCTCTCCTCTCGAGTCGCGACGCGGGTCTCTTGGAGCCCCCTGAGCGGCCTCAAGGGAGTCCAGCCTCCTCTTCCGTTTGGAGAGAGGACCCGGGATTTCTCTCCAGGCCATGCAGGAAAAGAAGGCCCTCAGCTCGCGAGGACGGCGGCATCTCAGGGGTTTCCTCGAGCTGCGGCTCCCGTTTGGATTTTCTCCCGAGGCACGACGAGGATCTCAGGGAGCCTCTCGTGCGGCGCCAGGGAAGTCAGGTCTCCATGCGCGTGGCGAGGGGGAGCGCGTCATGGCTCTCGAGTCACGGGAGGGGTCTAGGGCCTCGAGATGCGTTGAAGAAGGACTCTCGAGGTCTTTCTCGGGCGGCGGCGGAAAAACCTCGTTTCCCTCGCATTCTGCCGGGGACCTTAGGGAACTTCCCAGGGTGCCTCTGAGAGGCGAGGGATCCTGTGGAGGTGGCGGGGCCCCTCGGGACTCCGCTGGGTCTGGCGCAACGGAAGATAGCCTCACCTCGAGGGGAGTCAGGAACCTCAGGCTTCCTCTCCGTTTCGGACTCCGACCGCAGGGTCCCTGCAGAGTTGGGACAGGAGAGTCAGGCCTCGTCTTGTCTGAGGAAGGGAACCCCGCTGGCCTCTCGAGTTGCTCAGGGTGTCTCAGGCCCATCGTCGAGCTCTGTGTGGAACCCACGGGTCTTTGCGGATGATGCACGGGGGTGGCAGTGCCCGTTCTTGTTGTGCCTTCCCCCACAGGGTTGCCTTCGAAGAGGGGTCCGGGCCCCGGGTCCTTCTCAAGAGCGGACCGGGGAATCGGGTTCGTTCGGCCTGTGTCCCCACCCACGTGGCTCGTCTCGAATTTCCTCGTGAGACCGGCCTCATCCTTAGGTGCCCCGGGAAGGCCTGGAACACCTTCCAGACCACGCAGGGGAATCGCCTCTCCTGTCGCGATCAGGAGGGGAGAAGGGGCTCAGAGGAAGCGGTGACAGGACCCTCGGTGTTCCCCTCGTGGGAACCCGGCGTGTCGGGGGACTTTTGGGGGTCGCAGGAAGGCTGTCAGGGACCGTTTCGCCCTTCAGGGCGGAACAGGGGACTTCCCCTGAGACGCCGTCGCGGGCAAGGACCTCATCTTGCCAAGAGGTGGGAACCACGTGGTTTTTCTCGAGTTGCGGCGGGATTCTCGAGTTACGACGGGGATCTCAGCCTTCCCCTTGGGTTGGCCCTGGGAAGCCCAATCTTCCCCTCCGGGTGCGAGGGAAAGCTGGGGTTTGCGCTCGAGTCACTGCAGGGCCGAAGAGACCTCAACTAGGCGTGTGTCCGGGACCTAATATTCCTCTCCAGGGAAGGCAGGGATCTCGGGGTTGCATTCCAGGCTCCCCCGGGAAGTCAGGCCTCATCTCGAGGGGAAGCCAAGGACTCCGCTCTCCTCTCGAGTCGCGACGCGGCTCTCTTGGAGCCCCCTGAGCGGCCTCAAGGGAGTCCAGCCTCCTCTTCCGTTTGGAGAGAGGACCCGGGATTGCTCTCCAGGCCATGCAGGAAAAGAAGGCCCTCAGCTCGCGAGGATGGGGGCGTCTCAGGGGTTTCCTCGAGCTGCGGCGCCCGTGGGGGTTTTCTCCCGAGGCACGACGAGGATCTCAGGGAGCCTCTCGTGCGGTTCCAGGGAAGTCAGGTCTCCATGCGCGTGGCGAGGGGGAGCGCGTCATGGCTCTCGAGTCACGGGAGGGGATTAGGGCCTCGAGACGCGTTGAAGAAGGACTCTCGTGGTCTTTCTCGGGGGGCGGCAGGAAACCCTCGTTTCCCTCGCCTTCTGCCGGGGACCGCAGGGAACTTACCAGGGTGCCTCTGAGAGGCGAGGGATCCTGTGGAGGTGGCGGTGCCCCTCGGGACTCCGCTGGGTCTGGCGCAACGGAAGAGGGCCTCACCTCGAGGGGAGGCAGGAACCTCAGGCTTCCTCTCCGTTTCGGACTCTGACCGCAGGGTCCCTGCAGATTTGGGACAGGAGAGTCAGGCCTCGTCTTGTCTGAGGAAGGGAACCCCGCTGGCCTCTCGAGTTGCTCAGGGGGTATCAGGCCCCTCGTCGAGCTGTGTGTGGAACCCGCGGGTCTTTGCGGACGATGCCCGGGGGTGGCAGTGCCCCTTCGTGTTGTGCCTTCACCCACAGGGTTGCCTTCGAAGAGGGGTCCGGGCCTCGGGTCCTTCTCAAGGGCGGACCGGGGAACCGGGGTCGTTCGGCATGTGGCACCACCCACGTGGCTCGTCTCGAATTTCCTCGTGAGACCGGCCTCATCCTGAGGTGCGCCCGGAAGGCTGGGAACCCCTTCCAGACCACGCAGTGGAATCGCCTCTCCTGTCGCGATCAGGAGGGGAGAAGGGGCTCAGAGGAAGCTGTGCCGGGACCCTCGGTGTTCCCCTCGAGGGAACCCGGCGTGTCGGGGGACTTTTGGGGGTCGCAGGAAGGCTGTCAGGGACCGTTTCGCCTTTCAGGGTGGAACAGGGGACTTCCCTTGAGACGCCGTGGCGGGCAAGGGCCTCCTCTTGCCAAGAGGTGGGAACCACGTGGTTTTTCTCGAGTTGCGGCGGGATTCTCGAGTTACGACGGGGATCTCAGCCTTCCCCTTGGGTTGGCCCTGGCAAGCCCGATCTTCCCCTCGGGTTGCGAGGGAAAGCTGGGGGTTGCGCTCGAGTCACTGCAGGGCCGAAGAGACCTCACCTAGGCGTGTGTCCGGGACCTGATATTCCTCTCCAGGGAAGGCAGGGATCTCGGGGTTGCATTCCAGGCTCCCCCGGGGAGTCAGGCCTCGTATCGAGGGGAAGCCAAGGATTCCGCTCTCCTCTCGAGTCGCGACGCGGGTCTCTTGGAGCCCCCTGAGCGGCCTCAAGGGAGTCCAGCCTCCTCTTCCGTTTGGAGAGAGGACCCGGGATTGCTCTCCAGGCCATGCAGGAAAAGAAGGCCCTCAGCTCGCGAGGACGGGGGCGTCTCAGGGGTTTCCTCGAGCTGCGACGCCCGTGGGGGTTTTCTTCCGAGGCACGACGAGGATCTCAGGGAGCCTCTCGTGCGGCGCCAGGGAAGTCAGGTCTCCATGCGCGTGGCGAGGGGGAGCGCGTCCTGGCTCTCGAGTCACGGGAGGGGACTAGGGCCTCGAGACGCGTTGAAGAAGGACTTTCCAGGTCTTTCTCGGGGGGCGGCGGGAAACCCTCGTGTCCCTCCCCTTCTGCCGGGGACCATAGGGAACTTCCCAGGGTGCCTCTGAGAGGCTAGGGATCCTGTGGAGGTGGCGGGGCCCCTCGGGACTCCGCTGGGTCTGGCGCAACGGAAGAGGGCCTCACCTCGAGGGGAGGCAGGAACCTCAGGCTTCCTCTCCGTTTCGGACTCCGACCGCTTGGTCCCTGCAGAGTGGGGACAGGAGAGTCAGGCCTCGTCTTGTCTGAGGAAGGGAACCCCGCTGGCCTCTCGAGTTGCTCAGGGGGTCTCAGGCCCCTCGTCGAGCTGTGTGTGGAACCCGCAGGTCTTTGCGGACGATGCCCGGGGTTGGCAGTGCCCCTTCGTGTTGTGCCTTCACCCACAGGGTTGCCTTCGAAGAGGGGTCCGGGTCTCGGTTCCTTCTCAAGAGCGGACCGCGGAAACGGGAGCGTTCGGCATGTGGCCCCACCCACGTGGCTCGTCTCGAATTTCCTCGTGAGACCGGCCTCATCCTGAGGTGCGCCGGGAAGGCCGGGAACCCCTTCCAGACCACGCAGGGGAATCGCCTCTCCTGTCGCGATCAGGAGGGGAGAAGGGGCTCAGAGGAAGCGGTGGCGGGACCCTCGGTGTTCCCCTCGGGGGAACCCGGCGTGTCGGGGGACTTTTGGGGGTCGCAGGAAAGCTGTCAGGGACTGTTTCGCCCTTCAGGGCTGAACAGGGGACTTCCCTTGAGACGCCGTCGTGGGCAAGGGCCTCATCTTGCCAAGAGGTGGGAACCACGTGGTTTTTCTCGAGTTGCGGCGGCATTCTCGAGTTACGACGGGGATCTCAGCCTTCCCCTTGGGTTGGCCATGGGAAGCCCAATCTTCCCTTCGGGTTGCGAGGGAAAGCAGGGGGTTGCGCTCGAGTCACTGCAGGGCCGAAGAGACCTCACCTAGGCGTGTGTCCGGGACCTAATATTCCTCTCCAGGGAAGGCAGGGATCTCGGGGTTGCATTCCAGGCTCCCCCGGGGAGTCAGGCCTCGTCTCGAGGGGAAGCCAAGGACTCCGCTCTCCTCTCGAGTCGCGACGCGGGTCTCTTGGAGCCCCCTGAGCGGCCTCAAGGGAGTCCAGCCTCCTCTTCCGTTTGGAGAGAGGACCCGGGATTTCTCTCCAGGCCATGCAGGAAAAGAAGGCCCTCAGCTCGCGAGGACGGCGGCATCTCAGGGGTTTCCTCGAGCTGCGGCTCCCATTTGGATTTTCTCCCGAGGCACGACGAGGATCTCAGGGAGCCTCTCGTGCGGCGCCAGGGAAGTCAGGTCTCCATGCGCGTGGCGAGGGGGAGCGCGTCATGGCTCTCGAGTCACGGGAGGGGTCTAGGGCCTCGAGATGCGTTGAAGAAGGACTCTCGAGGTCTTTCTCGGGCGGCGGCGGAAAAACCTCGTTTCCCTCGCATTCTGCCGGGGACCTTAGGGAACTTCCCAGGGTGCCTCTGAGAGGCGAGGGATCCTGTGGAGGTGGCGGGGCCCCTCGGGACTCCGCTGGGTCTGGCGCAACGGAAGATAGCCTCACCTCGAGGGGAGTCAGGAACCTCAGGCTTCCTCTCCGTTTCGGACTCCGACCGCAGGGTCCCTGCAGAGTTGGGACAGGAGAGTCAGGCCTCGTCTTGTCTGAGGAAGGGAACCCCGCTGGCCTCTCGAGTTGCTCAGGGTGTCTCAGGCCCATCGTCGAGCTCTGTGTGGAACCCACGGGTCTTTGCGGATGATGCACGGGGGTGGCAGTGCCCGTTCTTGTTGTGCCTTCACCCACAGGGTTGCCTTCGAAGAGGGGTACGGGCCGCGGGTCCTTCTCAAGAGCGGACCGGGGAATCGGGTTCGTTCGGCCTGTGTCCCCACCCACGTGGCTCGTCTCGAATTTCCTCGTGAGACCCGCCTCATCCTTAGGTGCCCCGGGAAGGCCTGGAACACCTTCCAGACCACGCAGGGGAATCGCCTCTCCTGTCGCGATCAGGAGGGGAGAAGGGGCTCAGAGGAAGCGGTGACAGGACCCTCGGTGTTCCCCTCGTGGGAACCCGGCGTGTCGGGGGACTTTTGGGAGTCGCAGGAAGGCTGTCAGGGACCGTTTCGCCCTTCAGGGCGGAACAGGGGACTTCCCCTGAGACGCCGTCGCGGGCAAGGACCTCATCTTGCCAAGAGGTGGGAACCACGTGGTTTTTCTCGAGTTGCGGCGGGATTCTCGAGTTACGACGGGGATCTCAGCCTTCCCCTTGGGTTGGCCCTGGGAAGCCCAATCTTCCCCTCGGGTTGCGAGGGAAAGCTGGGGGTTGCGCTCGAGTCACTGCAGGGCCGAAGAGACCTCAACTAGGCGTGTGTCCGGGACCTAATATTCCTCTCCAGGGAAGGCAGGGATCTCGGGGTTGCATTCCAGGCTCCCCCGGGAAGTCAGGCCTCATCTCGAGGGGAAGCCAAGGACTCCGCTCTCCTCTCGAGTCGCGACGCGGCTCTCTTGGAGCCCCCTGAGCGGCCTCAAGGGAGTCCAGCCTCCTCTTCCGTTTGGAGAGAGGACCCGGGATTTCTCTCCAGGCCATGCAGGAAAAGAAGGCCCTCAGCTCGCGAGGATGGGGGCGTCTCAGGGGTTTCCTCGAGCTGCGGCGCCCGTGGGGGTTTTCTCCCGAGGCACGACGAGGATCTCAGGGAGCCTCTCGTGCGGTTCCAGGGAAGTCAGGTCTCCATGCGCGTGGCGAGGGGGAGCGCGTCATGGCTCTCGAGTCACGGGAGGGGATTAGGGCCTCGAGACGTGTTGAAGAAGGACTCTCGTGGTCTTTCTCGAGGGGCGGCAGGAAACCCTCGTTTCCCTTGCCTTCTGCCGGGGACCGTAGGGAACTTCCCAGGGTGCCTCTGAGAGGCGAGGGATCCTGTGGAGGTGGCGGTGCCCCTCGGGACTCCGCTGGGTCTGGCGCAACGGAAGAGGGCCTCACCTCGAAGGGAGGCAGGAACCTCAGGCTTCCTCTCCGTTTCGGACTCTGACCGCAGGGTCCCTGCAGATTTGGGACAGGAGAGTCAGGCCTCGTCTTGTCTGAGGAAGGGAACCCCGCTGGCCTCTCGAGTTGCTCAGGGGGTCTCAGGCCCCTCGTCGAGCTGTGTGTGGAACCCGCGGGTCTTTGCAGACGAAGCACGGGGTTGGCAGTGCCCCTTCGTGTTGTGCCTTCACCCACAGGGTTGCCTTCGAAGAGGGGTCCGGGCCTCGGGTCCTTCTCAAGAGCGGACTGGGGAATCGGGGGCGTTCGGCATGTGGCCCCACCCACGTGGCTCGTCTCGAATTTCCTCGTGAGACCGGCCTCATCCTGAGGTGCGCCGCGAAGGCCGGTAACCCCTTCCAGACCACGCAGGGGAATCGCCTCTCCTGTCGCGATCAGGAGGGGAGAAGGGGCTCAGAGGAAGCGGTGCCAGGACCCTTGGTGTTCCCCTCGGGGGAACCCGGCGTGTCGTGGGACTTTTGGGGGTCGCAGGAAGGCTGTCAGGGACCGTTTCGCCCTTCAGGCCGGAACAGGGGACTTCTCTTGAGACGCCATGGCGGGCAAGGGCCTCATCTTGCCAAGAGGTGGGAACCACGTGGTTTTTCTCGAGTTGCGGCGGGATTCTCGAGTTACGACGGGGATCTCAGCCTTCCACTTGGGTTGGCCCTGGGAAGCCCAATCTTCCCCTCGGGTTGCCAGGGAAAGCTGGGGGTTGCGCTCGAGTCACTGCAGGGCCGAAGAGACCTCACCTAGGCGTGTGTCCGGGACCTAATTTTCCTCTCAAGGGAAAGCAGGGATCTCGGGGTTGCATTCCAGGCTTCCCCGGGGAGTCAGGCCTCGTCTCGGGGGGAAGCCAAGGACTCCGCTCTCCTCTCAAGTCGCGACGCCGGTCGCTTGGAGCCCCCTGAGCGGCCTCAAGGGAGTCCAGCCTCCTTTTCTGTTTGGAGAGAGGACCCGGGATTGCTCTCCAGGCCATGCAGGAAAAGAAGGCCCTCAGCTCGCGAGGACGGCGGCGTCTCAGGGGTTTCCTCGAGCTGCGGCTCCCGTTTGGATTTTCTCCCGAGGCACGACGAGGATCTCAGGGAGCCTCTCGTGCGGCGCCAGGGAAGTCAGGTCTCCATGCGCGTGGCGAGGGGGAGCGCGTCATGGCTCTCGAGTCACGGGAGGGGACTAGGGCCTCGAGACGCGTTGAAGAAGGACTCTCGAGGTCTTTCTCGGGCGGCGGCGGAAAAACCTCGTTTCCCTCGCCTTCTGCCGGGGACCTTAGGGAACTTCCCAGGGTGCCTCTGAGAGGCGAGGGATCCTGTGGAGGTGGCGGGGCCCCTCGGGACTCCGCTGGGTCTCGCGCAACGGAAGATGGCCTCACCTCGAGGGGAGGCAGGAACCTCAGGCTTCCTCTCCGTTTCGGACTCCTACCACAGGGTCCCTGCAGAGTTGGGACAGGAGAGTCAGGCCTCGTCTTGTCTGAGGAAGGGAACCCCGCTTGCCTCTCGAGTTGCTCAGGGTGTCTCAGGCCCATCGTCGAGCACTGTGTGGAACCCACGGGTCTTTGAGGATGATGCACGGGGGTGGCAGCGCCCCTTCGTGTTGTGCCTTCACCCACAGGGTTGCCTTCGAAGAGGGGTCCGGGCCGCGGGTCCTTCTCAAGAGCGGACCGGGGAATCGGGGTCGTTCGGCATGTGGCCCCACCCACGTGGCTCGTCTCGAATTTCCTCATGAGACCGGCCTCATCCTTAGGTGCCCCGGGAAGGCCTGGAACCCCTTCCAGAGAACGCAGGGGAATCGACTCTCCTGTCGCGATCAGGAGGGGAGAAGGGGCTCAGAGGAAGCGGTTGCGGGAACCTCGGTGTTCCCCTCGAGGGAACCCGGCATGTCAGGGAACTTTTGGTGGTCGCATGAAGGCTGGCAGGATCCTTTCCGCCCTTCAGGGCGGAAGAGGGGACTTCCCTTGAGACGCCGTCGCGGGCAAGGGTCTCATCTTGCCAAGAGTTTGGAACCACGTGGTTTTTCTCGAGTTGCGGCGGGATTCTCGAGTTACAATGGGGATCTCAGCCTTCCTCTTGGGTTGGCCCTGGGAAGCCCAATCTTCCCCTCGAGTTGCAAGGGAAATCTGGGGGTTGCGCTCGAGTCACTGCAGGGCCGAAGAGACCTCACCTAGGCGTGTTTCCAGGACCTACTATTCCTCTCCAGGGAAAGCAGGCATCTCGGGGTTGCATTCCAGGCTCCCCCAGGGAGTCAGACCTCGTCTCGAGGGGAAGCCAAGGACTCCGCTCTCCTCTCGAGTCGCGACAAGGATCTGTTGGAGCCCCCTGAGCGGCCTCAACGGAGTCCAGCCTGCTCTTCAGTTTGGAGAGAGGACTCGTGATTGGTCTCCAGGCCATGCAGGAATATAAGGCCCTCATCTCGCGATGACCGGGGTGTCTCATGTGTTTCCTCGAGCTGCCGCGGCAGTGTGGGTTTCCTCACGAGGTACGATGAGGATCTCAGGGAGCCTCTCGTGCAGTGCCAGGTTAGTCAGGTCTCCATGCGCGTGAAGAGGGGGCGCGTGTCATGGCTCTCGAGTCATGGTAGGGGAATCGCGACTCAACACATTTTGAAGCACTCTCGAGGTCTTTCTCGAGTCATGGCAGAAAACCCAGGGTTCCCTCGACTTGTGCCTGTGACCTCAGGGAGCTTCTCATTGTGCCTCTGAGAACTCAGGGATACTGTGGAGTTGGTAGGGGCCTCTCGGGACTCCACTGGGTGTGGTGCAATGGAAGAGGGCCTCATCTCGAGTGGACGCAGGAACCTCAGGCTTCCTCTCCGTTTCTGACTCGGATCCCATGGTCCCTGCAGAGTAGGGACAAGAGAGTCACACCTAGTCTTCTGTTGAGGAATGGACCTTCGTTTGCCTTTCGAGTTGTTTACAGGGTGACAGGCCACTTGTCGAAATGTCTGTGGGACCTGCGGGTTTTTCTGGACGATGCACGCGGGTGTCAGTGCCCCTTCGTGTTGTGCCTTCATCCACAGGTTTTCCTTCAAAGAGGTGTGCTGGCATCGGGTTCTTTTCAAGAGTGGACCGTGAAATTGGGGTCTTTCGGCATGTGGCACCACCCACGAGGCTACGTCTCGAACTTCCTCATGAGACCGGCCTCATCCTGAGGTGCGCCCGGAAGGTCGGGAACCCCTTGCAGACAGAGAAGGGGAGTCGACCCTCCTGTCGCAATCAGGAGAGGAGAAGGGGTCAGATGAAGTGGTGCCGGGAACCTCGGTGTTCCCCTTGAGTGAGTCTGGTATGTCGCGGAACTTTTGGGGTCGCATCAAGGGTGCCAAGTACCGTTTCGCACTTCAGGATGGAACGTGGGACTTCTCTTGAGATGCTGTAGTGCACAAAGGGCCTCATCTTGCGATGACGAGGGAAGCACGTGGATTTTCTCGAGTTTCGGTGGGATTCTCGAGTTACGACGGGGATTTCAGGCTTCCTCTTGTGTTGGCCCAGGAAGTCTAATCTTCCATTCGAGTTGCCAGGGAGAGCTGTGGATTGGGCTCCATTCACTGAAGGGCAAACTAGACCTCATCTAGGCTTGTATCCAGGACTTAATGTTCCTCTCCATAGGCGACAGGGATTTGGGGTTGCATTCCATACTCACCCGGGGAGTCAGGCCTCATCTCGAGGGGAAGCAAAGGACTCCACTCTCTTCTCGAGCCGCGACAGGTATCTCTTGGAGCCCACTGAGTGGTCTTTGCTCTGTAGGAGAGCTCTAGTGTACATAAGCCTGTACATAAGTGAACACAGACATTCTGTGTGCATGTTGCTGCGTACCCAAAATAGGGCCACAAGGAGCCTCATGCTCTCCATGCAGCGCGGAAGCTGTGCAGCCACGCAGCAGCTGAAGAATCCAACCAATTGCTCTTTTCTTACCTCTGACAGAGCTCGCATTGCCGTAGCCCTTGGCAGTTTGGAAACACTGGACCCTAACCCCTCTCAAAGTAGGCCTGGGTTCTAGTTCGAATAGAAAGTTAATAGTGGAGCTGAGGACAGGAACGCGGCAGTCATTTATCACACGCTCCTGCAGCCTGCTACTACAGGGACACTAACGCTAGAAGCTAGGAATGTCTTTGCAAGGTGCGCAAAGGACAAGGGAGAACCTCGACCCTGACTCTAGTATTTCAGCCCCCTGAGCAGATCTGAGGTTCTCCCGCTGTAGAAGCTAACCCATTCCTTTCAAATACAGGCTTCCTAACACAGGGCCAGTTGGCTGCTTGCTCTTCCACGAAGCAGGCTTCCTTAACTTGCAAACTGCGAATTCCGCTTAACAGCCTGGAGGAAAAATCGCTTCTTGGAAGATTTTTTTCAGAGGCTGTATCCCCGGAGCTGGGGCCAAGCTAGGGGACCCATACTGGCAAGGGAAGGCAAAACCACATCCAATGTCTTTGCTCTGGAGGACAGCTTTGGTGAGCCTAAGTCTTTCAGGAATATTTCTGGCTCCAACAGAGTCAAATTCTGTGTGTGAAGCTGCACAGCCAAAATAGGGGAACAGAGAGCCTGATTCTCTCTGTGTAGCTTTGAAGCTGTCATTCAAACAACAGCTTGAGAATCCATACAATGCTCTCCCTTACTGCTAAGAGAATTCTCATTGCTGTCGTCCTTGACAGTTTGTAGAAATCCGCACCCTAACCCTTCTCCAAGTAGGCCTGGGTCCTAGCTCGGAACAACAGGCAACGGCGGAGCTGAGGCCAGTAAGGCACAAGTGAGGTCTCACACACTCTTGCAGCCTGATCGTCCAGGAGCAGTAAGGCCTCTTTTTCCCTTCAGGAGGCTCGCTTGCCTTGCCTCCTGTGAACTGCATTTCCCAGCCTGGGCGCAAAGCTGTTCCTGGAGATTTTTTCTCAGGGGCTGTTTCCCTGGAGCTGGGTCGGACCTCGGGGGCCCAACTCACAGGGGAAGACAAAACCACATGGACAGGTCTATGCTCTGTAGGAGAGCTCTAGTGAACCTCATCTCTCAGGAACATTCTTGGCTTCTACAGAGACACCTCTGTGCATGAAGCTACACACCCAACATAGTGGCAAAGGGAGTCTGATTCTCTCCGTGGGTGCTGATGCTTTGTGGCAAAGCACCTGCTAAGAATCCATCCGCATAGGCTTCCCTCACCTTGACAGAGGTCTCATTGCTGTAGTCCTTGGCAGTTTGGAAAGAAGCAGACCCTTACCCTTCACCAAGTAGGCCCTTGTCCTTGTTTGAATGGAAAGGCAGTAGCTGAGCTGAGGCCAATAAGGCGCCAGTCAAGTCTGACATATTCCCGATGCCTGCTCCTTCATGGAAAATAACGTTAGAATCTGGGAATGTCTTTGCAAGGCTGGCAAAGGGCAGTCAGGAACCTCGACCCTGCCTCTGGAATTTCTATCTTCTCAGCACATCCGGAGGTCTCGGTCAGGAGAAACTAACCCATTCCTTGCAAATATAGGCTTCCAAACACAGGCCGGTTGGCTGTCTCTTCTTGCCGAAGGAAGCTTGCTTATCCCACCTCCTGCGAACTCCGCTTCCCAGCCTGGGGGATAAGAGGTTCTTGGAGATCTTTTCTCAAAGGCTGTTTCCACGGAGCAGGGGCTGATCCCGGAGCCCACACGCACAGGGGAAGGGAAAACCGCATGGATAAGTCTTTGCTCTCTAGGAGTGCTCTAGTGAACCTCAGTCTATGCGGAATGTTCTTGGCTCCAACGGGGACATCTCTGTGTGGGAAGCTGCATAGCCAACATAGAGACACAGAGACCTGATTCTCTCTGTGCAGCTTTGACGCTGTCGTTCAAACAACAAATTGAGAATCCACACAATGCTCTCCCTTACCACTGAGAGAGTTATCATTGCTGTAGCCCTTCGCAGTTTCTGGAAATCGGCACACAAACACTTCTCCAAGTAGGCCTGGGTTCAAGTTCAGATGAACATGCAATAGCGGAGCTGAGGCCAGTAAGGCACCAGTCAGGTGTCACACACTCTGGCAGCCTGCTCCTCCAGGGACAGTAAGGCCTCTATTTCCCTTCAGGAGGCTCGCTTGCCTTACTTCCTGTGAACAGCGTTTCCCAGCCTGGGCGGAAAGCAGTTCCTGGAGATCTTTTCTCAGGGGCTGTTTCCCCGGAGTTGGGGCGGACCTCGGGGACCCAACTCACAGGGGAAGGCAAAACCAAATGGACAGGTCTATGCTCTGTAGGAGATCTCTAGTGAACTGCCGGGGTCCAGCCCCAGCTGATCCAGGGTATTCGAAGCAGAGACGGCGTAGGCGAGGGTCAGGGAACAACTGCTTAATTAAACGTTAATTAAGGATATAAAGAGTAATAAAATGAGGATAGCTCAGTAGGAAAATTCAGTGGAGAAAAGAGGCTGAGTAGCTTGGTTTACGCGGGGGACCAATAAAACTTCAAGACAAGAAGCTTGCACCACTTACGTAGGCCGCAGGCGTCCTTCCATTCTCCCGAAGAAGAGGAGACACTGAGGCCTCCCCGGTCGGATCTTAGAAGCCCAGGCAAAATTAGTAAGCTTGGTGGGTTCCGCGCTCCAGATGGAGACTCAACCAGAGTGAGAGAGAGAGAGAGAGACATGGGGAGACCAGTATTTCGAGAAACTGATCCCAATTCTTTATTTTCCATGGTCTACTTTTATACACTGAGATGTTATGCAAAAGTCACGTGGGGTCAGCAGTCCTGACTTTTATCAAAGTCAGGTGCTTCATACAAAAGTATACAGAGGTCTTAGGGGTGTTATATCATCTTCTGGCCGGGGGGCCTGCTGACAATTTACGACCCTCTCCTTGTGACAGCGGTCAGTCAACCAGGACACTTATTTCTCCAGGGGTGATTATTCTTAAAACAGACGCCACCCAAATAAAGTTACATTCCTATAGGGTGAGGGTGTAGTGGGTTTTAGTTAAGGAAAGAATTTACTTAGCCTAAGGTCTAACGTGATTTATATCAAAGGTTAATACTTATTTCTTCTATATATTCATTAATGTGTATAAGGGCAGGGGATGTGGAGACTTAGCAGTAAACATCAGCTCAACAAATGAAAAACCCTTCACCAATATGATTTCTAATCAGCCCATTATACTTATACTAATAATTTTCTAACTTTTCTAAGGAACCTGTTTTTAGAAGGTTTAAAGCATCTCATGCCTCTCATGGTTGGGAGGCTGTGAGCAATCACATGTGGCCGGACAAGCCTGTCAGGCAGGCTAGAGAACCTTCAGAGGAGTGTGTAGGTTAAAACACTCTTGTCACACCCAGGGGTTTTTATCAACTGGAGCTCTAGGTTAACTCCTTCTCCGAAAGAGGTGGTGGGGGACAGCCCCCCGTAAAGTCAGAGGTGTAGGTGAGAGCACAAAGTAGTAAGGTAGGCAGGCTCTGGTTATGGGGGTAGATGCTCGAGGATTTCCAGGGGGACTCCTGAGGCTCGATCCCGCCTTTGCGTATGTCGAGCCTCCTTCCTCATGACCTTTGCCATGGGCGGAGTGCCTCACTCTGGCCCCCAACAGTGAACCTCCTCTCTCAGGAACATTCTTGGCTCCTATCGAGACACCTCTGTGTGTAGCTACACACGCAACGTAGGGGCAAAGGGAGCCAGATTCTTTCCGTGGGGTGCTGATGCTTTTTGGCAAAGCACCTGCTTGAAAATCCATCAGCTTATGCTTCCCTCGCCTTGACAGAGGTCTCATTGCTGTAGCCCTTGGCAGTTTGGAAAGAAGAGGACCCTTACCTTTCATAAAGTGGGCCCTTGTCCTAGTTTGAAAGGAAAGGCAAGAGCTGAGCTGAGGCCAATAAGGCGCCAGTCAAGTCTGACATATTCCCGAAGCCTGCTCCTTCATGGAAAATAACGCTGTAATCTAGGAATGTCTCTGCAAGGCTGGCAAAGGGCAGTCAGGAACCTCGACCCTGCCTCTGGAATATCTATTTTCTGAGCAGATCTGGAGGTCTCCTTCTGGAGAAGCTAACCCATTCCTTGCAAATAGAGGCTTCCAAACACAGGCTAGTTGGCTGCCTCTTCTTGCCTGAAGGAGGCTTGCTTTTCCTGCCTCCTATGATCCCTGGTTTCCAGCATGGGGGAAAAGCAGATCTTGGAGATCTTTGCTCAGGGGTTGTTTCCACGGAGCTGGGGTTGTGCCCAGAGACCCACACATACAGGGGAAGGCAAAACCACATGAACAAGTCTTTGCTCTCTAAGAGAGCTCTAGTGAACCTCAGTCTTTGACGAACGTTCTTGGCTCCTATGCGGACACCTCTGTGTGTGAAACTGCGTACCCAACATGGCGGCAAAGAGCCTGATTCTCTCTGTGCAGGTTTAATGCTGTCGTTCAGAAAACAGCTTGAGAATCCATACAATTCTCGCCCTTACCTCTGAGAGAGTTCTCATTGCAGTAGCCCTTGGAAGTTTGTAGAAATCTGCACCTAAACCCTTCTCCAAGTAGGCCTGAGTCCCAGTTCGGAGGAACAAGCAATGGCGGAGCTAAGACCAGTATGGCACCAGTCAGTTTTCACACACTCTGGCAGCCTTCTCCTCCAGGGACAGTAAGGCTTCTTTTTCTCTGCAGGAGGCTCACTTGCCTTACTTCCTGTGAACAGCTTTTCCCAGCCTGGGCGAAAAGCGGTTCCTGGAGATCTTTTCTCAGAGGCTGTTTTCTCGGAGCTGGGGTGGACCTCGGGCACCCAACTCACAGGGGAAGGCGAAACCACATGTACAGGTGAGCACTCTGTAGGAGAGCTCTTGTGAGCCTCATCTCTCAGGAACATTCTTGGCTCCTGTAGAGACACCACTGTGTGTGAATCTACACACCCCACATAGGGGCAAAGGGAGCCTGATTCTCTCCGTGGGGTGCTGATGCTTGGTGGCAAAGAACCTTCCTGATAATCCATCCGCTTATGCTTCCCTCGCATTTACGGAGGTCTCATTGCTGTAGCCCTCGGCAGTTTGGAAAGAAGAAGACCCTTACCCTTCATAAAGTAGGGCCTTGTCCTACTTTGAATGGAAAGGCAATAGCTGAGCTGAGGCCAATAAGGCGCCAGTCAAGTCTGACATATTCCCAAAGCCTGCTTCTTCAGGAAGATAACTGTAGAATCTAGGAATGTCTTTGCAAGGCTGGCAAAGGGCAGTCAGGACCCTGCACACTGCCTCTGGAATTACCGACTTCTGAACAGATCTGGAGGTCTCCCTTAGGGGAAGCTAACCCATTCTTCCAAATAGAGGCTTCCAAACGCAGGCCGCTTGGCTGCCTCTTGCTCTCTGAAGGAGGCCTGCTTTTCCCGCCTCCTATGAACCCCACATCCCAGCCTCTGGGAAAAGCGGATCTTGAAGATCTTTTCTCAGAGGTTGTTTCCACGGAGCTGGGGCCGAGCCTGGAGCCCCAAACGCACAGGGGAAGAAAAACCACATGGACAAGTCTTTGCTCTCTAGGAGAGCTCTAGTGAACCTCACTCTGTCAGGAACGTTCTTGTTTCCTATGGAGACACCCCTGTCTGTGAAGCTGTGTACCGAACATGGAGACACAGAGTCTGATCCTCTCTGTGCATCTTTGAAGCTGTCGTTCAAACAACAGCTTGAAAATCCATACAATGCTCTTCCTTACCCGTGACACAGTTCTCATTGCTATACCCCTTGGCAGTATTTAGAAATCCATACCCAAACCCTTCTCCTAGTAGGCCTGGGTCCTAGTTCAGAGGAACATGCAATGGCGGAGCTGAGGCCAGTAAGGCACCAGTCAGGTCTCACACACTCTTGCAGCCTGATCGTCCAGGGACACTAAGGCCTGTTGTGCCTTGCAGGAGGCTCGCTTGCGTTACCTCCTGTGAACTGCGTTTGCCAGCCTGGGGGAATAGCGGTCCCTGGAGATCTTTTCTCAGGGGCTCCTTCCCCTGAGCTGGGGCGGACCTCAGGGACCCAACTCACAGGGCAAGGCAAAACCATATGGACAGGTCTATGCTCTGTAGCAGACTTCTAGTGAACCTCATCTCTCAGGAACATTCTTGGCTCCTATAGAGACACTTCTGTGTGTGAAGCTGCGTACCTAACATAGGGGCACAGAGAGCCTGATTCTCTCAGTTCATTTTGACCCTGTCGTTCAGAAAACAGCTTGAGAATCCATAAAATGCTCCCCCTGACCGCTGAGAGAATTCTCACTGCTGTAGCCCTTGGCACTTTGTAGAAATCCGCAGCCAAACGCTTCTCCAAATAGGCCTGGGTCCTAGTTCGGAGGAACAGGCAATGGTGGAACTGAGGCCAGCAAGGCAACAGTCAGGTTTCACACACTCTGGCAGCCTGCTCCTCCAGGGACTGTAAGGCCTCTTTTTCTCTGCAGGAGATTCGCTTGCCTTACTTCCTGTGAACAGCGTTTCCCAGCCTCAGCGAAGCCGTTCCTGGAGATCTTTTCTCAGGGACAGTTTCCCCGGAGGTGTGGTGGACCTCGAGGACCCAACTCACAGGGGAAGGAAAAACCACATGGACAGGTCTATGCTCTGTAGGAGAGGTTTAGTGAACCTAATCTCTCAGGAACATTCTTGGCTCCTATAGAGACAACTCTGTGTGTGAAGCTACACTCCCAACATTGGGGAACAGGGATCTTGGTTCTCTCCGTGGGGTGCTGATGCTTTGTAGCAAAGCACCTGCTTGAGAATCCGTCCTCTTAAGCTTCCCTCGCCTTGACAGAAGTCTCATTGCTGTAGCCCTTGGCAGTTTCAAAGAAGAAGACCCTTACACTTCATAAACTAGGCCCTTGTCCTAGTTTGAATGGAAAGGCAATAGCTGAGCTGAGGCCAATAAGGAGCCAGTCCCCTCTGACACATTCCCGAAGCCTGCTCCTTCATGGAATATAACTCTAGAATCTTGGAATGTCTTTGCAAGGCTGGCAAAGGGCAGTCAGGAACCAGCACCCTGCCTCTGGAATTACCGACTTCTGAGCAGATCTGGAGGTCTCCTTTAGGAGAAGCTAACCCATTCCTTCCAAATAGAGGCTTCAAAACACAGGCAGGTTGGCTGCATTTCGTGCCCGAAGGAGGCTTGCTTTTCTCTCCTCCTATGAACTCCAGTTCCCAGCCTCTGGGAAAAGCGTATCTTGAAGATATTTTCTCAGGGCTTGTTTCCACGGAGCTGGGGCCGAGCCCGGGGCCCAAAGGCACAGGGGAAGGCAAGACCACATGGACAGGTCTATGCTCTGTAGCAGACCTTTTGTGAACCTCATCTCTCAGGAGCATTCTTGGCTCCTATAGAGACACCTCTGTGTGTGAAGCTGCGTACCTAACATAGGGGCACTGAGAGCCTGATTCTCTCTGTTCATTTTGACGCTGTCATTCAGAAAACAGCTTGAGAATCCATAAAATGCTCTCCCTTACCGCTGAGAGAATTCTCACTGCTGTAGCCCTTGGCACTTTGTAGAAATCTGCACCCAAATGCTTTTCCAAGTAGGCCTGGGTGCTAGCTCGGATGAACAGGCAATGGCGGAGCTGAGGCCAGTAAGGCAACAGTCAGGTTTCACACACTCTGGCAGCCTGCTCCTCCAGGGACTGTAAGGCCTCTTTTACTCTGCAGGAGATTCGCTTGCCTTACTTCCTGTGAACAGCATTTCCCAGCCTCGGCGAAGCGGTTCCTGGAGATCTTTTCTCAGGGACAGTTTCCCCGGAGGTGTGGCGGACCTCGAGGACCCAACTCACAGGGGAAGGCAAAACCACATTGACAGGTCTATGCTCTGTAGGAGAGGTTTAGTGAACCTAATCTCTCAGGAACATTCTTGGCTCCTATAGAGACAACTCTGTGTGTGAATCTACACTCCCAACATTGGTGCACAGGGAGCTTGATTCTCTCCGTGGGGTGCTGATGCTTTGTGGCAAAGCACCTGCTTGAGAATCCATCCTCTTAGGCTTCCCTCACCTTGATAGAGGTCTCATTGCTGTAGCCCTTGGCAGTTTGCAAAGAAGAAGACCCTTACCCTTCATAAAGTAGGGCCTTGCCCTAGTTTGAATGGAAAGGCAATAGCTGAGCTGAGGTCAATAAGGAGCCAGTCCCGTCTGACACATTCCCGAAGCCTGCTTCTTCATGGAAAATAACTCTAGAATCTAGGAATATCTTTGCAAGGCTAGCAAAGGGCAGTCAGGAACCAGTACCCTGCCTCTGGAATTAACAACTTCTGAGCAGATCTGGAGGTCTCCTTTAGGAGAAGCTAACCCATTCCTTCCAAATAGAGGCTTCAAAACACAGGCAGGTGGGCTGCATTTTTGTTCCTGATGGAGGCGTGCTTTTCTGTCCTCCTACGAACCCCGGTTCCCAGACACTGGGAAAAGTGGATCTTGAAGATATTTTCTCAGGGGTTGTTTCCACGGAGCTGGGGCCGAGCCTGGAGACCCAAAGGCACAGGGGAAGGCAAGACCACATGGACAAGCCTTTGCTCTTTAGTATAGCTCTAATGAACCTCACCCTGTCAGGATCTTTCTTGATTCCTACGGAGACACACCTGTGTGTGAAGCTGCGGCTACAGAGAGCCTGATTCCCTCCGTTTACCGCTGAGTCTGCATTGCCAAGCAACAGCTTGGGAACGCAGCCTGGGGCACTTCCCTTCCCTCGGACAGAGCTCTCCTTGCGGTAGGCCTTGGTAGTTTGCATACAATGGGGCCCTAAGCCCTCTGCAAGTTGGCCTGGCTCCTAGGTCCAAAGGGCAGGCCAGAGCGGAGCTGAGGCTGTCAGGCTCCAGACACATCTCCCATACTCCTACATCCTGCTCCTACCCGGGCGTGAACGCTAGAAGCTGGGAAGGTACCTGGACCGTGCAGGGGCGGGGCGAACGCGGGCGGCGTGGGGCGGGGGTCGGCTTCTGGCGGGGGTGGGGGCGGGCTTCCCAGTTGTGCTCTCAGAGGTGGACACTGAGGCTGAAAACTCGCCGGGAGCGCACCCGGGACAGGTAAACCCGGGCTGCGGGGGTCGAGATTCAGATGGCTTTGGGTGGGGGTCGGTCCCAGTTGTGCTCCCGGGGTCGCCACTGCGGCTGGGAACGCGCAGGGAGCGCGGCAGGGGCGGGGTCGGCTCACGGGGGGGATGGGGAGGGGTTCCCAGTTGCGCTCTCGGGGGTTGCAACTGCGGCTGGGAACGCCCATTTCGTCCGCTCCTGGGTCCCCAAGGATCGCCATCCCGTGGGTGCAGCGGAGGGCTGCAGACCACAGGTATGGGAACTGGGACTGCGTGGAGCAGGGAACCAAGTATTCCGCCGTCTGTTGACACATTCTCGGAGCTCCCCAACCTGGCGGTCGCAGAAAGGCCTTGCCTTTGGGGTCAAGGCCTTTACCGCTCCACCCCTCTGCTGAAAAATCTCAGAGTCTGCGCGGTTTTTCCAAGCAGCCTAGTGTCCGCTGGAAGTCCAAGGGACAGAACACTGAACTCTGGCCGGCTGGCCCAGCCCTCTTCTGGCACTTTGTAAGCCAGCGGGCCCTTGAGCACCTGCTGGGATGGGAAAGGGAAGGGTCCATGGATTGCACCCTAGAAACTTAGTAGGGTGCATGGATTTCAAACCCTGGTGGCCGCCCAGGCAGCAAAGAAGGGGGGAGGGCACCTTGCTGCCCTTTCATGGCAGAATCTGTGGTTGTCCAGCTGCGTGGGCCTTTTCATGAGGACCCTGTGCAATAAAAGTTTGGTGTTTTGGAACTGAATAATTAGAGCGTGTAAAAGCTTTAAATTATGTGGTGGTGTAATTAAAAAACAAAACAAAACAAAACCAAGCTCCAAGTGTTTTGCAAATGGAGGTTTAAATATTGAAGGACTGTATTCCTTGCACTGTGGCATTCTATCAAGAAGTGTGCAGGATTTTTTTTTTTTAAGAAAAGTGTTCGAAGTGAGGGAAACAGGAAACCCAGAGGTGCCCCTGTATTTTGGGGAAGGCCTTAGGAGGTCACTTGGAAATGCTGCTGGCTGTGCGGGAGGGGGGCAGATGGGCTGTGCAGGCTTGTCCTTTGCATGGATGTTCTTGTGTGTGGAAACCCAGCTCGGAGCCATCTCCTGATGTGTAAGAATTTCGCAGACAAACCTTGAGCTAAGCAATGCAGTTTTTCCTAAGAAAATGTTTGTCTTAAGCGATGTAAATATCCTATGTATTTCCGCTAGACTCTGGCTTCAGGTCGGTTCCCCCAAAAGGCTCAGAAGCGATTTGAACAAAACAGCATGTTTTCCTCCTAGCTTGTTCTCCTTATCTATGTTAAGGAAATGATATATTTGCCTGCAATACTGCCTTTCTTCAAGATTCATGTCAATCAAGTTTTGGCCCAGGATGACTCACCTGCTGCCAATATTATCTCAATGCATGTCGTGGGGGAGGGGCCTGGTGCCATTCCCTGAAACAGTTCCTTTCTTTCCTTAGCTGACTGCTAGTGCCTGTAGAATATCTGGCTAAAGACCAGCAGGGGGTACTCTTACTACCCCCCCCCACCCCGCCTCGAGTCTAAGTCAGCAGCTTTCTCTATCTCTTTAATACTTTAATAACACTTGATGACACAAAAGCTCTGAGCGATCAAATCATATCAAATCTTCATTTCAGATTGAAGATGCATTCCATGGTATTGCCATCTTAAGTCTTTCCATCGTTATGGAATATCTGTCCATGTATTCAGGATAGTTTTCAGCCAGGGTGTATAATTTCCAGTGTGCCAGTCTTGTCATCCTCGTTACATCCATGGCAAAGTGTTTTATTCATGTTGATATTATTGAAAGGGAATTTTTTAAAATTCCTTTTCAGATTATTATCTGCTAATGTATACAGATAAAACTGTGTAATCATTCATTTTTATCAGTTTGGACAGCTTGATAGTTGTCTTTAATTTCTTTACTTTCTGACACTTTAAGATTATCCTGGGACACATATGTAATGCCTCACCCCTAAATTCAGACATGTGTTCAAAGAACTTCTGTCCTTTTATTTATTTATTTATTTATTCTTTAACATTGAAATCGTTTTGACTATGCTGGGTGTTTGTTGCTAGATGGAAGTAGCTAGGACCTCTGGACTGCAGTCTCTCATCTCTTGCTGACCTCTTGTTGACCTCTGCAGAATCCTGGTAGGTGGGAGCTTGTTAGTTCCTTGTTCCTTATCAGAACCTCCTGTGGTAAGTGTTTTTCTCTTCTCTGTTGCCTGGTAAGGGTGGGTGGTCATGGGCATCCCAAAGTTGGCTAGAAGTCAATTATTTAGGCAGGCTTGTGCACAGATATGGGAGAAGGCAATGGCACCCCACTCCTGGAAAATCCCAAGGATGGAGGAGCCTGGTAGGCTGCAGTCCATGGGGTGGCTAAGAGTCGGACACCACTGAGTGACTTCGTTTTCACTTTTCACTTTCATGCATAGGAGGAGGAAATGGCAACCCACTCCAGTGTTCTTGCCTAGAGAACCCCAGAGACTGCGGGGCCTGGTGGGCTGCCATCTATGGCGTGGCACAGGGTCGGCCTCAACTGAACCACTTAGCAGCTGCAGCAGCAGCAGCAGCAGTGCATAGATATCAAAGGGGATGAGAACAGTCAGGTAGGATCACATATGTCATCGTGAAACAATACTTCTCCTCTTAGCCAAAGCTAACGAAAGATTTCTGTTCTAGGTCAACCTAGAAGAGATCACTTAAGAGGTAAAGAAACTTAAACTCCATTAGCAAAGGCAGTTCAACATCTCAAGAAAACTTGTGCTAGGCACAAAACTCTTTTCTGGGGGCCTACTTTCCCTACAACCTCCTTATCCCATTCTGTACCCATTCCTTTGCTTCTCCCGTCCTGAAAATGCCACCTGTAAGACAGAACTACTTCGTTTTCCTTCTTAAAGTGTGATTGCATTCCATACATTCTTGTAATAACAAGTCATACATTTCCCTTCAGCAACCAAGAACTGACTCTTATATTGGCATTTGATAGATTGGTGAGCATACCTATCAGTGATAATAGCGCCCACCCCGCTTCCTGCAAGAACAGGACAAAACAAAACAAAACAAAAAAATTGCTTTCTTACATTTAATATGTTCGGATGGTGCCAGTCACTATTCATGCAGAGTCAAAAATCTCTTTTGTTTCTGTGTAAAAGGGAGGTCCTTTCAAGTCGTGAATGTTTCAGAAGTTTCATTTATTTGGAAGTGACCTAGCTATTCAATACACTGTCGTCACTTAGTTTAGCACCAGGATAGAAACTCAGGTAACCAAAACACCTGGAGGAACGATTGTAAGTTCAGTTCAGTTCAGTTGCTCAGGCGTGTCTGACTCTTTGTGACCCCGTGGCCTGCAGGACGCCAGGCTTCCATGTCCATCACCAACTCCAGGGGCTTGCTCAAACTCATGTCCATCGAGTCAGTGATGCCATCCAACCATCTTATCCTCTGTCATCCCCTTCTCCTCTGCCTTCAATCAAGACTATGAGAGGCAGATATTTTAGAGTATAATTATTGTTAAGAGTTTATCTAAAAGCTCATATCACATTTACGTATTTTACATTGGTTGTTGCTGTTTCCAGGTACTTTCTTGCTGACAAGCTTGTGACACATATAACAATAGAGCAATTTTTACCTCAAAAGAAACCTAGGCACTATGAACATGTTGTGCTTAATGTTGTTGACTCTTAGACATGTCTATAGTGGAGGAGCAAAACCAAAAATACTAGATATTTAATATTGACTAGTTCCCAGTTCACGGGACTCTGACATTCATTTAGGTCAATGTTTTCTTGTATTTCCAGCAGTTTGATTTGGAAGGGCTGCCTTGTCTTGAGACCATTGAAATCAGAACTCAGAACTTGAGCAATATTATCAAAAAACACAAGGCTCACACTGACATATACCTTAATCCAGACAGACAGACAAGACATCTTCCAGTTTTCCGCCTGAGATTTAAAATATTTCTTTGAGCCGTTTTCCTGGGAAGTGGGGGGGGGGAGTGGGGGTGGCAGCGAGGCAGGCTTGGGTAACAAGCTAATTGTTGGTCATTGCATATGCAAAGAACCAGCTTTCCGGGTTCCAAGGAAAAAAGCTTCCTTGGTACCCAATTTTGTTTGGATCTATAGACTCTCATGGCCCTCCTAGGTCAGGACATCTTTCCTTTCTGTAGTCCTCGTTTGAACCCTAAATCATAGACAGCTTGGATTGTCTCTGTGGGGTGGATGTATTGTCCTCGTGTTTGACCTGGCGGCAGTAGCGAGGTCCGAGAGCCTCTCCTGGAACCGGGCGTGGGGACAGGGCTCACCGGGAGCCCCTGGTGGAAGTGGGCAATGCGCCGGGAGCACGCCAGGGGCGGGGCGATCCCAGGCGGCGCGGGTCGGGGTTCCGGTCGGGAGGGGGTAGGGGGTGGTAACAGTTGTGCTCTCGGGGGTCCCCACTGCAGCTGGAAACGCGCTGGGAGTGCGGCAGGGGCGGGGTAAACCTGGGCTGCGCGGGTCGAGATTTAGATGGCTGTGGGTGGGGGTTCGGTCCCAGTTGTGCTCTCCGGGGTCGCCACTGCGGCTAGGAACGCCCATTTCCTATGCTAATGTGTCCCCAAGGATCCACATCTAGTGGGTGCAGCGGAGGGCTGCGGGCCACAGGTCAGAGAACTGGGACTGCTTGGAGCAGGGAACCACGTATTCCGCCCTCTGTTGGCACATTCTCGGAGCTCCCCAACCTGGCGGTTGCAGAAAGGCCTCGCCCTTGGTGTCAAGGCCTTTACCGATCCACCCCTTTGCTGAAAAATCTCAGTCTGCACGGTTTTCCCAAGCAGCCTAGTGTCCCCTGGAAGTCCAAGGGACAGAACCCTGAACTCTGGCCGGCTGGCCCAGCCCTGCTTCTGGCACTTTGTAGGCCAGCGGGCCCTGGAGCACCTGCTAGGATGAGAAAGGGAAGGGTCCGCGAATTGCACCCTAGAAAGTTAGTAGGGTGCATGGATTTCAAACCCTGGTGGCCGCCCAGGCAGCAAAGAAGTGGGGAGGGCACCTTGCTGCCCTTTCATGGCAGAATCTGTGGCTGTCCTGATGCGTGGGCCTTTTCATGGGGACCTTGTGCAATAAAAGTTTGGTGTTTTGGTACTGAATAATTAGAAATTGTAAAAAGTTTAAATTATGTGCTGGTGTAATTAAAAAACAAAACAAAACAAAACCAAGCCCCAAGTGTTTGGCACAGGGAGGTTTAAGTATTGAAGGCCTGTTTTCCTTGCACTGTGGCATTCTATCAAGAAGTGTGCAGGATTTTTTTTTTTTTAAGAAAAGTGTTCGAAGAGCCTGAAACAGGAAACCCAGAGGTGCCCCTGTATTTTGGGGAAGGCCTTAGGAGGTCACTTGGAAATGCTGCTAGCTGTGGGGGAGGGGTCAGATGGGCTGTGCAGGCTTGTCCTTTGCATTCATGTTCTTGTGTGTAGAAACCCAGCTCGGAGCCATCTACTGATGTGTAAGAATTTCGCAGACAAACCTTGAGCTAAGCAATGCATTTGTTCCTGAGGAAATGTTTGTCTTAAGCGATGTAAATATCCTATGTATATCTGCTGGACTCTGGCTTCAGGTCGGTTCCCCCAATAGGCTCAGAAGCGACTTGAACAAAACAGTATGTTTTCCTCGTACCTTGTTCTCCTAATCTATGTTAAGGAAATGATATATTTGCCTGGAATACGGCCTTTCTTCAAGATTCATGTCAATCAGTTTTTGGCCCAGGATGACTCACCTGCTGCCAATGTGACCTCAAGGCATGTCGTGGGGGAGGGGCCTGGTGCCATTCCCTGAGACAGTGCCTTTCTTTCCTTAGCTGACTGCTAGTGCCTGTAGAATATCTGGCTAGAGACCAGCAGGGCGTACACCCCGCCTCAAGTCTAAGTCAGCAGCTTTCTCTATCTCATTTATACTTTAATAACACTTGATGACACAAAAGCTCTGAGCGATCAAATCATATCAAATCTTCATTTCAGATTGAAGATGCATTCCATGGTATTGCCATCTTAAGTCTTTCCATTGTTATGGAATATCTGTCCATGTATTCAGGATAGTTTTCAGCCAGGGTGTATAATTTCCAGTGTACCAGTCTTGTCATCCTCGTTACATCCATGGCAAAGTGTTGTATTCATGTTGACATTATTGAAAGGGAATTTTTTTAAATTCCTTTTCAGATTATTATCTGCTAATATATACAGAAAAAACTGTGTAATCTTTCGTTTTTATCAGTTCAGACAGCTTGATAGTTATCTTTAATTTCTTTCCTTTCTCATACTTTAAGATTTTCCGGGCACCGTACATGTACTGCCTCACCCCTAATCTCAGTCATGTGTTCAAAGGACTTCTGTCCTTTATTTGTTTACTTATTTTTTGCAACATTGAATTCGTTTTGACTATGCTGGGTCTCTGCTGCAAGATGGAAGTTGCTAGGACCTCTGGACTGCAGTCTTCCATCTCTTACTGACCTCTTGTTGACCTCTGCAGAATCCTGGTTGGCGGGAGCTTGTTAGTTCCTTGTTCCTTACCAGGACCTCCTGTGGTAAGTGTTTTTCTCTTCTCTGTTGCCTGGTAAGGGTGGATGGTCATTGGCATCCCAAAGCTAGCTAGAAGTCAATTATTTAGGCAGGCTTGTGCATAGATATGAGAGAAGGCAATGGCACCCCACTCCAGTACTCTTGCGTGGAAAATCCCATGGATGGAGGAGCCTGGTAGGCTGCAGTCCATGGGGTGGTTAAGAGTCGGACACCACTGAGCGACTTCACGTTCACTTTTCACTTTCATGCATGGGAGGAGGAAATGGCAACCCACTCCAGTGTTCTTGCCTAGAGAACCCCAGGGACTGCGGGGCCTGGTGGGCTGCCGTCTATGGGGTCGCACAGAGTCGGACACGACTGGAACGACTTAGCAGCAGCGGCGGCGGCAGCAGCAGCAGAAGCAAGGCATCGATATCAAAAGGGCTGCAAACAGTCAGGAAGGATCACATATGTCACCGTGAAACACTACTTCTCCACTTAGCCAAAGCTAACCAAAGATTTCTGTTCTAGGTCAACCTAGAAGAGATCACTTAAGAGGTAAAGAAACTTAAACTCCATTAGCAAAGGCAGTTCGACATCTCAAGAAAACTTGTGCTAGGCACAGAACTCTTTTCTGGGGGTCCACTTTCCCTACAACCTCCTTATCCCATTCTGTACCCATTCCTTTGCTTCTCCCATCCTGAAACTGCCACCTGTAAGACAGAACTACTTCGTTTTCCTTCCTCAAGTGGCATTGCATTCCACATACTTTCTTGATATAACAAGTCATACATTTCCCTTCAGCAACCAAGAACTGACTTTTATATTGGCATTGGCTATAGCCCGCCCCCCTCCCCCCACCCCCAAGAACAGAACAAAACAAAACAAAACAATTGCTTTCTTACATTTAACATGTCAGGATGGTGCCAGACACTATTCATGGAGAGTCAAAAATCTCTTTTGTTTCTGTGTAAAAGGGAGGTCCTTTCAAGTCGTGAATGTTTCAGAACTTTCATTTATTTGGAAATGACCTAGCTATTCAATACACTGTCGTCACAAGGATAGAAACTCGGGTAACCAAAACACCTGGAGAAACGTTTGTTAGCTCAGTTCAGTTCAGTTGCTCAGTCGTGTCTGACTCTTTGGGACCCCGTGGCCTGAAGGACGCCAGGCTTCCGTGTCTGTCACCAGCTCCAGGGGCTTGCTCAAACTCATGTCCATCGAGTCAGTGATGCCATCCAACCATCGTACCCTTGTCATCCCCTTCTCCTCTGCCTTCAATCAAGACTATGAGAGGCAGATATTTTAGAGTATAATTATTGTAAAGAGTTTGTCTAAAAGCTCATATCACATTTACATTTTTTACTTTTGTTGTTGTCGTTTCCAGGTAGTTTCTTGCTGACAAGCTTGTGACAGATATAACAATAGAGCAATTTTTACCTCAAAAGAAACCTAGGCACTATGAACATGTTGTGCTTAATGTTGTTGACTCTTAGACATGTCTATAATGGAGGAGCAAAACCAAAAATACTAGATATTTAATATTGACTAGTTCCCAGTTCACGGGACTCTGACATTCATTTAGGTCAATGTTTTCTTGTATTTCCAGCAGTTTGATTTGGAAGGGCTGCCTTGTCTTGAGACCATTGAAATCAGAACACAGAACTTGAGCAATATTATCAAAAAACACAAGGCTCACACTGACACATACCTTAATCCAAACAGACAGACAAGACATCTTCCAGGTTTCCGCCTGAGATTTAAAATATTTCTTTGAGCCAGTCTTCTGGGGAGTGGGGGGATGGGGGTGGCAGTAAGGCAGGCTTGGGTAACAAGCTAATTGTTGGTCATTGCATATGCAAAGAACCAGCTTTCCGGGTTCCAAGGAAAAAAGTTTCCTTGGTAACCAACTTTGTCTGGTTCTATAGAATATCATGGCCCTCCTAGGTCAGGTCATCTTGCCTTTCTGTAGTCCTCGTTTTATCCCTAAATCATAGACAGCTTGGATTGTCTCTGTGGGGTGTATGTATTGTCCTCATGTTTGACCTGGCGGCAGCAGCGAGGTCCGAGAGCCTCTCCTGGAACCGGGCGTGGGGACGGGGCTCACCGAGAGCCGCTGGTGAAGGTGGGCAGCGCCTCTGGAGCGCGGCAGGGGTGGGGCGCCCCGGGCGGCGCAGGGCGGGTGTCGGCTCCTGGCGGGGGTAGGGGAGGGCTTCCCAGTTGTGCTCTCGGAGATGGCCACTGCGGCTGGAAACGCGCCGGGAGCGCAGCCAGGGTGGGGTAAACCTGGGCTGCACAGGTCGAGATTCCGCTCGCTGTGGGTGGGGGGTCGGTCCCTGTTGTGCTCCCGGGGGTCGCCAATATGGCTGGGAACCCGCCGGGAGCCCGGCAGGGCCGGGACGAAACCTGGCGGCACGGGGCGGGGTGGGGGTCCGTTCGCAGCGGGGGTTGGCTCCTGGCAGGGGTGGGGGAGGGCTTTCCAGATGTGCTGTTGGGGGTCGCCATTGCGGCTGTGAATGCCCATTTCGTGAACTCCTGGATCCCCAAGGATCGGCATCCATCGGCCACAGCGGAGGGGTGCGGAACACAGGTAAGGGAACGGGGACTGCGTGGAGCAAGGAACCATGTATTCCGCCCTGTGTTGGCACAGTCTCAGAGCTCCCCAACCTGGCGGTCGCAGGAAGGCCTCGTCTTTGGGGTCAAGGCCTTTACCACTCCACCCCTCTGCTGAAAATCCTCAGAGTCTGCGCGGTTTTCCCAAGCAGCCTATTGTCTGCTGGAAGTCCAAGGGACAGAACCCTGAATTCTGGCCGGCTGGCCCAGCCCTGCTTCTGGCACTTTGTAGGCCAGCGGGCCCTGGAGCACCTGCTAGGATGGGAAAGGGAAGGGTATGCGAATTGCACCCTGGTGGCCGCCGAGGCAGCAAAGAAGAGGGGAGGGCACCTTACTGCCCTTTAATGGCAGACAGAATCTGTGGCTGTCCTGCTGCGTGGGCCTTTTCATGGGGACCTTGTGCAATAAAAGTTTACCGGTGAACTTAGGGAACTTCCCAGTGTGCTTCTGACAGATGAGGGATGCTGTGGAGTTGGCGGGGCCTCTCAGGACTCTGCTGGGTTTGGCACAATGGAAGAGGGCCTCATCTCCAGGGAAGGCAGGAACCTCAGGCTTCCTCTCCGTTTCGGACTCCGACCGCAGGGTACCTGCAGAGTTGGGACAGGAGAGTCAGGAATCGTCTTGTCTGAGGAAGGGAACTCCGCTTGCCTCTCGAGGTGCTCAGGGGGTCTCAGGCCCCTTGTTGAGCTGTGTGTGGAACCTGCGGGTATTTCCGGAAATGCACGACGGTGACAGTGCCCCTTCGTGTTGTGCCTTCACCCACTGGGTTGCCTTCGAAGAGGTGTCTGGGCCTCGGGTTCTTTTTAAGAGCGGACCGGGAAATCGGGGTCTTTCGGCATGTGGGAGCACCCACGGGGCTAGTCTCAAATTTCCTAGTGAGGCCGGCTTCATCCTGACGTGTGCCAGGAAGGCCGGGGACCCTTCCAGACAACGCAGGGGGATCGACTCTCCTGTCGCCATCAGGAGGGGAGAAGGGGCTCAGATGAAGTGGGGCCGGAACCCTCGGTGTTACCCTCGAGGGAAACCGGCGTGTGGGGGACTTTTGGGGGTTGCATGAAAGGAGTCAGGTACCATTTCGCACTTCAGGACAGAACCTGGGACTTCCCTTGAGATGCCGTAGCGGGCAAGGGCCTCATCTTGCGAAGACGTTGGAACCATGTGGATTTTCTCGAGTTGCGGCGGGATTCTAGAGTTACGACGGGGATTTCAGGCTTCCTCTTGTGTTGGCCCCGGGAAGCCTAATCTTCCATTCCAGTTGCGAGGGAAAGCTTGGGGTTGCACTCGAGTCACTGCAGGGCCAAAGAGACCTCATCTAGGCCTGTGTCCCGGACTTAACGTTCCTCTCAAGGGAAGACAGGGATCTCAGGGTGGCGTTCCAGACTCCCCCGGGGAGTCAGGCCTAGCCTCGAGGGCAAGCAAAGGATGCCGCTCTCCTCTCAAGTCACGACGCAGATCTCTTGGAGCCCACTGAGTGGCCTCAAGGGTGTCAGGCCTTCTCTTCAGTTTGGAGAGAGGACTCAGGATTGCGGTCTGGGTCAGGCAGGAAAAGAAGGCCCTCACCTCGCGAGGATGGGGGCTTCTCAGGGGTTTCCTCGAGCTGCGGCGCCCGTGGGGGTTTTTCACGAGGCAAGACGAGGATCTCAGGGAGCCTCTCGTGCGGTGCCAGGGAAGTCAGGTCTCTGTGCGGGTGGCGAGGGGGAGCGCGTCATGGCTCTCGAGTCATGGGAGAGGACTAGGGCCTCCAGACGCGTTGAAGAAGGACTCTCGAGGTCTTTCTGGGGTTGCGGCGGGAAAGCCTCATTTCCCTCGACTTCTTCCAGGAACCTGAGGGAACTTCCCATGGTGCCTCTGATAGGTGAGGGATGCTGTGGAGTTGGCGGGGCCTCTCGGGACTCCGCTGGGCTTGGCGCAATGGAAGAGGGCCTCATCTCGAGGGGAGACAGGAAACTTAGGCTTCCTCTCCTTTTCGGACTCCAACCACAGGGTCCCTGCAGAGTTGGGACAGGAGAGTCAGGCCTCGTCTTGTCTGAGGAAGGGAACTCCGCTTGCCTCTCGAATTGCTCAGGGTGTCTCACGCACCTCGTCGAGCTGTGTGTGGAAACCGCGGGTTTTTCCGGACGACTCACGGGGGTGTCAGTGCCCCTTCGAGTGGTACCTTCACCCACAGGGTTGCCTTCGAAGAGGGGTCCGGGCCTCGGGTCCTTCTCAAGAGCGGACCGGGGAATCGGGGGCGTTCGGCATGTGGCACCACCCACGTGGCTCGTCTCGAATTTCCCCGTGAGACCGGCCTCATCCTGAGGTGCGCCGGGAAGCCCGGGAACCCCTTCTGGACCACGCAGGGGAATCGCCTCTCCTGTCGCGATCAGGAGGGGAGAAGGGGCTCAGATGAAGCTGTGCCGGGACTCTCGGTGTTCCCCTCGAGGGAACCCGGCGTGTCGGGGAACTTTTGGGTGTCGTACGAAGGGTGTCAGGTACCGTTTCGCACTTCAGGGCGGATCATGGGACTTCCCTTGAGACGCCGTAGTGGGCAAGGGCCTCATCTTGCGAAGACGTTAGAACCACGTGTTTTTTCTCGATTTGCGGTGGGATTCTCGAGTGACGACAGGGATTACAGGCTTCCTCCTCTGTTGGCCCTGGGAAGCCCCGTCTTCCATTCGAGTGGCGAGGGAAAGCTGGGGGCTGCCTTGAGTCACTGCAGGGCCAAAGAGACCTCATCTAGGCTTGTGTCCAGGACATAATGTTCGTCTCCAGGGGGGACAGGGATCTCGGGGTTGCTTTCCTGATGCACCCGGGGAGTCAGTCCTTGTCTCGAGGGGAAGCGAAGGACTCCGCTCTCCTCTCGAGTTGCGACGGGTATCTCTTGGAGCCCACTGAGTGGCCTAAAGGGAGTCAAGCCTCCTGTGGAGTTTGGAGAGAGGACTCAGGATTGCTCTCCAGGCCATGCAGGAAAAGAAGGCCATCATCTCGCGATGAAGGGGGCGTCTCGTGGGTTTTCTCGAGCTGCAGCGCCAGTGTGGGGTTTCTCATGAGGTACTACGGGGAGCTCAGGGAGCCTCTCATGTGGCGCTTGGGAAGTCAGGTCTCCATGCGCATTGTGAGGGGGAGCGCGTCATTGCTCTAGAGTCATGGAAGGTGTATTGGGCCTCAAGAACCGTTAAAGAAGGACTTTCAAGGTGTTTCTTGGGTCACGGCAGTAAACCCTGGGTTCCCTCGACTAGTGCCGGTGGCCTCAGGGAGCTTCTCAGTGTGCCTCTGAGAAGTCAGGGATACCCTGGAGTTGGGAGGGCCCTCTCGGGACTCCACTGGGTTTGGTGCAATAGAAGAGGGCCTCATCTCGAGTGGAGGCAGGAACCTCAAGGTTCATCTCCATTTCTGACTCTGATCGCAGGGTCCCTGCAGAGTTAGGACAGGAGAGTCATGCCTCGTCTTGTAAGGAGGAATGGAACTCCGCTTGCCTCTCGAGTTATTCATGGGGTGACAGGCAACTTGTCGAACTGTGTTTGGAATCTGCGGGTTTTTCCGGACGATGCACGAGGGTGTCAGTGCCCCTTCGTGTTGTGCCTTCTTCCACAGGGTTGCCTTTGAAGAGGTGTCCGGGCATCGGGTTCTTATCAAGAGCGGACCGGGGAATCGGGGTCTTTCAGCATGTGTTACCACCCATGAAGCTACGTCTCAAATATTCTCGTTAGACCGGCCTCATCCTGAGGTGCGCCGGGAAGGTTGGGAACCCCTTCCAGACAAAACACGGGAGTCGACCCTCCAGTCGCAATCAGGAGGGGAGAAGTGGCTCAGATGAAGTCGTACCGGGAACCTCGGTGTTCCCCTCGAGAGAGACCAGGGTGTTGGGGAACTTTTGGAATCGCATCAAGGGTGCCAAGTTTTCACACTTGAAGTGTGAAAACACTTCAAGAAGAAACCTGGGACTTCTCTTTAGACGCTGTAGCGGGCAAGGGCCTCATCTTGCGATGACGGGGTAACCATGTGGTTTTTCTCGAGTTTCGGCGGGATTCTCGAGTTATGATGGGGAATTCAGGCTTCCTCTTGTGTTGGCCCAGGGAAGTCCAATCTTCCATTAGAGTTGCGAGAGAGAGCTAGGGATTGCTCTCGAGTCACTTCAGGGCAAAAGAGACCTCATCTAAGCTTGTGTCCGGGACCTAATGTTCCTCTCCAGGGGCGACAGAGATCTCGGGGTTGCATTTTAGACGCACCCGAGGAGTCAGGCCTTATCTCGAGAGGAAGGAAAAGACTCTGCTCTGCTCTCGAGTCCCGACGGGTATTTCTTGGAGACCACTGAGTGGCCTAAAGGGAGTCAAGCCTCCTGTGGATTTTTTTTTAAATTTTATTTTATTTTTAAACTTTACATAATTGTATTAGTTTTTCCAAATATCAAAATGAATCCGCCTCAGGTATACATGTGCTCCCCATCCTGAACCCTCCTCCCTCCTCCCCCCCATAGCATCCCTCTGGGTCGTCCCAGAGCACTAGCCCCAAGCATCCAGTGTCATGCATCAAACCTGGACTGGCAACTCTTTTCATACATGATATTTTACATATTTCAATGCCATTCTCCCAAATCTTCCCACCTTCTCCCTCTCCCACAGAGTCCATAAGACTCTTCTATACATCAGTGTCTCTTTTGCTGTCTCATACTCAGGGTTATTGTTACCGTCTTTCAAAGTTCCATATATATGCGTTAGTATACTGTATTGGTGTTTTTCTTTCTGGCTTACTTCACTCTGTATAATAGGCTGCAGTTTCATCCACCTCATTAGAACTGATTCATTCTATTCTTTTTAATGGCGGAGTAATACTCCATTGTGTATATGTACCACAGCTTTCTTATCCATTCATCTGCTGATGGACATCTAGGTTGCTTCCATGTCCTGGCTATTAGAAACAGTGCTGCGATGAACATTGGGGTACACGTGTCTCTTTCCCTTCTGGTTTCCTCAGTGTGTATGCCCAGCAGTGGGATTGCTGGATCATAAGGCAGTTCTATTTCCAGTTGTTTAAGGAATCTCCACACTGTTCTCCATAGTGGCTGTACTAGTTTGCATTCCCACCAACAGTGTAAGAGGGTTCCCTTTTCTCCACACCCTCTCCAGCATTTATTATTTGTAGACTTTTGGATTGCAGCCATTCTGACTGGCATGAAATGGTACCTCATAGTGGTTTTGATTTGCATTTCTATGATAATGAGTGATTTTGAGCATCTTTTCATGTGTTTGTTAGCCATCTGTATGTCTTCTTTGGAGAAATGTCTATTTAGTTCTTTGGCCCATTTTTTGATTGGGTCATCTATTTTTCTGGAGTTGAGCTGTAGGTGTTGCTTGTATATTTTTGAGATTAGTTGTTTGTCAGTTGCTTCATTTCCTATTATTTTCTCCCATTCCGAAGGCTGTCTTTTCACCTTGCTAATAGTTTGCTTTGATGTGCAGAAGCTTTTAAGGTTAATTAGGCCCCATTTGTTTATTTTTGTTTTTATTTCCAATATTCTGGGAGGTGGGTCATAGAGGATCCTGCTGTGATGTATTTCAGAGAGTGTTTTGCCTATGTTCTCCTCTAGGAGTTTTATAGTTTCGGGTCTTACGTTTAGATCTTTAATCCATTTTGAGTTTATTTTTGTGTATTGTGTTAGAAAGTGTTCTAGTTTCATTCTTTTACAAGTGGTTGACCAGATTTCCCAGCACCACTTGTTAAAGAGATTGTCTTTAATCCATTGTATATTTTTGCCTCCTTTGTCAAAGATAAGGTGTCCATATGTGTGTGGATTTATCTCTGGGCTTTCTATTTCGTTCCACTAATCTATATTTCTGTCTTTGTGCCAGTACCATACTGTCTTGATAACTGTGGCTTTGTAGCGGAGCCTGAAATCAGGTAGGTTGATTCCTCCAGTTCCATTCTTCTTTCTCAAGATCGCTTTGGCTATTCGAGGTTTTTTGTATTTCCATACAAATTGTGAAATTATTTGTTCTAGCTCTGTGAAGAATACTGTTGGTAGCTTGATAGGGATTGCGTTGAATCTATAAATTGCCTTGGGTAGTATACTCATTTTCACTATATTGATTCTTCCAATCCATGAACATGGTATATTTCTCCACCTATTAGTGTCCTCTTTGATTTCTTTCACCAGTGTTTTATAGTTTTCTATATATAGGTCTTTAGTTTCTTTAGGTAGGTATATTCCTAAGTATTTTATTCTTTCCGTTGCAATGGTGAATGAAATTGTTTCCTTAATTTCTCTTTCTGTTTTCTCAGTATTAGTGTATAGGAATTCAAGGGATTTCTGTGTGTTGATTTTATATCCTGCAACTTTACTATAGTCATTGGCTAGTTCTAGTAATTTTCTGGTGGAGTCTTTAGGGTTTTCTATGTAGAGGATCATGTCATCTGCAAACAGTGAGAGTTTTACTTCTTCTTTTCCAATTTGGATTCCTTTTGTTTCTTTTTCTGCTCTGATTGCTGTGGCCAAAACTTCCAAAGCTATGTTGAATAGTAATGGTGAAAGTGGGCACCCTTGTCTTGTTCCTGACTTTAGAGGAAATGCTTTCAATTTTTCACCATTGAGGATAATGTTTGCTGTGGGTTTGTCATATATAGCTTTTATTATGTTGAGGTATGTTCCTTCTATTCCTGCTTTCTGGAGATTTTTTATCATAAATGGATGTTGAATTTTGTCAAAGGCTTTCTCTGCATCTATTGAGAAAATCATATGGTTTTTATTTTTCAATTTGTTAAGGTGGTGTATTACATTGATTGATTTGCGGATATTGAAGAATCCTTGCATCCCTGGGATAAAGCCCACTTGGTCATGGTGTATGATCTTTTTAATGTGTTGTTGGATTCTGATTGCTAGAATTTTGTTAAGGATTTTTGCATCTATGTCATCAGTGATATTGGCCTGTAGTTTTCTTTTTTTGTGGGATCTTTGTCAGGTTTTGGTATTAGGCTGATGGTGGCCTCATAGAATGAGTTTGGAAGTTTACCTTCCTCTGCAATTTTCTGGAAAAGTTTGAGCAGGATAGGTGTTAGCTCTTCTCTAAATTTTTGGTAGAATTCAGCTGTGAAGCCGTCTGGACCTGGGCTTTTGTTGGCTGGAAGATTTTTGGTTACAGTTTCCATTTCCGTGCTTGTGATGGGTCTGTTAAGATTTTCTATTTCTTCCCTGGTCCAGTTTTGGAAAGTTGTACTTTTCTAAGAATTTGTCCATTTCTTCCACGTTGTCCATTTTATTGGCATATAATTGTTGATAGTAGTCTCTTATGATCCTTTGTATTTCTGTGTTTTCTGTTGTGATCTCTCCATTTTCATTTCTAATTTTATTGATTTGATTTTTCTCCCTTTGTTTCTTGATGAGTCTGGCTAATGGTTTGTCAATTTTATTTATCGTTTCAAAGAACCAGCTTTTGGTTTTGTTGATTTTTGCTATGGTCTCTTTTGTTTCTTTTGCATTTATTTCTGCTCTAATTTTTAAGATTTCTTTCCTTCTACTAACCCTGGGGTTCTTCATTTCTTCCTTTTCTAGTTGCTTTAGGTGTAGAGTTAGTTTATTTATTTGACTTTTTTCTTGTTTCTTGAGGTGTGCCTGTATTGCTATGAACTTTCCCCTTAGGACTGCTTTTACCGTGTCCCACAAGTTTTGGGTTGTTGTGTTTTCATTTTCATCCGTTTCTATGCAAATTTTGATTTCTTTTTTGATTTCTTCTGTGATTTGTTGGTTATTCAGCAGCGTGTTGTTCAGCCTCCATATGTTGGAATTTTTAATAGTTTTTCTCCTGTAATTGAGATCTAATCTTACTGCATTGTGGTCAGAAAAGATGCTTGGAATGATTTCTATTTTTTCGAATTTACCAATGCTAGCTTTATGGCCCAGGATGTGATCTATCCTGGAGAAGGTTCCATGTGCACTTTAGAAAAAGTTGAAATTCATTGTTTTGGGATGAATTGTCCTATAGATATCAATTAGGTCTAACTGGTCTATTGTATCATTTAAAGTTTGTGTTTCCTTGTTAAATTTCTGTTTAGTTGATCTATCCATAGGTGTGAGTGGGGTATTAAAATCTCCAACTATTATTGTGTTAGTGTTAATTTCTCCTTTCATACTTGTTAGCATTTGTCTTACATACTGTGGTGCTCCCACGTTGGGTGCATATATATTTATAATTGTTATATCTTCTTCTTGGATTGATCCTTTGATCATTATGTAGTGACCTTCTTTGTCTCTTTTCACAGCCTTTGTTTTAAAGTCTATTTTATCTGACATGAGTATCGCTACTCCTGCTTTCTTTTGGTCCCTATTTGCATGGACAATCTTTTTCCAGCCCTTCACTTTCAGTCTGTATGTATCCCCTGTTTTGAGGTGGGTCTCTTGTAGACAACATATGTAGGGGTCTTGTTTTTGTATCCATTCAGCCAGTCTTTGTCTTTTGGTTGGAGCATTCAACCCATTTACGTTTAAGGTAATTACTGATAAGTATGATCCCATTGCCATTTACTTTATTGTTTGGGGTTCGAATTTATACACCGTTTTTGTGTTTCCTGTTTAGTATTTGTTGGAGAGCTGGTTTGGTGGTGCAGAATTCTCTCAGCTTTTGCTTGTCTGAAAAGCTTTTGATTTCTCATTCATACTTGAATGAGATCCTTGCTGGGTACAATAATCTGGGCTGTAGGTTATTTTCTTTCATCATTTTAAGTATGTCTTGCCATTCCCTCCTTGCTTGAAGAGTTTCTATTGAAAGATCAGCTGTTATCCTTATGGCAATTCCCTTGTGTGTTATTTGTTGTTTTTCCCTTGCTGCTTTTCATATTTGTTCTTTGTGTTTGATTTTTGTTAATGTGATTAATATGTGTCTTGGGGGGTTTCGCCTTGGCTTTATCCTGTTTGGGACTGTCTGGGTTTCTTGGACTTGAGTGATTATTTCCTTCCCCATTTTAGGGAAGTTTTCAACTATTATCTCCTCAAGTATTTTCTCACGGTCTTTCTTTTTGCCTTCTTCTTCTGGGACCCCTATGATTCGAATGTTGTAGCGTTTAATATTGTCCTGGAGGTCTCTGAGATTGTGCTCATTTCTTTTAATTCGTTTTTCATTTATCCTCTCTGATTCATTTATTTCTACCATTCTATCTTCGAATTCACTAATCCTATCTTCTGCCTCTGTTATTCTACTATTTGTTGCCTCCAGAGTGTTTTTAGTTTCATTTATTGCATTATTCATTATATATTGACTCTTTTTTTATTTCTTCTAGGTCCTTGTTAAACCTTTCTTGCATCTTCTCAATCCTTGTCTCCAGGCTATTTATCTGTGATTCCATTTTAATTTCAAGATTTTAGATCCATTTCACTATCCTTACTCGGAATTCTTTATCAGGTAGATTCCCTATCTCTTCCTCTTTTGTTTGGTTTGGTGGGCATTTATCCTGTTCCTTTATCTGCTGGGTATTCCTCTGTCTCATCTTGTTTAAATTGCTGAGTTTGGGGTGTCCTTTCTGTATTCTGGCAGTTTGTGGAGTTCTTTACTCTGGCATTTCCTCGTTGTGTGTGGGTTTGTACAGGTTTCTTGTCAAGGTTTCCTGGTTAGGGAAGCTTGTGTCCATGTTCTGGTGGGTGGAGCTGTATTTCTTCTCTCTGGAGTGCAATGAAGTGTCCAGTAATGAGTTATGAGATGTTTGTGGCTTTGGGGTGACTTTGGGCAGCCTGTATCTTGAAGCTCAGGGCTGCGTTCCTTTGTTGCTGCAGAATTTGCTTGGTATGTCTTGCCCTGGAACTTGTTGGCCCTTGTGTGGTGCTTGATTTCAGTGTCGGTATGGAGGCATTTGATGAGCTCCTGTCAATTAATGTTCCTTGGAGTCAGGAGTTCCCTGGAGGCAGGGTTTGGACTTAAGCCTCCTGCTTCCAGTTATCTGTCTTACTTTTACAGTAGTTTCAAAACTTCTCCTTCTATACAGCACCATTGATAAAACATCTACGTTAAAGAAGAAAAGTTTCTCTACTGTGAGGGTCACTCAGAAAGGTTCACAGCGTTACATGGAGAAGAGAAGAGGGAGGAGGGAGTTAGAGGTGACCCAAATGAGATCAGGTGGAATCAATAGTGGAGAGAGTGGGCTGGCCAGTAGTCACTTCCTTATGTGCACTCCACAACTGGACCGCTCAGAGATGTTCACAGAGTTATACAGAGACAAGAAGAAGGAGGAAGGAGACAGAGGTGGCCAGAAGGATAAAAGGGGGGAATGAAAAGGAGGGAGACAGATCCAGCCAGTAATCAGTTCCCTAAGTGTTCTCCACCGTCTGGAATACACAGAAATTCACAGAGTTGGGTAGAGTAGAGAGGGGTTAGGGAGGAGACACAGGCGACCTGGTGGAGAAAAAGGAGAGTCCAAAGGGAGAGAGAGCAGTCAAGCCAGTAATCTCGCTCCCTAGTGAAAAATGGGTACTGAAGATTGGGTTCTTAAAGGTACAAAATTGGTAACAAATACATAAAAGCAAAAATTAAAAATCTAGAGTAGAGTTTGGAATTTCAAAAATACGATGTTAAAGAAAAGAAGAAGGAAAAGAAAGAGAGAAAAAACGAACAAAGAAAAACAAACATGGTCGCAAAAATTATCAAGAAAATACAGGTACAAAATTGATAACTAATACCAAAAAGCAAAAATTAAAAATCTAGAGTAGAGTTTGGAATTTCAAAAATACAATGTTAAAAAAAAGGAAGAAGAAAACTAAAGAGAAAACAAACAAACAAAAGCAAGCAATGTCGCAAAAATTATAAAGAAACTACAGGTACAAAATTGATATCAAATATCAAAAAGCATAAATTAAAAATCTAGAGTACAGTTTGGAATTTCAAAAATACAATGTTAAAGAAAAGAAGAAAAAAAAACAAAACAAAAAAACAAGGTCAAAAAATTATTATATATATATATATAAATATATATATATGAAGTTTGCTGAAGAAGAAAAAAATAGGGTCTTTTTTTTGCAAAGTAATAGGTTATAAAAGTGAAAATTAAATGAACAATAGAGGACTTAAAATTAAAAAAATTAAAAAAAAGAAAGAATGATCATAAAAATATATCTAGGACTTTCTCTGGTTTTGTTGTGAGTATTGTGGGTTCGGTTCATTTTTGGCTAGTTCCTTGGTCCGACTTATATTTCTCAAGATCTATAGGCGCCTTCCTATGTAGTCCTAATAACCACAGGGTTTTAATCTATTGCCTGTAGCTTCCAAGGCGTTTCCCTCTGTTATAGCTTCTTTTGTTTGCTGGTCTCTTCAGTGTCTGGTTTACGCCCTGACACAAAGGGGACGGTGGAGGACACTTTTTTTTTTTAGGCTCACTTGTTCAGTTGCGCTGTGGGGAGGGAGGGAGGGAGTGATGCTGCAAACAAATAACACTGGCGTGCGTTCGCAGTGCCTCAGCCACACTGGGTCTGCCCCCGCTCACGGCGCGTGTAGCCTTCCTGCCCACACTGCTCGGGCTCTAGGTTGTTCCACCGGGAACAATCCGAGGCTGGCCCTGGGCTGCATGCACCTCCCAGGTCCAAGCCGCTCAGGTTCAGGCACTCGGGTAGTCCTCAGAGGCACAGACTCAGTTCGGCCTGCGTTTTGTGCTCTTCCCAGGTCCGAGCAGCTCAGGTGATGAGGTGTTTGGCGAGCGCCAATGTTGTGACTTATCGCCTCCCCGCCACTCGGTTATCTGGGTGTAAAACAGGCGCACCTTCTCAGGCAGATGTTGACCGTCCAGATCCCCAAGAAGTTTTAGTTAGCAAAGAAGCCTGCTTACAGTTTTATAGATAATGTCTCTCTGGGGCTGCGATTGCCCCCTTCCGGCTCTGGCTGCCTGTCACTGGAGGGGGAAGGTCTGCAGCCGGCTATCTCTGTTCAGTCCTTTGTTCCGTGTGCAGGCCTGGCGGTGTCTTAGGTTAGGGCTGGCTTTTTGCGTGGTAGATATCGCAGAGTCTGGTTTGCTAGCCCAAGTTATTTCGTTCAGATAGCGCTCATGGTATTCAGGCCAGATTCTTACTCTAAGCGATGCAGCCGGCGCCGCGCCTCCCTGCCCAGCCCCTGCTTGCTAATGGTGTGAGCAGGCGTCTGCACTGCTTCGCGGCTGGGGGAGTTACCGTAGGGCTTGCAATCTGCGAGTTTTAATTGTTTATTTATTTTTATCCCCCTTATGTTGCCCTTTGTGCTTCCAAAGCTTGGCAAAGATTTGGCAGTGAAAAGCTTTCCTGGTGTTTGGAAACTTTTCTCTTTTTAAGACTATCTTCCCGGGACGGAAATCCCTCCCTCCCTCTTTTGTCTCTTTTTTTGTCTTTTATACTTTTTCCTACCTACTTTCCAAGAGTTGGGTTGCTTTTCTGGGTGCCTGATGTCCTCTGGCAGCATTCATAAGTTGTATTGTGGAATTTACTCGACGTTTAAATGCTCTTTTGATGAAATTGTTTGGGGAGGAAAAGAGTTCTCCCCGTCCTACTCCTCAGCAATCTTGGCTCCTCTCTTGTGGAGTTTGGAGAGAGCACGCGGGATTGCTCTCCAGGCCATGCAGGAAAAGAAGGCCCTCATCTCGCGATGTCGGGGGAGTCTCGTGGTTTTTCTGGAGCTGCGGTGCCAGTGTGGGGTTTCTCACAAGGTACGACCGGAAGCTCAGGGAGCCTCTCGTGTGGTGTCAGGGAAGTCAAGTCTCCATACGAGTGGCGAGGGGGCGCACGTCATTGCTCTCGAGTCATGGTAGAGGAATCAGGGCTCAACTCAATGAAAAAGGACGCTCGAGGTCTTTCTCGGGTTGCGGCAGGAAACCCTGGGTTCCCTCGACTTGTGCCTGTGACCTCAGGTAGCTTCTCAGGGTGCCTCTGAGAAGTCAGGGATAGTATGGAGCTGGGAGAGGCCTCTCGGGACTCCACTGGGTTTGCTGCAATGGAAGAGGGCCTAATCTTGAGATCAGGAAGGAACCTCAGGGTTCCTCTCCATTTCGGACTCAGATCGCAGGGTCCTTGCAGAGTTGGGACAGGAGAGTCAGGCCTCGTCTTGTGTGGAGGAATGGAACTCCGCTTGCCTCTCAAGTTGTTCAAGGAGTGACAGGCCACTTGTCGAGCTGTGTGTGGAACCTGCGGTTTTTTTCAGACAATGCACGGCGGTGTCAGTGCCCCTTCGTGATGTGCTTTCATCCACAGGGTTACCTTCGAAGTGGTGTGTGGGCATCAGGTTCTTATCAAGAGCGGACCAGGAAATCGGGGTCTTTTGGAATGCGGCACCACACACGAGGCTACGTCTCGAATTTCCTCATGAGACGGGCCTCATGCTGAGGTGCCCCTGGAAGGTGGGGAAAGCCTTCCAGACAAAGCAGGTTAATCGACCCTCCTGTCGCGATCAGGAGGGGAGAAGGGGCTCAGATGAAGTGGTGCCGGGAACCTCGGTGTTCCCCTTGAGTGAGACTGGTATGTCAGGGAACTTTTGGGGTCTCATGAAGCTTGCCAAATACTGTTTCAAACTTCAAGACGAAACGTGGGACTTCTCTTGAGACGCTGTGGTGGGCAAGGGCCTCATCTTGTGATGAAGGGGAAACCACGTGGTTTTTTTCGAGTTGCGATGGGATTGTTGACTTACGACGGGGAATTCAGGCTTCCTCTTCTGTTGGCCCAGGGAAGTCCATTCTTCCATTCGAGTTGCCAGAGAGAGCTGGGTGGGAATTGCTCTCGAGTCACGGCAGGTCAAAATAGACCTCATCTAGTCTTGTGTCCAGGACCTAATGTTCCTCTCCAGGGGCGATAGGGATCACGGGGACGCATTCCAGACTCACCCAGTGAGTCAGGCCTCGGCTCGAGGGGAAGCAAAGGATTCTGATATCCTCCTGGGTCACGATAGGTATCTCTTGGAGCCCACTGAGTGGCCTCCAGGGAGTCAAGCCTCCTGTGGAGTTGGAGAGAGGACTCGGGATTGCTCTCCAGGCCATACAGGAAGAGAAGGCCCTCAGCTCGCAATGACGGGGGCGTCTTGTGGGTTTTCTCGAGTTGGGGCGCAAGTATGAATTTTCTCACGAGGTACAACGGGGATCTCAGGGAGCCTCTCATGTGGCGCCAGGAAAGTCAGGTGTCTATGCGTGTGATGAGGGGGAGCCCATAAATGCTCTCGAGTCATGGTAGGGAAATCGGGACTCAAGACGCGTTGAAGAAGGAGTCTCAAGGTCTTTCTCAGGTTGTGGCAGGAAACCCTGGGTTCCCTCGACTTGTACCGGTGACCTAGGGAGCTTCTCAGGGTGCCTCTGAGAAGTCAGGCATACTGTGGACTTGGGAGGGGCTCTCGGAACTCCACTGGGTTTGGTGCAATGGCAAAGGTTCTCATCTCGAGTTGAGGCAGGAACCTAAGTGTTCCTCTCCATTTAAAACTCCGACCACAGGGTCCCTGAAGAATTGGGACAGGAGAGTCAGGCCTCGTCTTGTGTGGACGAATGGAACTCCACTTGCCTCTCGAGTTGTTCACAGGATAACAGACCATTTGTTGAGCTTTGAGTGGAACCTTCGGTTTTTTCCGTAAGATGCATGAGGGGGTCAGTGCCCCTTCGTGTTATGCCTTCATCCACAGGGTTGCCTTCAAAGAGGTGTCTGGACATCGGGTTCTTATCAATAGCGGAGCAGGAAATCGGGGTCTTTCAGAACGTGGCACCATCCATGAGGCTACGTCTCGAATTTCTTCGTTAGACTGGTGTCATCCTGAGGTGCGCCATGAAAATCGGGAACCCCTTCCAGACAAAGCAGGGGAATCGACCATCTTGTCGCGATCAGGAGGAGTGAAAGGGCTCAGTTGAAGTCGTGCCGGGAACCTCGGTGTTCCCCTCGAGTGGAACCGGTGTGTCGGGAAACTTTTGGGGTCGCTTCAAGGGTGCCAAGTACCGTTTTGCACTTCAATACGGACTTGGGGCTTCACTTGACACGCTGTAGAGGGCAAGGGCCTCATCTTGGGATGACGGGGGAATCACGTGGTTTTTCTCAAGGTGCGGCGGGATTCTCGAGTTACGACAGGGAATTCAGGCTTCCTCTTGTGTTGGCCCAGGGAAGTCCAATCTTCCATTCGAGTTTCGAGGGAGAGCTGGGGTTTGCTCTTGAGTCACTGCAGGGCAAAAGAGACCTCATCTAGGCTTGTGTCCAGGACCTAATATTCCTCTCCAGGGCCGACAGCGATCTCGGGTTTGCATTCCAGACGCATCCTGGGAGTCCGAGCTCGACTCGAGGGGAAGCAAAGGACCCCGCTCTCCTCTCGAGTCGCCACAGGTGTCTCTTGGAGCCCACTGAGTGGCCTAAAGGGAGTCAAGCCCCCTGTGGAGTTTGGAGAGAAGACTCGGGATTGCTCTCCAGGCCATGCAGGAAAAGAAGATCCTCATCTCGCGATGACAGGGGCGTCTTGTTGTTTTTCTCGAGCTGTGGTGCCAGTGTGCAGTTTCTGACGAGGTGCGACGGGAAGCTCAGAGAGCCTTTCGTGTGGCGCCAGGGAAGTCAGGTCTCCATGCGCATGGCAAGGGGGAGCGCGTCATTGCTCTCGAGATATGGTACGGGAATCAGGCCTCAAGATACGTTAAAGCAGGACTCTCAAGGTCTTTCTCAGGTTGGGGCAGGAAACCCTGGGTTCCGTCGACTTCTGCCGGTGACCTTAGGGAGCTTCTCAGGGTGCCTCTGAGAAGTCAGGCATACTGTGGATTTGGGACGGGCCTCTCGGGACTCCTCTGGTTTTGCGGCAATGGAAAAGGCCTCGTCTTGAGTGGAGGCAGGAACCTCAGGCTTCCTCTCCATTTCTGACTCGGTGCGCAAGGTCCCTAGAGTTGTGACAGGAGAGTCAGGCCTCGTCTTGTGTGGAGGAATGGAACTCCGCTTGCTTCTCGAGTTGTTCACGAGGTGACAGACCACTTGTGGAGCTGTGTGAGAACCTGCGGGTTTTTCCGGAAGATGCACGGGGTGTCAGTGCCCCTACGTGTTGTGCCTTCATCCACAGGCTTGCCTTCGAAGAGGTGTCCAGGAGTCTGGTTTTGATCAAAAGTGGACCATGGAATCGGGATCTTTCGGCATGTAGTATGGCCCTCGAGGCTACGTCTCGAATTTCCTCGTGAGACCGGCCTCATCCTGAGGTGCGCCGGGAAGGTCGGGAACCCCTTCGAGACAAAGCAGTGGAATCGACCCTCCTATCGCGATCATGAGAGGAGAAAGGCCTCAGATGAAGTGGTGCCGGGAACTTCAGTGTCCCCTCTAGTGAGATCGGTATATAGGGGAACTTTTGGGGTCACATCAAGGGTGCCAAGTACTGTTTTGCACTTCAAGACGGAATGTGAGACTTCTCTTGAGACGCTGTAGGGGGCAAGGGCCTCATCTTGCAATACGGGGAACCACGTGATTTTTCTCGAGTTGCGGCGGGTTTCTCAAATTACAACTGGAAATTCAGGCTTCCTCTTGTGTTGGCTCAGAAAGGCCAATCTTCCATTCGAGTTGCAAGGGAAAGCTAGGGGTTTTGCTTGAGTCACTGCAGGGCCAAGGAGACCTCCTCTAGGCTTTTGTCCAGGACCTAAGGTTCCTCTCCAGGGGCGACAGGGATCCAGGGTTGCATTCCAGACTCACCCTCGTAGTCAGACCTCATCTCGAGGGGAAGCAAAGGACACCGCTCTCCTCCTGAGTATCGACGCGTATCTCTTGGAGCCCACTGAGTGACCTAAAGGGAGTCAAGCCTCCTTTGGAGTTTGGAGAGAGGATTCGGGATTGCTCTTCAGGTCATGCAGGAAAGAAGGCCCTCATTTCACCATGACAGGGGCGTCTCGTGGGTTTTCTCGAGCTGCAGCGCCAGTGTGGGGTTTCTCACGAGGTACGATGGGGAGCTCAGGGAGCCTCTCATGTGGTGCCGGGGAAGTCAGATCTTCATGCGCGTGGCGAGGGGGAGCGCGTCATTTTTCTCCAGTCATGGTAGGGGAATCGGGCCTCAAGACGCGTGAAGGACTCTCGAGATTTTTCTCAGGTTACGGCAGGAAACCCTGGGTTCCCTCGACTTATGCCCGTGACCTCAGGGAGCTTCTCAGGGTGCCTCTGAGAAGTCAGGGATACTATGCAGTTGGGAGGGGCCGCTCCGAACTCCACTGGGTTTGGTGCAGTAGAAGAGGGCCTTATCTCGATTTGAGGCAGGAACCTCATGGTTCCTCTCCATTTCTGAATCGGATCTCAGTGTCCATGCAGAGTTGGGACAGGAGAGTCAGGCCTCGTCTTGTGTGGAGGAATTTAACTCCTCTTGCCTCTCGAGTTGTTCACGGGGTGACAGGCCACTTGTCGATCTGTATGTGGAACTTGCGGGCTTTTCCAACGATGCAGGAGGGTGTCAGACCCCTTCGTTTTGTGCCTTCGTCCACAGGATTGCCTTCGAAGAGGTGTCCTAGCATTGGGTTCTTATCAAGAGCAGACAGGGAAATCGGGGTCTTTCGGCGTGTGGCACCAACCACAAGGCTACGTCTCGAATTTCCTCGTGAGACCGGCCTCATCCTGAGGTGCGCCGGGAAGGTCCGGAACCCCTTCCAGACAAAGCAGGGTAATCGACCCTCCCATCGCGATCAGGAGGGGATAAGGGGCTCAGAACAAGCGGTGCACCGAACCTTGGTGTTCCCCTCGAGTGAGACCAGGGTGTCGGGGAACTTTTGTGGTAACATCAAGGTTGCCAATTATCGTTTTAAACTTCAAGATGGAACGTGGGGCTTCTCCTGAGACGCTGTAGCTGGCAAGGGCCTCATCTTGCGATGACGGGGGAACCACGTGGTTTTCCTCGAGTTGCGGCGGGATTTTCGAATTACGATGGGGAATTCAGGTTTCCTCTTGTGTTGTCCCAGGGAAGTCCATTCTTCCATTCGAGGTGCGAGGGACAGCAGGGGATTGCTCTCGAGTCACTTCAGGGCAAATGAGACCTCATCTATGCTTGTGTCTAGGACCTAATGTTCCTCTCCAGGGGCGACAGGGATCTCGGGGTTGCATTCCAGACTCACCTGAGGAGTCAGGCCTGGTATATAGGGGAAGCAAAGAATTCCGCTCTCCTCTCGAGTCCCAATGGGTATCTCTTGGAGCCCACAGAGTGGCCTAAAGGGAGTCAGGCCTCCTGTGGAGTTTGAAGAGAGGCCTCGAGATTGCTCTCCAGGCCATGCAGGAAAAGAAGGCCTTCATCTCGCGATGACGGAGGCGTCTTGTGGGTTTTCTGGAGCTGGGGAGCCAGTGTGGGATTTCTCACGAGGTATGACGGGGAGCTCAGGGAGCCTCTCGTGTGGCGCCAGGGAAGTCAAGTCTCCATGCGAGTTTCGAGGGGGAACGCGTCATTGCTCTCGAGTCATGGTAGGGGAATCGGGATTCAAGACGCGTGAAGGAGGATTTTCGAGGTCTTTCTCGCGTTGCGTCAGGAAACCCTGTGTTCCCTCGACTTGTGCCGGTGACCTCAGGGAGCTTCTAAGGGTGCCTCTGAGAAGTCGCGATACTGTGGATTTTGGAGGGGCCTCTCGGGCCTCCACTGTTTTTGGTGTAATGGAAGAGGGCCTCATCTCGAGTGGAGTCAGGAACCTCAGGGTTCCTCTCCATTTCGGACTCCGATCGCAGGGTCCCTTCAGAGTTGGGACCGGAGAGTCAGGCCTCGTCTTGAGTGGAGGAATGGAACTCTGCTTGCCTCTCGAGTTGTTCATGGGATGACAGGCCTCTTGTCGAGCTGTGTGTGGAACCTGCGGCTTTTACCGAATGATGCACGGGAGTGTCAGTGACCCTTCGTTTTGTGCCTTCGTCCACAGGGTTGCCTTCGAAGAGGTGTCCGGGCATCGGGTTCTTCTCAAGAGTGGGCCGGGAAATCGGGGTATTTCGGCATGTGACACCACCCCCGATGCTATGTCTCGAATTTCCTCGTGAGACCGGCCTCATCCTGAGGTGCACCGGGAATGTGGGGAACCCCTTCCAAACAAAGCAGGGGAATAGACCCTCCTGTCTCGAACAGGAGGGGAGAAGGTGCTCAGATGAAGTGGTGCGGGAACCTAGGTGTTCCTGTCGAGTGAGACCGGCGTGTCCAGGAACATTTGGTGTCGCATCAAGGGTGCAATATACCGTTTCGCACTTCAAGACGGAACGTGGTTCTTTTCTTGAGAGGCCATAGCAGCAAGGGCCTCATCTTGGGATGACGTTGGAAACACGTGGTTTTTCTCGAGTTTCGGCGGGATTCTCGAGTTACGAAGGGGATTTCTGGCTTCCTCTTGTGTTGGCCCAGGGAAGCCCAATCTTCCATTCGAGTTGCGAGGGAGAGCTGGGGGTTGCGCTCGAGTCACTGCAGGGCAAAAGAAACCTCATCCAGGCTTGTGTCTAGGACCTAATGTTCCTCTCAAGGGGTGACTGGGATCTTGGGGTTGCATTCCAGACTCACCCAGGAGTCAGGCGTCATCTCGAGGGGAAACAAAGGACTTATCTCTCTTCTCGAGTCGCGACGCGTATTTCTTGGAGCCCACTGAGTGGACTAAAGGGAGTCAAGCCTCCTCTGGAGTTTGGAGAGAGGACTCGGGATTGCACTCCAGGACATGCAGGAAAAGAAGGCCCTCATCTCACGATGACGGGGGGGGGTGTCTCAGTGGTTTTACCGAGCTGCAGCGCCTGTGTTGGTTTCTCAGGAGGTACGACGGGGAGCTCAGGGAGCCTCTTGTGTGGCGCCAGGGAAGTTAGGTCTCGATGCGTGTGGCAAGGGGGAGCGCGTCATTGCTCTCGAGTCATGGTAGGGGAATCAGGCCTCTAGATGCGTTGAAGAAGGACTCTCAAGATCTCTCTCGGGTCTTGGCAAGAATACCTGAGTTCCCTCGACTTGTGCCGGTGACCTCAGGGAGATTCTCCGGGTGCCTCTGAGAAGTCAGGGATACTGTGGAGTTGGGAAAGACCTCTCGGGACTCCACTGGGTTTGGTGAAATGGAAGGGGGCCTCATCTCGAGGGGAGGCAGGAACCTCAGGGTTCCTCTCCATTTCTGATTCCAATCGCAGCCCCCTGCATAGTTGGGAGAGGTGAGTCAGGCCTTGTCTTGTGTGCAGGAATGGACCTCCGCTTGCCTCTCGAGTTGTTCACTGGGTGACAGGAACTTGTTCAGCTGTATGAGTAACCTGCGGTCTTTTCCGGACGATGCACGGGGGTGTCAGTGCCCCTTCGTGTTGTGCCTTCATCCACACTATCTTCGAATAGGTGTCTGGGCATCGCGTTCTTATCAAGAGCGGATCGGGAAATCGCGGTCTTTCGGCATGTGGCACCACCATCGAGGCTACGTCTCGAATTTCCTCGTGAGACAGCCTCATCTGAGGTGCGTGGAGAAGGTCGGGAACCCCTTGCAGACAAAGCAGGGGAATCGGCCCTCCTTTCGCGATCAGGAGGGGAGAAGGGGCTCAGATGAAGTGGTGCCAGGAACCTCGGTGTTCCCCTCGAGTGCGACCCGTATGTCGGGGAACTTTTGGGGTAGCATTAAGGGTGCCAAATATCATTTCACACTTGAAGACAGAACGTGGGACTACTCTTGAGACGCTGGAGCGGGCAAGGGCCTCATCTTGCAATGAAGGGGAAACCACGTGGTTTTTCTCAAGTTGAGGTGGAATTCTCGAATTACTACTGGGAATTCAGGCTTCCTCTTGTGTTGGCCCAGGGAGATCCAATATTCCATTCGGGTTGCGAGGGAAAGCTGGGGAGTGCTCTCGAAGTACTGCAGGGCAAAAGCGACCTCATCTAGCCTTGTGTTCAGGACCCAATGATCCTCTCCAAGGGCGACAGGGATCTCGGGTTTGCATTACAGACTCACCCAGGGAGTTAGGCCTCGTCTCGAGGGGAAGCAAAGGACTCGGCTCTCCTCTCGAGTAGCGACGCGTATCTCTTGGAGCCCACTGAGTGGTCTAAAGGGAGTCAACCCTCCTCTTCAGTTTGGAGAGAGGACTCGGGATTGCTCTCCAGGCCATGCAGGAAAAGAAGGCCCACATCTCGAGATGACGGGGGCGTCTCGTGTGTTTTCTCGAGCTGCGGCGCCAGTGTGGGGTTTCTCACGAGGTACGACGGGGAGTTCAGGTAGCCTCTCGTGTGGCAACAGGGAAGTCAGGTCTCCATTGGCGGGGCAAGTGGGAGCGCGTCATTGCTCTCAAGTCAGGGTAGGGGAATCGGGCCTCATGACGGGTAGAAAAAGAACTCTCGATGTCTTTCTAGGGTTGCGGCAGGAAACCCTGGGTTCCCTTGACTTGTGCCGGTGACCTCAGGGAGCGTCTCAGGGTGCCTCTGAGAAGTCAGGGATACTGTGGATTTGGGAGAGGCCTCTCGGGACTCCTCTGGGTTTGGTGCAATGGAAGTGGGCCTCATCTCGAGTTCAGGCAGGAACCTCAGGGTTCTGCTCCTGACTTCCTGGAGGCCGGATCTGACTCAGATCGCAGGGTCCCTGTTGAGTTTGCTCAGGAGTGTCAGGTCTCGTGTTCTGCAGAGGAATGGAACTCCGCTTACATCTCAAGTTGTTCAAGGATGACACCACTTTTCGTGATGTGTGTGGAACCTGCGGGTTTTTCGGAGATGCACGGGGGCGTCAGTGCTCCTTCCTGTTGTGCCTTCATCCACAGGGTTGCCTTCGAAGAGGTGTCCGGGCATCGGGTTCTCCTCAAGTGCGGACCGGGAAATTGGGTTCTTTCAGCATGTTGCACCACCCACGAGGCTACGTCTCGAATTTCCTCGTGAGACCGGCCTCATCCTGAGGCTCGCAGGAAAGTCCGGGAACCCTTTCCAAACAAAGCAGGGGAATCGACCCTCCTTTCGGGATCAGGAGGAGAGAAAGGGCTCAGATGAAGTAGTGCCGGGAACCTCGGTGCTCTCCTTGAGTGAAAGTCGGGTAACTTTTCGCGTTGCATCAAGGGTGCCAAGTACCGTTTCGCACTTCAAGACGGAACCTGGGACTTCTCTTTAGACGCTGTAGTGGGCAAGGGCCTCATCTAGCGCTGACGGGGGACCCACGTGTTTTTTCTCGAGTTGCGGCAGGATTCTTGAGTTACGATGGGGAATACAGGTTTCTTCTTGTGTTGGCCCAGGGAAGTCCAGTCTTCCATTCGAGTTGCAAGTGAGAGCTGGAGATTGCTCTCGAGTCACTGCAGGGCAAAATAGAGCTCATCTAGGTTTGTGTCCAGGACCGAGTTTTTCTCTCCAGGGGCGACAGGGATCTCGGGGTTGCATTCCAGACTCACCCGGGGAGTCAGGCCTCGTCTCGAAGGGAATGAATGGACTCCACTCTCCTCTCGAGTCGCGACGGGTATCCCTTGGAGCCCAAGAGTGGCCTAAATGGAGTTAATCCTCCTGTGGAGTTTGGAGAGAGGACTCGGGATTGCTCTCTAGGCCATGCAGGAAAAGAAGGCCCTCATCTCGCGATGACGGGGGCGTCTCGTGGGTTTTCTCAAGGTGCAGTGCCTGGTTGGGGTTTCTCACGAGATAGGACGGGGAGCTCAGGGAGACTCCTGTGGTGCCACGGAAGTCAGGTCTCCATGGACGTGGCGTCGGGGAGCGCCTCATTGCTCTCGAGTCATGGTAGGGGAATCAAGCCTCAAGACGCTTCGAAGAAGAACTCTCGAGGTCTTTCTCGGGGTGTGGCAGGAAACCCTGGGTTCCCTCGACTTGTGCCCATGACCTCAGGGAGCTTAGCGGGGTTCCTCTGAGAAGTCAGGGATACTGTGGAGTTGAGAGGGGCTTCTCGGGACATCACAGGGACTGGTGCAATTGAAGAGGACCTAATCTCGGATTGAGGCAGTAACGTCAGGGTTCCTCTCCATTTCTGACTCGGATAGCAGGGTCCCTGCAGAGTTGGGACAGGAGAGTCAGACCTCGTCTTGTGTGGAGTAATGGAACTCCGCTTGCCTCTCGAGTTGTTCACGGGATGACAGGCCACCTGTCGAGTTGTATGTGGATCCTGCGGTTTTGGGGGACGATGCAGAGGGGTGTCAGTGCCCCTTCGTGTTGTGCCTTCATCCACAGGGTTACCTTCGAAGAGGTGACCAGGCATCGGGATCTTATCAATAGCGGACCAGGAAATCGGGGTCTTTCGGCATGTGGCACAACCCACGAGGCTACGTCTCGACTTCCCTCGTGAGACTGGCCTCATCCTGAGGTTCGCCGGGAAGTCTGGGAACCCCTTCCAGACAAAGCAGGGGAATCGACCCTCCTGTCGCCATCAGGAGGGGAGAAGAGGCTCAGCTGAAGCGGTGCTGGGAACCTCCATGTTCTCCTCGAGTGAGACCGGGGTGTCAGGGAAATTTGGGGGTCGCATCAAGGGTGCCAACTACCGTTTCACACTTCAAGACGGAACATGGGACTTCCCTGGAGACGCTATAGCTGACAGGGGCCTCATATTTCGATGACGGAGGAGCCACGTTGTTTTTCTCCAGTTGCCGCGGGATTCTCGAATTACAACGGGGAATACAGGCTTCCTCTTGTGTTGGCCCAGGGAAGTCCAATCATCCATTCGAGTTGGGAGGGAGAGCTGGGGATTGCACTTGAGTCAATGCAGGACAAAAAAGACCTCATTTAGGCTTGTGTCCAGGACCGAGTTTTCCTCTACAGGGGCGACACGGATCTCGGTATCCCATTCCAGACTCACCCAAGTAGTCAGGCCTCTGCTCGAGGGGAAGCAACGGACTCCGCTCTCCTCTAGAGTAGCGACGTGTATCTCTTGGAGGCTACTGAGTGGCCTAAAGGGAGTCAGGCCTCCAGTGGAGTTTGGAGAGTGGACTCGGGATTGCTCTCTAGGTCATGTAGGAAAAGAAGGCCCTCATCTTACGATGATGGGGGCGTCTCGTGAGTTTTCTCGAGCGGCGGTGCCAGTGTGGGGTTTTCATGAGGTAGGACGGGGAGCGCAGGGAGCCTCTCGTGTGGCGCCAGGGAAGTTAGGTTTCAATGGGCGTGGCGAGGGGAATGCGTCATTGCTCTCCAGTCATGGTAGGGTATCGGGCCTCAAGATGCGGTAAAGAAGGTCTCTCGAGGTCTTGCTCAGAATGCAGCAGGAAACCCTGGGTTCACTCGACTTGTGCCAGTGACCGCAGAGAACTTCTGAGGGTGCCTCTGAGAATCAGGGATACTGTGGATTTGGGAGGGGCCTCTCGGAACTCCACTGGGTATGGCACAATGGAACAGGGCCTCATTTCGAGTTGATGCAGGAACGTCAGGTTTCATCTACATTTCTGACTCCGATCGCACGGTCCCTGCAGAGTTGGGAAAGGAGAGTCAGGCCTTCTCTTGTGTGGAGGAAAGGAACTCCGCATGCCTCTCTAGTTCTTCAAGGGATGACAGGACACTTGTCAATCTGTGTTTGGAATCTGCGTGTTTTTCCATACTATGCATGGGGATGTCAGTACCCCTTCGTGTTGTGCCTTCACCCACAGGGTTGCCTTCGAAGAGGGGTCCGGGCCTCAGGGCCTTCTCAAGAGCGGACCGGGGCATCGGGGGCGTTCGGCATGTGGCACCACCCACGTGGTTCGTCTCGAATTTCCTCGTGAGACCGGCCTCATCCTGAGGTGCGCTGCGAAGGTCGGAACCCCTTGCAGACAAAGCAGGGGAATCGACCCTCCTGTCTCGATCAGGAGGGGAGAAGGGGCACAGATGAGGTGATGCCGGGAACCTCGGTGTTCCCCTCCAGTGAGACCAGTGTGTTGGGGAACTTTTGGTGTCGCATCAAAGGTGCCAAGTACCGTATCGCACTTCAAGATGGAACGTAAGACTTCTTTTGAGACGCTGTAGCGGCAATGGCCGCATCTTGCGATGAATAGGGAACGATGTGGTTTTTCTCGAGTTGTGTCAGGATTCTTGAGTTACAATGGGAAATTCAGGCTTCCTCTTCTGTTGGCCCAGGGAAGTCCAGTCTTCCATTTGAGTTGCGAGGGAGAGTTGGGGATTGCTCTCGAGTCACTGCAGGAAAAAAGAGACCTCATCTAGGCTTGTGTCCAGGACCTAATGTTTCTCTCCAGGGGCGACAGGGATCTCCGGTTCGCATATCAGACTCACCCGAGGAGTCAGGCCTCGCCTTGTGGGGAAGGAAAAGACTCCACTCTCCTCTCGACTCGCGACGGGTATGTCTTGGAGTCCACTGAGTGACCAAAAGGGAGTCAAGCCTACTGTGGAGTTTGGAGAGAGGACTCGGGATTGATCTCCAGGCCATGCTAGAAAAGAAGGCCGTCATGTCGCGAAAACGGGGGCGTCTTGTGGGTTTTCTCTATCTGCGGCGCCAGTGTGGGGTTTCTCACGAGGTTTGACGGGGAGCTCAGGGAGCCTCTCGTGTGGCGCCAGGGAAGTCAGGGCTTCATGAGTGTAGCAGAGGGAGCGCGTCATTGCCCTCGAGTCATGGTAGGGGAATCAGGCCTCAAAATGCGTTGAAGAAGGACTCTTGAGTTCTTTCTATGGTGGCGGCAGTAAACCCTGGGTTCACACGAATTGTGCTGGTGACCTCAGGGAGCTTCTCAGGGTGCCTCTGAGAAGTCAGGGATACTGTGGAGCTGGGACGCGTCTCTCGGGACTCCACTGGTTTTCGTGCAATGGAAGAGGTCCTAATCTCGAGTGGAGGCAGGAACCTCAGCGTTCTTCTCGTGACTTCACTGGCGCTGGTCTGATTCGCCTCGCAAAGTCCCTGCAGAGTTGGGACAGGAGAGTCAGGCCTCGTCTTGTGTAGAGGAATGAAACCCCACTTGCCTCTCGAGTTCTTCAGGGGTGACAAGCCACTTGTTGAGCTGTATGTGGAACCTGCGGGTTTTTCCGGACGATGCACGAGGGTGTCAGTGCCCCTTTGTGTTGTGCCTTCATCCACAGGGTTGCCTTCGAAGAGGTGTCCAGGCATCGGGTTCTTATGAAGAGTGTACAGGGAAATCATATTCTTTTGGCATGTGGCACCACCCGCGAGCTACGTCTCGAATTTCCTCGTGAGACCGGCCTCATCCTGAAGTGCCCCGTGAAGGTCGGGAACCCCTTACAAACAAAGCAGGGGAAGTGACCCTCCTATCACGAACAGGAGGGGAGAAGGGGCTCAGATAAACTGGTGCCGGGAACCTCGGTGTTCACCTCGAGTGAGACCGATATTTCGGGGAACTTTTGGGGTCACATCAAGGGTGTCAAGTATCGTTTCGCACTTCAAGACGGAACGTGGGACTTTTCTTGAGAAGCTGTAGCGGGCAAGGGCCTCATCTTGCGATGACGAGGGAACCAAGTGCTTTTTCTCGAGTTGCGGTGGGATTCTCGAGTTACGAAGGGGAATTCAGGCTTCCTCTTGTGTTGGCCCAGGGAAGTCCAATCTTCCATTCGAGTTGTCAGGGAGAGCGGGGGATTGCTCTCGAGTTACAGAAGGGCAAAAGAGACCTCATCTAGGCTTGTTTCCAGGACCTAATGTTCCTCTCCAGGGGAGACAGGGATCTCGGGGTTATATTCCAGACCCACCTGGTGAGTCAGGCCTTGTCTCGAGGGGAAGCAAAGGACTCCATTCTCCTCTCGAGTCGCGATGGGTATCTCTTGGAGCCCACTAAGTGGCCTAAAGGGAGTCAAGCCTCCTGTGGAGTTTGAAAAGAGGATTCGGTATTCCTCTCCAGGCCATGCAGGAAAAGAAGGCCCTCATCTCGCGATGACAGGGGCGTATGGTGGGTTTTCTCAAGCTGCGGCGTCAGTGTGGGGTTTCTCACCAGGTACAACAGGGAGCTCAGGGAGCCTCTCTTATGGCGCCAGGAAGTCAGGTCTCCATGTGCATGGCGAGGGGGTGCGTGTCATTTCTATAGAGCCATGGAAGCAGATTCGGGCTTCAAGACACGTTGAAGTAGGACTCTTGAGGTCTTTTTCGCATTGTGGCAGGAAACCCTGGGTTCCCTCGACATGTGCCGGTGACCTCATGGAGCTTCTCCGGGTGCCTCTGAGAAGTCAGGGGTACTGTGGAGTTGGGAGGAGCCTCTCTGGACTCCACTGGGTTTGGTGCAATGGATGAGAGCCTCATCTCGAGTGGAGGCAGGAACCTCATGTTTCCTCTCCTGGGTTTCCTTGCGCCGGTACTGACTCGGATCGCAGTTTCCCTGCAGAGTTGGTACAGAAAATCAGGTCTCGCCTTGTGTGGAGGAATGGAACTCCACTTGCCTCTCGAGTTGTTCATGGGGTGACAGACCACTTGTTGAACTGTGTTTGTAACCTGCGGGTTTTTCTGGACGATGCACGGGGGTGTCAGTGCCCCTTCGTGTTGTGCTTTCATCCACAGGTTTTCCTTCGTAAAGGTGTCAGGGCATCGCGTTCTTATCAAGAGTAGACCGGGAAATCGGGGTCTTTCGGCTTGTGGCACCACCCACGAGGCTATGTCTCGAATTTCCTCCTGAGACCTGCCTCATCCTTAGGCGCGCTGGAAAGGTCGGGAACGCCTTCCAGACATAGCAGGGGAATCAACACTCCTGTCGCGATCACGAGGGCAGAAGGAGCTCAAATGAAGTGGTTCCGGGAACCTCGGTGTTCCTTTCGAGTGAGACCGGTATGTCGGGGAATTTTGAGATTGCATCAAGGGTGCCAAGTACCGTTTCGCACTTCAAGACAGAACGTGGGACTTCTCTTGAGTCGCTGTAGCGGGCAAGGGCCTCATCTAGCGCTGATGGGGGAACCACGTGGATTTTCTCGAGTTTCGGCGGGATTCTCGAGTTACGATGTCGAATTCAGGCTTCCAATTGTATTGGCCCAGGGAAGTCCAATCTTCAATTCGATTTGCGAGGGAGAGCTGGCGATTGCTCTCTAGTAACTGCAGTGCAAAATAGACCTCATCTAGGCTTGTGTCCAGGACCGAGTTTTCCTCTCCAGGTGCGACAGGAACTCGGGGTTGCATTCCAGACTCACACGGGGAGTCAGGCCTCATCTCGAGGGGAAGCAAAGGACTCCTCTCTCCCTTCAAGTCCTGACAGGTATCTCTTGGAGCCAACTGAGAGGCCTAAAGAGAGTCAAGCCTCCTGTGGAGTCTGGAGAGAGGACTCGGTTTTGCTCTCCATGCCAGGCAGGAAAGAAGTCCCTCATCTCGTGATGACGGGGGCGTATCGTGGGTTTTCTCGAGCTGCGGTGCCTGAATGGGGTTTCCGAAGAGGTACGACGGGGAGCTCAGGGAGACTCTCTTCAGGCGTCAGGGAAGTCAGGTCTCCATGCGCATGGCGATGGGGAGCGGGTCTTTGCTCTCGAGTCATGGTAGGGGAATCGGGCCTCAAGACGCGCCGAAGGACTCTCAAGGTCTTTCTCGGGTCGCAGCAGGAAACCCTGGGTTCCCTTGACTTGTGCCGGTGACCTCAGGTAGATTCTCAATGTGCCTCTGAGAATTCAGGGATACTGTGGAGTTGGGAGGGGCCTCTCGCGACTCATCTAGGTTTGGTGCAATGGAAGAGGGCCTCACCTCGAGTTGAGACAGGAACCTCAGGTTTCCTCTCCATTTCTAACTCGGATGGCAGGGTCCCTGAAGAGTTGGGACAGGAGAGTCAGGCCTCATCTTGTGTGGAGGAATCGAATTCTGCTTGCCTATAGAACTGTTCACGGGGTGACATTCCACTTGTCGAGCTGTGTGTAGAACCTGTGGGTTTTTCTGGACGATGCACGGGAGTTTTAGTAACCCTTCTGTGGTGCCTTCATCCACAGGGTTGCCTTCGAAGTGGTGTCCGGGCATCGGGTTCTTATCCAGATTGGACCGCACCATCGGGGTCTTTCGGCATGTGGCACCACCCACGAGGCTACGTCTCGAATTTCCTCCTGAGAAAGGCCTCATCCTTAGGTGCGCCGGGATGGGCGGGAACTCCTTCCAGACAAAGCAGGGGAATATACCCTCCTGTCGTGATCAGGAGGGGAGAAAGTGATCAGATGAAGTGGTGCCGGGAACTTCGGTGTTCCCCTCGGTGAGAACGGTGTGTTGGGGAACTTTTGGGGTTACATCAAGGGTGAAAAGTAGCATTTCGCACTTCAAGACGGAACGTGGGACTTCACGTGAGACGCTGTAGCGGGCCAGGGCCTCATCTTGGGATGACGAGTGAATCACGTGCTTTTGCTCGCATTGCGGCGGGAGTCTCGAGTTTCGACGGGGAATTCAGATTTCCTCCTGTGTTGGCCCATGGAAGTCCAATCTTCCATTCGAGTTGCGAGGGTGACCTGGGATCCCACTCAAGTCACTGCGGGGCAAAATAGACCATATCTAGGCTTGTGTCCAGGACCGAATATTCCTCTCCAGGGGTGACAGGGATCTCGGGGTGGCATTCCAGACTCACCCAGGAAGTCCGGCCTTGTTTCTAGGGGAAGCAAAGTATTCCGCTTTCCTCTCGAGTCGCGACGGGTACCTATTGAGCGCACTGGGTAGACTTAGTGAGTCAAGCCTCCCGTGGAGTTTGGAGAGACGACTTGGGATTGCCTTCCAGGCCATGCAGTTAATGATGGCCCTCATCTCACGATAACGGGGGCGTCTCGTGGGTTTTCTCGAGCTGCGGCGCCAGTGTGGGGTTTCTCCCGAGGCACGACGGGGATCTCAGGGAGCCTCTCGTGCGGCGCCAGGGAAGTCAGGACTCCATGCGCGTGGCGAGGGGGAGCGCGTCATGGCTCTCGAGTCACGGGAGGGGACTAGGGCCTCGAGATGCGTTGAAGAAGGACTCTCGAGGTCTTTCTCGGGGGGCGGTGGGAAACCCTCGTTTCGCTCGCCTTCTGCCGGGGACCTTAGGGAACTTCCCAGGGTGCCTCTGAGAGGCGAGGGATCCTGAGGAATTGGCGGGGCCTCTCGGGACTGCACTGGGTCTGGCGCAACGGAAGAGGGCCTCACCTCGAGGGGAGGCAGGAACCTCAGGCTTCCTCTCCGTTTCGGACTCCGACCGCAGGGTCCCTGCAGAGTTGGCACAGGAGAGTCAGGCCTCGTCTTGTCTGAGGAAGGGAATCCCGCTGGCCTCTCGAGTTGCTCAGGGGGTCTCAGGTCCATCGTCGAGCTGTGTGTGGAACCCGCGGGCCTCTGCGGACGATGCACGGGGGTGGCAGTGCCCCTTCGTGTTGTGCCTTCCCCCACAGGGTTGCCTTCGAAGAGGGGTCCGGGCCTCGGGTCCTTCTCAAGAGCGGACCCGGGAATCGGGGGCATTCTGCATGTGGCCCCACCCACGTGGCTTGTCTCGAATTTCCCCGTGAGGCCAGCCTCATCCTGAGGTGCGCCTGGAAGGCCGGGAACCCCTTCCAGACCACGCAGGGGAATCGCCTCTCCTGTCGCAATCCGGAGGGGAGAAGGGGCTCAGATGAAGCGGTGCCGGGACCCTCGGTGTTCCCCTCGAGGGAAGCCGGCGTGTCGGTGAACTTGGGGGTCGCAGGAAGGCTGTCAGCGACCGTTTCGCCCTTCAGGGCGGAAGAGGGGACTTCCCTTGAGACGCCGTCGCGGGCAAGGGCCTCATCTTGCCAAGAGGTGGGAACCCCGTGGTTTTTCTCGAGTTGCGGCGGGAATCTCGAGTTACGACGGGGATCTCAGGCTTCCTCTTGGGTTGGCCCTGGGAAGGCCAATCTTCGCCTCGAGTTGCGAGGGAAAGCTGGGGGTTGCGCTCGAGTCACTGCAGGGCCCAAGAAACCTCACCTAGGCGTGTGTCCGGGACCTAATATTCCTCTCCAGGGAAGGCAGGGATCTCGGGGTTGCATTCCAGGCTCCCCCGGGGAGTCAGGCCTCGTCTCGAGGGAAAGCCAAGAATTCCGCTCTCCTCTCGAGTCGCGACGCGGGTCTCTTGGAGCCCCCTGAGCAGCCTCAATTGACCAGAATCCTCTTTCGTTTGGAGAGAGGACCCGGGATTGCTCTCCAGGCCATGCAGGAAAAGAAGGCCCTCAGCTCTCGAGTACGGGGCCGTCTAAGGGGTTTCCTCGAGCTGCGGCGCCCCTGGGGGTTTTCTCCCGAGGCACGATGAGAATCTCAGGGAGCCTCTCGTGCGGCGCCAGGGAAGTCAGGTCTCCATGCGCGTGGCGAGGGCGAGCGCGTCATGGCTCTCGAGTCGCGGGAGGGGACTAGGGCCTCGAGACGCGTTGAAGAAGGACTCTCGAAGTCTTTGTTGGAGGGCGGCGGGAAACCCTCGTTTCCCTCGCCTTCTGCCGGGAACCTTAGGGAACTTCCCAGGGTACCTCTGAGAGGCGAGGGATCCTGTGGAGTTGGCGGTGACCCTCGGGACTCCGCTGGGTCTGGCGCAATGGAAGAGGGCCTCAGCTCGAGGGGAGGCAGGAACCTCAGGCTTCCTCTCCGTTTCGGACTCCGACCGCAGGGTCCCTGCAGAGTTGGGACTGGAGAGTCAGGCCTCGTCTTGTCTGAAGAAGGGAACCCCGCTTGCCTCTCGAGTTGCTCAGGGGGTCTCAGGCCCCTCGTCGAGCTGTGTGTGGAACCCGCGGGTCTTTGCGGACGGTGCACAGGGTTGGCAGTACCCCTTCGTGTTGTGCCTTCACCCACAGGGTTGCCTTCGAAGAGGGGTCCGGGCCTCGGGTCCTTCTCAAGAGCGGACCGGGGAATCGGGGGCGTTGGGCATGTGGCACCACCCACGTGGCTCGTCTCCAATTTCCTCGTGAGGCCGGCCTCATCCTTAGGTGCGCCGGGAAAGCCGGGAACCCCTTCCAGACCACGCAGGGGAATCGACTGTCCTGTCGCGATCAGGAGGGGAGAAGGGGCTCAGAGGAAGCGGTGCCGGGACCCTCGGTGTTCCCCTCGAGGGAACCCGGCGTGTCGGGGAACTTTTGGGGGTCGCATGAAGGCGGACAGGATCCTTTCCGCCCTTCAGGGCGGAAGAGGGGACTTCCCTTGAGACGCCGTTGCGGGCAAGGGTCTCATCTTGCCAAGAGGTGGGAACCACGTGGTTTTTCTCGAGTTGCGGCGGGATTCTCGAGTTACAATGGGGATCTCAGCCTTCCTCTTGGGTTGGCCCTGGGAAGCCCAATCTTCCCCTCGAGTTGCAAGGGAAATCTGGGGGTTGCGCTCGAGTCACTGCAGGGCCGAAGAGACCTCACCTAGGCGTGTGTCCAGGACCTACTATTCCTCTCCAGGGAAAGCAGGCATCTCGGGGTTGCATTCCAGGCTCCCCCGGGGAGTCAGCCCTCATCTCGAGGGGAAGCAAAGGACTCCGCTCTCCTCTCGAGTCGCGACAAGGATCTGTTGGAGCCCCCTGAGCGGCCTCAACGGAGTCCAGCCTGCTCTTCAGTTTGGAGAGAGGACTCGTGATTGGTCTCCAGGCCATGCAGGAATATAAGGCCCTCATCTCGCGATGACCGGGGTGTCTCATGTGTTTCCTCGAGCTGCCGCGGCAGTGTGGGTTTCCTCACGAGGTACGATGAGGATCTCAGGGAGCCTCTCGTGCAGTGCCAGGTTAGTCAGGTCTCCATGCGCGTGAAGAGGGGGCGCGTGTCATGGCTCTCGAGTCATGGTAGGGGAATCGCGACTCAACACATTTTGAAGCACTCTCGAGGTCTTTCTCGAGTCATGGCAGAAAACCCAGGGTTCCCTCGACTTGTGCCTGTGACCTCAGGGAGCTTCTCATTGTGCCTCTGAGAACTCAGGGATACTGTGGAGTTGGTAGGGGCCTCTCGGGACTCCACTGGGTGTGGTGCAATGGAAGAGGGCCTCATCTCGAGTGGACGCAGGAACCTCAGGCTTCCTCTCCGTTTCTGACTCGGATCCCATGGTCCCTGCAGAGTAGGGACAAGAGAGTCACACCTAGTCTTCTGTTGAGGAATGGACCTTCGTTTGCCTTTCGAGTTGTTTACAGGGTGACAGGCCACTTGTCGAAATGTCTGTGGGACCTGCGGGTTTTTCTGGACGATGCACGCGGGTGTCAGTGCCCCTTCGTGTTGTGCCTTCATCCACAGGTTTTCCTTCAAAGAGGTGTGCTGGCATCGGGTTCTTTTCAAGAGTGGACCGTGAAATTGGGGTCTTTCGGCATGTGGCACCACCCATGAGGCTACGTCTCGAACTTCCTCATGAGACCGGCCTCATCCTGAGGTGCGCCCGGAAGGTCGGGAACCCCTTGCAGACAGAGAAGGGGAGTCGACCCTCCTGTCGCAATCAGGAGAGGAGAAGGGGCTCAGATGAAGTGGTGCCGGGAACCTCGGTGTTCCCCTTGAGTGAGTCTGGTATGTCGCGGAACTTTTGGGGTCGCATCAAGGGTGCCAAGTACCGTTTCGCACTTCAGGATGGAACGTGGGACTTCTCTTGAGATGCTGTAGCGGACAAAGGGCCTCATCTTGCGATGACGAGGGAAGCACGTGGATTTTCTCGAGTTTCGGTGGGATTCTCGAGTTACGACGGGGAATTCAGGCTTCCTCTTGTGTTGGCCCAGGAAGTCTAATCTTCCATTCGAGTTGCCAGGGAGAGCTGTGGATTGGGCTCCATTCACTGAAGGGCAAACTAGACCTCATCTAGGCTTGTATCCAGGACTTAATGTTCCTCTCCATAGGCGACAGGGATTTGGGGTTGCATTCCATACTCACCCGGGGAGTCAGGCCTCATCTCGAGGGGAAGCAAAGGACTCCACTCTCTTCTCGAGCCGCGACAGGTATCTCTTGGAGCCCACTGAGTGGTCTTTGCTCTGTAGGAGAGCTCTAGTGTACATAAGCCTGTACATAAGTGAACACAGACATTCTGTGTGCATGTTGCTGCGTACCCAAAATAGGGCCACAAGGAGCCTCATGCTCTCCATGCAGCGCGGAAGCTGTGCAGCCACGCAGCAGCTGAAGAATCCAACCAATTGCTCTTTTCTTACCTCTGACAGAGCTCGCATTGCCGTAGCCCTTGGCAGTTTGGAAACACTGGACCCTAACCCCTCTCAAAGTAGGCCTGGGTTCTAGTTCGAATAGAAAGTCAATAGCGGAGCTGAGGACAGGAACGCGGCAGTCATTTATCACACGCTCCTGCAGCCTGCTACTACAGGGACACTAATGCTAGAAGCTAGGAATGTCTTTGCAAGGTGCGCAAAGGACAAGGGAGAACCTCGACCCTGACTCTAGTATTTCAGCCCCCTGAGCATATCTGAGGTTCTCCCGCTGTAGAAGCTAACCTATTCCTTTCAAATACAGGCTTCCTAACACAGGGCCAGTTGGCTGCTTGCTCTTCCACGAAGCAGGCTTCCTTAACTTGCAAACTGCGAATTCCGC